>NC_089591.1:31068562-31424015 GCF_019320115.1 Miscanthus floridulus | reverse complement strand
TGGCACGAGGAGAATGTGTTGAGAGCGAGGCAGAATGAGCTAGAGCAGCAGTTGGCAGCTGCAGAAGAGTACAATGACAATCTCCATGAGGAGGTTCACCTACTGCACAATCAACTTCACCCTATCCTGCCACCTGATGAGGATGAGATGGGTTCTGGTGTCATCATGGCTGAAGGTGATGATGACATGGAAGTCAATGGACCTGAGGATGCTCCACCTGATGAGGAGGAAGATGAGGAGTTAGAGCCTCCTAGTGATGAAGATGGAGGAGAGATCCTCGACACTGACTCCGAGGACGATGCGTAGTTTAGCTTACTACTGAGCTAATGCGCTAGATCTAGTCTTTTGTTGATCCTCATGCATGAATGAGTAACTTTGTAGCAAGTTAATCGTTGGGATGTAATATCAAACCCTATGTTACCTTTGATGTAAGTTGGAACCACTATGGCTTGGATGTAACCTATCAAACGTATTATGCTCCACGTATGTGAGCATTTGATGAATTTTGCCTTTGCGGTCTATGGATCTCGTTGTGGTTAAGTTCATCGCATTTATATGTCAATCGATGCGCTTGATGAGTTGGGTGATTGTGATGAATGATTGTGCCTCTGTTGATTATTAAATGCATTCCCTCTAATGGACTCAGTTTGGCATAATCATACAGTTCATCTACAAAAATTTCCACATCGTCAGTGCTCATTGGCTATACCTTTTGCAGATGGCTCATAACCTTCGTCGCGGTCGTGGCATGGGAAATGAGGAACAACCACCTCCGCCACCGCCCACACCAGCTGAGCTAATGCAGATAGTTGTGGAAAGTCAGCGCATGCTAGCTGAGGCTATGCGCCAGATGGCTAACCGTGAGGATCAGCATGTCCGCCAGGGACCCGAGCCGAACTAGTACAGCAGCTTTAAGGACTTCATGGACACAAAGCCTCCTATCTTTCGTGAGGCAGAAGAACCCTTACAAGCGGATGAATGGTTGAGAACGATAGAGCAAAGATTTGGATTGCTCCGTTTGACTGAAGGCATGAAGGCTACGTATGCAGGACACCAGCTCCAAGGCCCTGCAGGCATCTGGTGGACCCATCACAGGACCACCTTCCCTGCTAATGTTGAGATCATTTGGAACCAATTCCAGGCAGCCTTCAGGGGACACTTTATCCCTCCTGGTCTCATGGCCATTAAGCATACTGAGTTTATGAAGCTCACCCAAGGCAATAAGAGTCTCAATGAGTACCTCCAGGTGTTCAACAACCTGGCAAGATATGCTCCTGAGTTCGTCGATACTGACGCCAAGAGAATAGCTAGCTTCAAGAGGGGACTTTCCCCAAAACTGATGAAGTCAATGGGCAACTGCAAGTGTGTCACCTTCAATGAGTTTATCAGTGACACTCTGACTCAGGAGAACAATGACAAGATATATGCTGCTTCCAAGAACCGTAAAAGGAACTTTGAGGCTGGTGCTTCCCAGTCCAAGGCTCCAATGGTATCTAAGGCCCCGTACCGTCCACCCAATGCTAATGTCCGGTACCGCCCACCTCAGAAGAAGAACCAAGCTAAAACCGGTTTCCGCAAGGGGTATACGATTTCCTTGCCGAAGAATACATCTGGGCAGAGTAGCTCCAATGTTCCACCAGCAAACAGGCCATGCTGGAACTATAACCAGCCTGGTCATTGGGCAAATAGATGTCCCCATCCTCCCAAGAATACTCAAGGAAACGTCCGTCAGGGGCGTGTTCACTATACTACAGTGGAGGAAATTCCTGCTGGTGAAGTGGTCACCGCTGGTAAGTTCCTTGTTAATGATCACCCTACAGTTGTGCTCTTTGATTCTGGTGCTTCGCATTCCTTTGTGAGTTCAACTTTTGCATCTAAGCATCAGATGAATGTGATTACAATTGTCAAAGGGGGTTATTGTATTAGTGCTGCTGGGAATAATATCATGACTAACCAAGTAGTTAAAGATGTAAAGATTGAGATCGGGGATCGAGAGTTCCTCGTGGATCTTGTAGTTCTACCTGAGGGTAGGAATCGATGTAATCCTAGGAATGAAGTGGATGAGCGGGAATGGAGTGTTGATCGATACATCAACCCGTGTGGTTATGTTGAAGGATCCGGTGGATAAGAAAGGTTTTCTAGTGCAGTTACCTCGTGATATTGCTATCCACAGTACAAGCCAATGCTACCTTAGCCAAAGCCATTAAGGATCTACCGGTTGTCTGTGAGTTTCCAGATGTCTTTCCTGATGACTTGCCTGGATTACCTCCGGACCGTGATGTAGAATTCAAGATAGAACTCATTCCGGGTACGGCTCCCATTTCTCGAAGGCCCTATAGAATGCCACCCAATGAGTTGGCTGAGCTGAAGAGTCAGTTGAATGAGCTATTGAAGAAAGGGTTGATTCGACCTAGTTCTTCTCCTTGGGGTTGTTCGGCTATATTTGTGAAGAAGAAGGACGAGTCTCTACGCATGTGCGTGGATTATCGTCCCCTAAACGCTATTACTATCAAGAACAAGTACCCTCTTCCTCGCATCGATATTCTGTTTGATCAACTCTCCAAAGCTAAAGTATTCTCCAAGATCGATTTGAGGTTTGGCTACCATCAGATCAAAATTCGTCCTAAAGATATACCTAAGACAGCTTTCTCTACTCATTATGGCTTGTTCGAATACCTCATCATGTCATTCGGGTTGACAAATGCTCCGGCACACTTTATGTACCTGATGAATTCTGTATTCATGCCGGAATTGGACAAATTTGTCGTCGTGTTCATTGATGATATCCTGGTATATTCTCAGAATGAAGAAGAGCATGCTGAACATCTGAGAATTGTTTTAACTCGGTTACGTGACAACCAGCTTTATGCTAAGTTCAGCAAGTGCGAGTTCTGGTTGAACAAGATACCTTTTCTTGGTCATGTATTATCTGGTGATGGAATTTCGGTTGACCCTACTAAGGTGCAAGAAGTCCTGGAGTGGAAGGCACCGACTACGGTCACAGAAGTCCGAAGTTTTCTAGGTCTGGCTGGCTATTATCGTCGCTTTATCCCAGATTTCTCAAAGGTCGCAAAGCCCATGACTCGGCTACTGCAAAAGGATGAAAAGTTTGTGTGGACTCCGAAGTGTGAAGAGGCTTTCCACACTTTGCGGACCTTACTAACCTCTGCTCTTGTATTGGCACAACCTGACATCAAGAAGCCTTTTGATGTCTACTGTGATGCATGTGGCACCGGTTTGGGGTGTGTTATGCAGGAGGGTCGAGTAATTGCTTATGCTTTGCGCCAGCTCCGAAAGCATGAAGTCAACTATCCTACCCATGACTTAGAGCTAGCCGCAGTCGTTCATGCCCTGAAGATCTGGAGACATTACTTGCTTGGTAATGTGTGCAACATCTATACTGACCATAAGAGTCTCAAGTACATCTTTACGCAGCTTGAGTTGAACATGCATCAACGACGATGGTTAGAATTGATCAAAGACTACAACCTTCAAGTGCACTACCACCCTGGTAAGGCAAATGTGGTTGCTGATGCCCTAAGCAGAAAGGCCCATTGCAATTCCTTAGTTAGTGAAGACTTTCATCTGGCACACCTCCTTCATCCTGTAGTACTCCACAATATCACTGTGGATTGCTCTCTTAGAAGTCGAATTATTGAGCTCCAGAAGACGGATGTGGGTGTATTTCACATCAAACGGAAGATGAAAGAGAAAGAGACCAAGCACTTTAAGGTCGATGACAAGGGAATTCTCTGGTTTAATGATAGGCTTGTGGTACCCAAAGATAAAGAACTTAGAAATCAAATTATGGCTGAAGCCCACTCTTCTAAATTGTCCATCCATCCTGGTAGCAGTAAAATGTATCAAGATCTCAAGCTGTATTATTGGTGGACCAAGATGAAGAAAGAAATCGCAGCTTACGTGGCAAGGTGTGATAACTGTTGCAGAGTCAAGGCTATTCACATAAGGCCCGGACTATTGCAGCCACTTTCTATTCCTGGCTGGAAGTGGGAAGAAATTAGCATGGATTTTATTGTTGGATTACCCACTACCAAGAAGGGTTGTGATTCCATCTGGGTTATCATAGATCGTCTAACTAAATCTGCTCACTTTATTCCGGTCAAGTCTACCTATCACCCTCACAATTATGCTGAGATTTATTTTCAACAAGTGGTACGTCTCCATGGTGTACCCAAATCCATTGTTTTGGATAGAGGACCTCAGTTCACGGCTCGCTTTTGGGAGTGCTTACATCAGAATCTTGGCACTCATCTAATCCGCAGTTCTGCCTATCATCCGCAAACATCAGGACAGACCGAGCGTGTTAATCAAATTCTTGAAGACATGCTTAGAGCTTGTCTTATCTCTTACAAAGGCTCTTGGGAAGACTGGTTACCTCTCGCTGAATTCTCTTATAACAACAGTTATCAAGAAAGTATCAAAATGGCTCCTTTTGAAGCCCTTTATGGCCGCAAGTGTAGGACTCCTTTGAACTGGGTGGAACCCGGAGTAAGAAGATTCTATGGTATTGATTTTGTAAAAGAAGCCAAAGAGCAAGTCCGAACTATACAGAAGAATATGATTGCCGCACAGGCTAGACAAAAGAGCTATGCTGACAAGAGAAGAAAACCTATTGAGTTTGAAGTAGGTGATCATGTTTATTTGAAGGTATCCCCTATGAAAGGAGTCAAGCGCTTTGGAATTAAAAGGAAGCTTGAGCCCCGATATGTTGGACCTTACCGCATTATCGAGAAAAGTGGAAGAGTAGCCTATAAACTCGATTTACCCCGTGAAATGGGCGCTATATTCCCGGTATTTCATGTGTCCCAGCTTAAGAAGTGTCTTCGTATTCCTGAGGAGAGAATAGCAACAAGGAAAGTCAACTTGAAATCTGATCTTTCTTATGAAGAAAAGCCCGTGCAAGTCCTGGATACTCAAGAAAGAGTGACTCGTACATGAGTAGTTAAATTATACAAGGTAGTTTGGAGTAATAATAGTGAACGGGATGCAACCTGGGAGCGGGAAGATTATTTAAAGGAAAATCATCCAACTTTCTATACTAAATGGTACGCTTTCCAAATCTCAGGACGAGATTTTTCTAAGGGGGGAAGGCTGTAACACCCTAGGTGTTTGGCTTCTACTAATTGCATGTCATCTCATAAACATGTGCATTATCCATGTCATCATGCCATTATCATTGAAACATACGTATGCAACATTTTAAATTGTATGTGTTTCATGCTTGATTGCTTAGAGTGGTAGTAGTGCAACATGGGAAGGCAACATGAAACTCTCATACCTTGAAACATGGCAACATGGTAGTAATGTGGCAATTATAAAATGACAACAAGGTCTTGAAACATGTGAGACATGTCACTGCAACATATGAATGAATTGCTTGTTTTACTTTCTTTATCACATGTGATCATTAGAAGTGGTATAACAATTTTGTAAAATGGTTGATCATGGTCTACTACACCTTAACTACACTTAGGTTACTTGTTTGGACATTGCTCATATAGATCAAAATGACCAAAATGCCCTTGATTGCATGTTTGACTTGAATTGACTCTAGGAGTGTCATAGTTTGACTATTTAAAAAGTCCAACTTGGAAGCTTTGCATGGCTGTACACTCTTTACAAAAGTTGTAGCTAATTTATCAAGGAACAAAAGTTGTTTGATGACCAACTCATGAAAATGGCTAGAACATGCTCAAACATGGCCCACAAGTCAAAATTACATGCTGATTTCACTGAAAAATTTGTCTAAGTCTTAAACTGCATTTTCAGTTGGATCAGGCCAACTTGGGCTTCATATAACTGCTGATCCATGGCGAATTAAGAAATGGTCCTTGAAAGGAAAATGTAGCTGGATGGTACCTCTACATTTTTCATGTACACCATTTCTGCAAAGCATCACTGGATTAGCCGTAGTAAGGCGTTGAATTCACGCTGTCAGGCGATCCAAGTCGACTGAATGCGCGCTACAGTGACCGAACGTTTTCAGAAAACGCCGGACGCGTGTGCGTCGTGCGTCGTCAGCCGGCTGATCGCGCTGCCATGCGCCGTGGCTGATCTGAAGCCGCTGCACGTTGTCCTCCACTTCAAGCCAGCGCCGCGCTCACCCCGGCTTCGGCCCTGCTCCATTCGCTCAACCCGCGCGCGCGTCTGAGCCGTTGTGAAGCCACCGCTTCGCCATTGCTCCGCCTTCGCCTTGCTTGCTCACCTTTGCAAAAACGCGTTGCTCCGTTCGCCTAGAGCCCCACCGTGTTCCCCTCCATCACCTCCACCGTTCAATCGAGTCGATTGAGCCTCGGTAAGGGCGTATTCGCCGTTTTCACCCACCGCAGCCATGGCAGGACCTCGCCGGAGTTGGCGCTCCATGCGGCCAGCTGTCCGCGCGACCTTTCCGCCCCTCCTCTGCCTGTAGCTAGGTCTAGTGAGCACCATCGAAGCCCGTAGCGCCAACCATTAGGGCTGCGATACCGTATCGTCGCCGGAGCCGGCCGTGCCGTGGCCGAGCGCCGTCGTGGCCATCGCCACCCCTCCTTGTCGCGTCAATAGCTACGAATGAGGGTTCCCCTAGGTCCACTAGGATAAGGCGAGCACGTAGACACCCTTGCCTTCGCCGGAGAAGCTACCGGCGACGAGCTTCGCCGCCGTCCCCTTCTCCTCCCCTGCCTGTCTCGCTGACGCGCGGGTCCTCCCTGTCAGCCGTCGTGGCTGAGGCGGGAGCCCAGCGTGGGCCACGTCGCGTTGGGCCGCGCCAGCGCGTGAGTCGCGGGCCACCGTGATTCTTCGGGCCAGCCCAACTGTGGCTGAGTTTTGTTTCCTTATTTGTTTTGTTTATTTATTTCACAGATTTATGTACATCTTGAAAAATATGTAGCTCCTAGTATATAGATCCAAATGCTATGGTTCTAATTTTGTTAAGTTCCTGGTCATGTCTAGTATTTAATAAAAATATAATATGAGCACATGTTTTAGAAAACTTGGATGAATTAAATAGGAGTTTGAAATGTGTTTTTAGAAGCATGCAAACTTGTTTGAATTTTATCTTGAGTTTCTGTGGTCCAAAAATTATGAAATTTTGTGGGTCCTCTAATTTGATTTAGTAGAGTCTCTGGTTAAAATTTCAGAGCTAGTGCATGTGTAGTTTTTAAGTTATAGAATTTCCTTTTATTAATGGGTGGATCTTGTGTGAATTTTCATAATTTTTCTATAGATCCAGTAAAGGTAAAATTTGGTGGGTACTATTCTTATGCTAGAATGATGCTAGGAAAAATGTGAAATCTATTGCTTGACACTTTTCGTTAGGATTTCTTAATTATGCCATTTTAAGCCAGTATGCCTTATCATTTTTGTGTAGACTGTTATACTTACTCAATGGCTTTGAAATTTTTATGGTAGCCTATGTGAAGCATGAGATAGCTACTGTAAGTTTTATAGATTTTTCTGAACAGTTTTACTATATATTGCTTTAATCACCTAATTAACTAGATAAATTAGAAAAGAGTATTAAATAATTTATTTAGAAGTTGAAACTATACTTTCTGATGTTTCTTAGGTATGAAAAACAAGTTGGTAAACTGTGGTTTGATCAAAGTATGCTTTTGCACAATCATTAAATAATTAAGTTAGTAACCCCATCATTCTGGACAGATTCTAGGTTTGCTGAAAATTGATTTAGTTAACATAAGAATCATACTTTGATGTTTACAAATGTTTTGTAGAGAATTTCATAAGCTTTCCAGAATGTCCTCATGCAAGTCATTTGGAGTTGTAGAACTTTAGTTGTGATTTAATTAAGGGACTACTTGTATGCATATGAAACTTAAATGTTAAATTATGTATACCTTTATTATTTCTAAGTTGTGGTAATGTTCCTAGGTGTTAGGCCTTTAACTGAAGATGAGCATCTTTACCTTAGGTTATGCAAGTTAGGTAAGTTGATCTTGTCTTTAAGTTAAGTAGATACATGCTTAAAGTGATTTGAATAGAGCCAACTACTCGGTAAACGAGTGTCCAGTGATACTTTCGTAAACACTCACTGTGATTCATTCATCATGAGCATCATGTCATTCCTTATGCATCCATGATAATTATATTTTGCATCGGCATGCAATAGGTGTACCGGAAGGAGTAACCCTGCTGGAATTCGAGGAACTGAGCGAGCAGCAGCAGCCGACACAGGAGATTCAGGAGGAGCAGCCTTCAGGAGAAGTGCCAGACGAGGTCGCCGTTGAGTGCCCGGATCACCGTCCTTGCAACTTTGTGAAAGGCAAGCCCCGGAGCATATTAAGCCTCCTAATTTCCGAAATGCAGTACAGTATTATTGTTACATATATATATTGTTGCATTAAGTTTAGGTGTTGGATGCAAACACTTGCTGCATTGGTTACCCAATTCCTTGTCCAGATATTGTTACCCTGAATCCTATGTAGCTCAGGCTCGAGTAGTGCTTAGCCCTGCTTAAATGCGGTAGAAGTCGGGTGATTTCCTGTCACCTGCGAGATATAGGAATATACATGTGGCACGGTTGGCTATATTTGCTATCGTGGAAAAGAACCAGTCTTAATTTGAAATGAAGACCGGACAGAGGCTTGCCGGTTTGCAGTGACTCCGTCTGCGTCGCTTAAGGACTGATTCTTGGAGCCTTTCCTGTTCATGTTGAACGCATGCCTCTCTCTTAGTTGGCCGGGTCTGGAGACCGACCGCGAAGCCGAGTAGCTCAACTCAGGCCGGGAGTCGATAAGTATAAAGTACACCTCGGAAGGGAGCCATAGGCGTGAGTCCAAGGGCAGGTGATTTAAAAGTCCTGATCGTCCTGGTAGAAGGGTAATCCCTGAGAGCGCTGGCGCTGATTGAACCCGCGAATTTGGGTCCTGAGTTGTACCAAAGGTAACCCACGACTACCCTTGCTAAGTATGCCAGGGTGAGAGTTAGGAATACCCCCTCAGCTGAGTTGTAATTCGATTCGAATCACCGTCTCTCCCGGTTAGTGAGAACTTGACGGGCTTATCTCCAATGTAGATACACTTAATAACATAATGGTTCGGAAATGATGATATGATGATGACAGCCTTATTATACCTGCTATGGTTAATACTGTTTGCTCCTAATAAGTGAGTGCTCTAGTACAGGTGCTAATCTAGTGGACAGGTAAATAATGATAAGCTTGATGCTAAGTTTAAATTGGTTACCATAATCTTAAGCTCTTTTCTGCAACTGTTCAAGCTAGCCCACCTAAAAAGCCTTGCATGATCCTTGGTGTCTTTATTTCTATTTTTGTCGGGTAAGTCTAGCTGAGTACCTTCTCGTACTCAGGGTTTATCTCCCACCTGTTGCAGATGACCAGTTCTACTTTGGTTGCTGCAAGTACTGCCTTCTCCCAGCTGGGGATGAAGACTAGACCGTTGGGCGTGGTCTCTACTAGTTCTCGTACCTAATAATGCTTTTGTGGGACATGACTCAGACTTGGCAATGTATTTGAAAACTATGATGTTTTGTACTAAACTATGTTGCTTCCGCACACTCAAACTTGGTTTGTAATATTCTAATTTAACTCTGATGGATGTAATCCGAATGCTACTTGTGAAATGTTGTAACAGATGATGTGTTGTGTTGAATCATTATGATCTTGGTTTGTATGTCGAGAGTTGGTTGAAATCCTTCGTGATTTCCGGACTACCAGGATTATGGGAGCTTAAGTACAGGAATTTGATCGCTTCGGTGATTGTTTTTGTACTTACGTTCTAATGATTTGGTCGGTTCTGTTACAATTCTTCTCTCTTAACTCCTCCCAATCAATGTATTGCATCTTCACAATCTTGGACTTCTTGTTGTTAAAAATGATTGAGGTATAGAAGTTGGAATGGAAGACATTCCAAAATATATAATCAACACCCAAGTCCTTTTGACACAAGGTATGGGTTCTCTTCTCTATCCTCCTCAACCATCTTCTGCTTACCGATATAGTCAACAACTGGATGCTGACGAGTGTCATTGCCCTCTTCTCCACAACATCCTCATCATAGTTCCTGATATATGAACAATCGAACTCATCTAGATGAGGTGGTGTCTCTGGACAAGCATCAGGAGGGATTACACGTCCAGCTCTCTCTAAAGCCTCCTCCTGCCAGATCTACTCATCACAGCTCACCCTATCATAGGCAACCCCACTAGAGCCTGCTGCTCCTCTATTGCTACTAGCTGTCCCTCTGCCATGATGAGAGAGAGGCTTCTCCTTTGGGGCATCGAACTTCCTTCGGACCCTCTGATCATCAGCTCCTACGGAGGCCATCTATGCAAAATATAGACCCAAATAAGAAATTGTATAGATGGAGGTTAGAAGAACACTTGTGAAATGATTTGAATAGGCTAGATGATTCAAATCTTAAGTTATGAAAGCACCCTAAACAGAAGTGTTTCAAGTGGTGCGGCACTGCCGCACCTAGTGCTTCACCTTGCTCATGATTAGTTTCTTTGTGCCTACTCAAACCACTCCTCAAATACTCTTCTAAGCCACTACACAATCTTAGGAATGTAGATCTAAATAGAAGCATGGAGTTGAGCAATTGATAGGTGAAGTGACTTCATGTTTAAAATAGTAATAGATCTAGTGAACAAATCCAATCATAACAGAGTCATCGATGGGATGTCAACTTAAACTATAGAAAGAAGCTGCAATGCATGGCACTGCCGTGTCCAACATTCAGCACTGCCGCAAGCATAGGTGACACTCCAACCATGAATCTCCATTTTGATTCAATCTATCCATCAAAGCTACTTCTATCCTAATCATGTAGTCACTAGAAACCATAATCCAACACAGAACGAACTCCATTGCATAGATAGGGAAGGATAGAGTTTCACCTTGGTTTCTCATGGATTGGGGAGGAAAGGAGGGAAGCTATTCCACCCAAGAGTTGTTGTGGTGGTCAGCGAAACATAAGAGCTCCAGCCACCGGTGTGGCACCGCCGGGGTATGGCCAACGGCACGGCAACGGCGTAGGCAACGTGAGCACATGGAAAGGAGAGAAAGCAGCATGTCGGGGTGAAAGGGAGAGAGAGGGGAGTTACTGTGGCTCAAATTGAGGTAAAGGATAAGAAGAGGGGCCCACAATAATTACTGTTGTGGCCAAAATGCCAGGCGAATTTCAAAATGCGGCACTGTCGCAGCCTATATGCGGCACTAACGTAGAGCGGCATTGCCATGGCACAGGCATGGTACTGCCGTATCCCACAACAGCAAGGGTTTAGCTATAAACTAGATAGTTCTACATATAGGATATGGACACATATCTCTAGCAAATTATGATTAGCAACAAATGATCAACACAAGCAATGATCATAATATTCTAGTCCCATTTTGATAAAGCATTTTGAAGCAAAATATTTAAACCTTTGCAAAAGCTTTTACCTATTCATACTAGTTGATCAAGCAAAGGTGTGTTGTAATTCAAACCACGTTACGAGAATCAAGTATATTTAGCTAACTACGCAAAGCATAAAATCTTGACTCATCGAGAGGCTTAGTGAAGATATCGGCTAGTTACTTTTTGGTGCTCACATGACAAATTTTGATATCTCTTTTGGTTTCATGGTCTGTCAAGAAATGATGTTGAATGTCTATGTGCTTAGTTCTTGAGAGGCTTATAGGATTGTTTGCAAACTTTATGGCACTTTTATTGTCACACAATAATGGGATTTTGGTAAAGCGACATCCAAAATCTTGAAGGGTTTGCCTCATCCAAAGTAGTTGAGCACAACATGCACCAGCTATAGCATACTCAGCCTTGGTGGTGGAAAGGGCTACACAATTTTGCTTCTTAGAACTCCAAGACACTAGGGACCGTCTAAGGAATTGATATGTCCCCAAAGTGCTTTTTCAATCTACTTTACAACCGGCATAATCAGAATTTGAATACCCAAGTAGATCAAACTTAGAGCCCTTAGGATACCACAAGCCAAGTGTAATTCCCTAGGTGTTAGGCTTGCATAATTGCACTTGCATTGCATGAGCATAAGCATCAAGCATTCCTATATGAGCTTTCACATATGAAACATGCAATTGAAACATGTGAAACATGACTTGTTATTTTATGTTTTCCCTATGTGTATGCTTATGATCATGTGTGATTGAGTGCAAGTGGTTGATGTTGGTCACTAAAATACCTTAGCTACACTTAGGATGCCTATTGGAACAATGTTCATGTGGATCACTTTACCTAATTAAGCTCCTAAGTGATGATATGCTAAGTTTGACCTAGGGTTTACATTTGATCAATGTATGAAATGATTGTGGAACCTTAGGAGTTATTCCAACATGTTTAGAATGTCATTAGTAATAACTTTGGTATTCATAACTAAAGCTAGTTTGGTCTCTAAGTCATACCTATAGTGTTAAGTACCAATTTAATGTGGTATGTTTGACTAGAGTTGAACTACATTTTAGAAACTTTACACTGGATGTGCACCCTAAAACAAAGTTGTAGTACTTGAGTAGTGTAACAACTTTTATTTTTGGGTCATAGGCTGATTCAGCTCCTAACATGCTTGAATTTGGATTACAAAAATCATTGAAATGCTGTTTTTCAAACTTAGAAATTTTTCTAAATCATAACTGAGTTTACAGTTTAACGTAGCCAACTTTGGGTTGATGTAACTCTTAATCCTTTGTGAATTAGCTGATGCTTTCTAAAGCAAGATTGTAGCCCTAACCTAGCTCTACAACTCTTATTCAAGGGGATTTTGCTAACTCGCCATAGATTTAGAGTTTTGAAGGGGAGAAAACACGTTGTCAATCGAACATGGCAGTGTCTCATGGCCTGTCGAGCTCATGCCATCGTGGCCGACCAGCGTCAGGCTGCTCATGCCAAGTGGAGGCCGTACACCAGCATTGCCCCCACTCGTCAAGCCTGTCACGGACACGATGATGCCATGCACCTGCTGGCTCACTTACTCGCTTCGCCAGCTGCCCATTCGCCTTGTCCGCGCCACTCAAAGCCGAGCGCCGTGTCGCGCCATTGCTGCTGAGCAAGCCATCGCCATGTAGCTCCTCCGCTGACCAACCATCACGCAATTGCTCACACAAGTAGACACGCCGTGCTTCACTCTACTTCCTAGACCCTTTCGCAGTCACATTCATGACCAGGTGAGGCCCTATTGGCCATTCCCGTTGCCGCCGCCATGACTAGCACCTCGACGTACCGCGAGCTCACTATGGACGAGCTCACGACCATTCCTCCATGCTTCTTTTCCTTCGCATTGTCTTCCTCATGTCTTGTAGATGCTTTTACCCTACCTAGCTTAACTGCTAACCCTCTGACATCGCCGGCATATGAACTTCGCCGAAGTGAGCTCTGCCGCCATGCGGGCATGCCCATGGCTAGGCTTCCCGAGCTCACTAACTAACCCTAGAGTTGCCCTGATAGCTTTGCCTGAGCACCATGGTACCATAGCACCTCTTGCCGGGACCTTTCATGGCTAGAGACGGCTAGCGCACCACCGTGCAGCGCCGCCGTGCCGCCATGGCTAGCGAAGAGCCACCTCTGGTGTGTCTCCATGCTAACCATCTACACGTATAGATGCAGAATGTTGTGACGATCATCATGGTGGGGTCGGTTTCACCAGAGAGTTTGCCAGTCGGCAAGCTACTGTCGGTCTACCGCCATCCCCTACTTTGGTTTGACTGACCTGTGGGGTCCCCTGACCTATGGGTCCCTGAGCGTCAGTGTTTGTAGTTCTAGGTTTCGATATTTCTTTTCCTGATTTTTGTGCTAACTTTGGAAAATGATATCTAGGGCTAGGTGTATCCTATTTGAGTGAACCAAATTTTGCTGGGTTCCTCATGAAGTGTAGTATTTGATAAAAATATGAAATGCATTATTTCTTGTATTTCTCTTGGAGAATAAAATAGAGTTTGATAAATGCTTTTAAATGGTTTCAATCTTGTAAAATCTATAACTTGAGCTAGGAAAGTGCTAAAAATGTGATTCCAATTTTGTTAGTCTTGTATTGTCATGTACTACTTGGGAAAAATATTGGCTTGCACTGTGATCTTGCTGGAAATAGGAGTTTGTTATTTATCTTAAATAAATGATAGATTCTTGTGCTATTTTTCATGGTAAAAATATGTATCCTTTGAGCATGAAACTTTTTGTATAGTGTTTTGTGCTGTGATGAAGCTAATAAAAATATGAATATTGTTGTTTGACACCTTTTAATAGGATTTCCTATTTATGCTATTTTAAGCCCTGATGGCTTGTCATTTTTGTGTAGAATGTTATGCTTGTTCCAATGATATGAAATTTATACAGTAGCCTATTGGTGACATGTGTAAGCTACTGTAATTTTTGTGGAATTTTCTGTACATTTTGGCTAGGTATTTATTATTTAACCTAATTATCTAAATAAATTAATAAAGGCATGAAAAGAATTTATTTAGGAATGGCCACTATGTTTTCTAGTGTTCATTTGATGTATGTTAACTGTTGGTAACATTGGTAGTACTCAAAGTACCATTCTTGTATATGTAGTGAAATATTATTTTCACTATAATTCACTTATAGTGACTTTCTGGACTGATTTTAGAGTTAAGCAAATTACATGGTGAAGATGATGTTTGCAATGAATCTTGTCTATAACAAAGTTGTAGATAACTCACTTAACTAGCTTGTGTTAAATTTTCATGGAATTTTCTCAAATAGTTTGTGAGTTATGACTATTCAAAATCGGTCTTCAAAAATTGTAGTTCTCTAGGAATTTCAGGACCAGATTTGATAAATGTGACTGTTTGACCCTTTGAACTTGAGAATTATGCTGGGATGTTTAAATATGAATTGTATATAATTTCATAATATTTCTATATTATCTTGTTGCATGTCTTTTGGAATAGTACAACTCTAGTTATGAGTTAAACTAGCAACTGCTGTTTGCATCCTTGAATCTGTGAATGCAGTGAATGACTTGATTGCTTTATATGAGTTGATGTGATGATTTAGAGGCTTAGACTAATTAAGATAAATTGTTAGTTGCAGGTGCTAGACCTCTTACTGAAGACGAACTAGCTTTATCTTAGGTTGTTAGAGCCTACTTTCATGAAGAGATATGCATCTACTCAGTAAAATCAACGTTAATCTTGAATCATCATGTCATTCATGTGTCCATCTTGACATGGCTATACATTTCATCATCACCTTCCATCTCTTGTGCATGCATGACTCTTATGCTATGCATATGCATGCAATAGGTGTTCTAGAGGGAGTCATGCTTCTAGAATTCAAGCAAGGACTTCCGGAAGGAGGAGGAGCAAGCTCAGGAGCAGGAGGTGCAGGCCCCAGAAGGAGCCAACAAAAAAGAAGTCCTTGAGTGTCCCGATCACCAACCATCCTCTTTTCTAAAAGGTAAGCCCCGGAGTATTCTAAGTCTCCGATGTTTTAAAAATGTTACTTTGAGTATCTTTACATGTTTGATGCATTAAGTTAAGGCGTTGGACGCAAACACTTGTTGCATATTTACCTATTCCTTGTCCAGTACACATACCCTAAACCCTATTTAGGTCCAGGAGCACATCAAAGCTTAGCCATGCTTAGACCGGTAAAGTTAGGTGATTTCCTATCACCTATAAGATAGGATGATGTCTGGTCATGGTTGGCTATATTTGCTATCGTGGAAATAACCATGTGTTAATAATGAATGGAGATCGAGTGAGATGTCGATAGAGAAGCAACAAGGCAAGGAGGTCTTGGGTGTGGATCTATCCTAGTCTGTGTCGGTTAAGGACCGATTTGTTGTATGTCCTCATGTCATGTTGAACACATGCCTATCACTTAGTTGGCCAGATAACTCATTCCGACCGCGAAGCCAAGTAGCTCAACTCAGGCCAGAAGCCAGGAAGTGAAAGTGCGCACTCTGGCAGTAGTAAGGATGTGCGGGGAGCCATTAGCGTAAGTCCAAAGGTGAGATTGACCATTTGGCTAGAGTGGATTCCCTGAGAGTGCGGCACTGCTCGAACCCATGAAATTGTTCCTGAGTTGTACCAAAGATGACCTGAGGCAACCATTGATCAGGTGGATTGGGTTTGTGTTAGGAATAATTTCCCAGCTAGGTAGGAATCGATTCGAATCATCATCTCTCCTAGATAGTGAGAACTTAACTGAGCAGCGGCAATGTAGAGACACTTAATTGAACTTGATGGTTAAAATGATGATGATGATGTTACAACATTATACCGGATATGGTTACTAATGTTTGGAGTTTAATTAAGTGCTTGCTCTAGTATAGGTGCTAATCTAGATGACAGGTTAATATTGATAACTTGCTGCTTAACTAATAATTTAAATGATGCTCTTGTATCATTAAAGCTTTTTATGCAAAATGGTTGTCAAGTGAGATCCACTGATAAAGCCTTGCATACTCCTTGGTGTCATTTATTTTGGTTTACGATGGGTAAGTCTAGCTGACTATATTATCATACTCAGGGTTTATTCCCTCTTGTTGCAGATGACGTGCTTTATAATGGTTACTGCAAGTATTGTCTCCACCCTACTGGGGGATGAAGACTAGATCATGGGCATGATCTTCTATGCTATCTTATCATGTTGCTTTTGTTGGATATGACTATGGAACTGGCTTGTATTTGAACTAAGTGTGTGTGATGGTCTCAAACTACTTTGCTTCCGCTATTTGTGAACTCATGTTGTAATAACTATGTGAACTCCGATGTATGAGATACTTGTGAACTACTTGTGAAATGGATGTAACATGTGGCTTGTTATGTTCAATCACTACGATCTTGGTTGTATGCAAGTTGATTTGAAATCCTTCGTGGTTTCAGTCGACTATAGGTTTATATGGGTTCAAGTATGATAGTTTGACCACTCTAGTGATTGCTTTCATACTTGTGCTCTTATAAATTGGTCGGTTCTGTTACACCAAGGTTAGGAGTGTGTACTAAATATCTCAAGATTCTCTTAATGGCCACTAAGTGACATTCTTTCGGATTAGCTTGAAATCTAGCACACATGCACACACTAAGCATAATATCAGGCCTAGATGCGCACAAATAAAGTAGAGAGCTGATCATAGAGCGATATACCTTGATGTCCATGGCTTTCCCTTCTTCATTGAGATCAAGATGTCCTAGTGGTTGGCATGGGAGTTTTTATAGGCTTAGCATTCACCATGCCAAACTTTTTGGCCATATCATGGGTGTACTTAGGTTTGGCTAATATCCCTTCCTTTACTTGCTTGATTTGAAATCCAAGGAAGAACTTCAATTCATGCATCATAGACATCTCAAATCTCTTGGTCATGATCCTACTAAATTTCTCACATAAAGAGTGATTAGTACTACCAAATATTATAGTCATCGACATATATTTGGCACACAAATATATCTTTACCAACTTTGTGAGTGAAAAGGGTAGGATCGGCTTTGCCTATTTCAAAGCCTTATTTAAGCAAAATTCCTTAAGGAATTCATACCATGCTATTGGTGCTTGCTTAAGCCCATAGAGCACCTTTTGGAGTTTGTAGACATGGTTGGGGAACTTGGGATCTTCAAAGTCCGATGGTTGCTTAACATAGACAAGTTCTTGAATAGGGCTATTGAGGAATGCACTCTTCATATCCATTTGATATAGCTTAAAGTTGTGATGAGCGGCATAGGCTAGAAGCATTCGGATTGCTTCAATCCTCACCACTAGTCATATGTTTCTTCAAAGTCCAAGCCCTCTACTTGAGTGAAGCCTTGAGCAACCAATCTTGTTTTGTTCCTTATCACCACAACATTCTCATCTTGCTTGTTGTGGAAGACCCATTTAGTGCCAATGACATTAGTATTGGGTCTTTCCACTAGGGTCCACACTTGATTTCTTTTGAAGTTGTTGAGGTCTTCTTGCATGGACATGATCGAATCCGGGTCTCCAAGTGCTTGTTCTACCATAAGAGGATCCAAAGAGGAAACAAATGAGTAATATTAACAAAAGTTTGCTAAATGTGAACAAGTTGTTACCCCTTTCGAAGACTTCCAAGGATATTGTCAATAGGATGATCCCATTGTATTGTTTGTCTTAGCCTTGGATGATCAATGGCCTCTTATTCTTCTTTTGGATCTTTATCTTCTTCTTGCTCGAAGATTGGTTGTAGGTTTTGTCCACAAACTAGAGTCGATTTAGTTGTTGTAGATTGGGTAAGCGTGGCACTACTACGTACAGGTGTTGCAGCAGGGGTTTACTGCTGTTCAGCATCAAGTACGTCAGCAAAAATTGGTGCAGCAGCAACTTGAGAAACCTCCACTTCAATGGCTTGATCTTCTTCTTATCTAATATCACCAATAGCTAATTGCTTGATTGCTTCACATAGTGGATCCTCCTTTCCTATAACACTTGAATAAACTTGCTCTACTTGAGAGCCATTAGATTCATCAAATGTCACATCTACTGCAATTTCAACTCTCCCAGAGGTTTTGTTGAAAACACGGTAGGCATGCTCATTTGATCCATAACTAAGAAGAAAACCTTCATCAACTTTAGGTGCAAACTTAGAGCTTTTGGGTTTCTTGTTAAGTATGAAACACTTGTACCCAAATACTATAAAGTAAGACACCTTTGGCTTGTTACCAGTTAGAAGCTCATAAGAAGTTTTCTTCAACTTCTTGTGTAGGTAGAGGCGGTTGATGGCATGGCAAGCGGTGTTGACAGCATCGCACCAAAAGAGGTATGGCGTCTTGTACTCGTCTAGCATTGACCTTGCCATTTCAATGAGTGTTCGATTCTTCCTCTCGACTACACCATTTTGTTGAGGGGTGTATGGAGTTGAAAACTCATGCTTGATGCCCTCTTCATCAAGAAACTCCTCAACAAGAGTATTCTTGAATTAGGTCCCATTATCACTTCTCACTTTCATGATTGGGAAACCAAAATCCTTTTGTGCTCTTCTAACAAATATCTTCACTTTCTCTTGAACTTGGCACTTGTCATACAAAAAGAATACCCAAGTAAAATGGGAATAATCATCAACAATAATAAGACCATATTTGTTACCCCCAAGACTTAGGTAGGCGACCGGTCCAAAGAGATCCATGTGAATTACCTCCAATGGTTGCTCGGTGGTCATGATGCTCTTTGGTGGGTGAGGTACTCCTACTTGCTTTCTGGCTTGACAAGCGCTATAAATTCTATCTTTCTCAAAGTGAACATTTGTTAGTCAAAGGATGTGTTCATCTTTTAGAAGTTTGGCCAAGTTCCTCATCCCAACATGGTCAAGTCGGCGATGCCAAAGCCAACCCATGCTAGATTTTGCCACTAAACATGTCTCAAGCTTAGCTTTACTTTTATTGAAATCAACTAGATAAAGCTTGTTCTTTAGTCGACCCATAAAGACAATAAAGGAATCCTCCCTTCTAAAGACTTGCACGCCCTTATCCATAAAGAGACAATTGTAGCCCATCTCACACAATTGAGAAACAGACAACAAATTGTAACTCAATGAATCAACATGTAAAACATTTGTAATTGAATGCTCAAGGGTTATAGCAACTTGACCAAGACCAATCACATCCCCCTTTGAATTGCCTCCAAAGACAATATTTTCATTTGAGTTGGTCATCGGAGAATATGATGAGAACTACTCCTTTCTTCAGGTCATATGATTTGTACATCCACTATCAAGCACCCAACTTGATCCACCAAAGGAGTATGCCTGCAAAACAAATTTAGTTGCTAGATTTAGGTCCCCAACTAGACTTGGGGCCTTGCATGTTAGTCTCAAGAATCTTAGGAACCCAAATGAAAGTGTTTCTATACACATCAGTCCCCTTGCCAACATATTTAGCAACTACTTTTCTATTGTTGTTGTTCTTCAACACAAAACATGATGTCAAGCTTTATCGAGGTGCATGGGCCTTTGGTTGATATGCATACTTGTTCATAGTGCCCCACATTGATTCCTTTGACTTTTATGAAACCTATTTCTGCTGAGACACCTTCTTCATGGGCTTAGTCTGATCAGGAATAGAATGGGTAGCCTTCCCATTTTGGGGGGGGGGCGCGGCACTACCGCCCTTCACCGTGACACTGCCACTCTAGGTTGCTGCACTACCGTAGTCTATGTAGGCTGATCTATACCTATTCTGTCCTTCCTTTCAAACTATACACACTCATAGCCATTCACTATCTTTCTCCCATTTGTTTTGGCTCTTGTTGTGTGGCCTAGCCCATGCTTGATTGAGGGATGCCTTCCTTTCTTGTATTGTGGCCCTTTTGATTCATCCTTCTTCTTATCATTGGTTTGGACCTTGCCATCCATGCACCCCTTTCCAATGATCTCATTGATCCTAGCAATCTCCTTTTCTCATAGCCTCCATATTTGCAATGTTAGTGGAATAGGCATTCAAATCAAGATTATAACATTTTCCACAAAATTGAGTAGTAGAGGGAGTAGAGGTTTCCTTTGCCTTGCAGGGATGTGAGTTGCTATCCCAAAGAATGCCATATTGCAGCTCAAGTTCTTTGTGCTTTTCATCCAAGTCACAATACTTTTTTTTGAGAGCATTATTTGCTTTCTTTGTGATAGCATGGTCCTCTTGCTCTCTGGCCAAGGCCTTGCACAAGGATTCCACCTCACTTTTCTCTAATGCAAGAGCTTCCTTGCTAGCAATATAGAGATCCTCTTGTTGTATAAGAGTCTCCTCTCTAGATTCTAGCTCGGCTTGGACACTCTCTAAATCCTCCATTAACTTAGTGATGAATAATTTGGTGTTTCTATCCAGCTTTTTAGTTATTTGGTCAATTTCTTCATCATTAGATCCATCATCACTAGAGCTATCACTAATATCACTACTAGAGATATCACTAGGAGGTGGAGGAGGTTTGGCTTTTGATTTTACCTTCTCACCCTTTTCCGTGAGACAAATGTGAGGGGAGTAGTAGTCAACATCGGACATGTTGTTGAAGAGCCTTAGTGTAGGGGATGACTTGTGGATAGCAATGTTGCAACCTTCTCATCCTCTTCACTTGTGCTCTCTCTAGTTGAATCCCATTCATGCCTAATGTGAGCCTCTCTCATGTACTTCTTGCTCTTTCTATGGTTGGTCTTGTCCTCTTTCTTGTCCTTCTTGTCCTTGTTGTCTTTGATCTCATATAGGACACTTGGCAATGAAATGTTCGGTGCTACCACTAATTGTAGCATGTCCTCTTCTTCTTGTTTGGAAACTTTCTCTTCACTACCTCGTAGCCTTGCTTCTTTAGATCATTTTGAAATCTCTTCATGAAGAGAGCAACATCATCAACCTTCTCATAATGTTCATCATCATTTTTATCTTCACTTGAGGATGATGTAGTCTCTACTTGCTCTTGGACTTACTTGATTGCTTTTGGCTTGCTTTTTGAAGCTTGCTTGTTGATCTTGGACTTGCTAGTAGAGCCTTGCTTGCTTGATTTGTTGGCCTTGAGAGCTACATCCTTGATCTTTATGCCATCTAGCTTTGATTGCAACTCACCAAGCTTCTTCCTCTCATTTGCTTCTTCTCTTTGCATGCCAAAGGTCAAGATCCTTCCAAGTACATCATTTGGTGTGAAGTACTCAAATTTCTTCTTGTCTCTAACTAGAGTCACCATGGTCTCATTTCTAGGTGAGTAAGCTTCCAACATAATCTTCACTACCTTGTGATCATCTAGCTCATCTTGTAACACCTCGGGTGTTAGCCTTGCATAACTTGACTTGCATAACATGAGCATGATCATCACTGCATTCATAAACAAGCATTTACAATTGAAACTTTTGATTGAAACATCTGCAACATTTGCTTGTTATCGCATGTTTCATTAACATATGCAACCTTTCTCGTTATTTCATGTCTCCATGTGTATATGCAAATGATCATGAATGAAAACATGTACTTGGTAGATGTGAGCCACAAAAACATGTAACCACACTTGGGTTAGCAATTAGAGCATTGTTCATGAAAGTCACTTTTCATAATCAAGCCTTTAAGGCATGTTTCATGTGATTGCACTAACTAGCTCTATGAGTGACTACTACATGAAATGATTGAATGACCTTGCAAATTGCTTGAACATGTTTAGAGTATCATTATGAACAACTTTGATATTCTTGGTTAGGTGTAAAAAGGTCAATAAGCCATGCTTTGATGTGTATCATCATTTAAAAGGGACATGTTTGACTAAAGTTGAACTAGGTGTTAGAGACCTTGCATGGAGGAGTTCACTAAAGCAAAGTTGTAGTGTTTGACATAAGGAACAACTTTTATTTTTGGGTCACTAATTGATTCAGCTCCTAACATGTGTGAATTTGGACCACAAAAATCAAAAAAATCAGCATTTCATGACTTAACAAAAATTTCTAAGTCGTTGATTGACTGACAGACTGACAGGCCTACCTTGGGGGTGATTTTTCTCAGCCACGGTTGAGAATTAGAGCATGATCCTTGAACAAAAGTTGTAGCTGGTACATTGGTTTATCATTTCGGTTTAAAGAGTTTGCACGTTGGAGCTACGGGTTAGCAGATAAATCAACATGAAAACGTGTTGTCACGCATCTCATTTTGGGTCTGATCGACTGAATCGAAGCCGTTCAGTGGCCGACCACCGGCAGAGCCTACGCGCCGCGTGTCTGCGGCGACGGCCGCGTGTCATCGGCGCTCTGCCCAGCATGGCCAAGATAGGCAGACGCACGCCTTCAACACGCCAGCACCCGCCCGCAACGCCCAGCACCCTCATTTCACATTTCTCGGCTCTCCTTCGCCATTCACAGCGCCAGCAGCAGCCGCCGAGCTCCCGCAGCTCCGTCGTCGCCATAGCCGTGCACAAGCTCGCGCCGAGCCACCCTTTTGCCACCGTAGAAGCATCACTGTCGTCTCAGTGACTCACCACGCCCGCACCAGCTCGCTGAGAGCACTTGGTAAGCAGCAGTGCCGTGCGCTAGCTCGCCGGAGCATCCTCGCCGCGCCCGTCACCGTGGCTGGGGCACCATCCTCCACCATAGACCGTGTAACCTTGCGTGTTAGGTTCGCCTGAGCCCTGGGAAGCTCGTCCGTGCCCTTTTGTGCTTCGCCGTGGCCTCTACCAGCATACCGCCATAGTCCAGCCTCACCGCTCTACCATTGCCACCGCCGTCATCTCTAGAGTCGACGATAGGGCCGACCAAGTGGCTTAGTAGATGCGCTAGGTCGAGTAGGTCACGCCGTGAAGATGTTACCATCGGCAAGTTCGCCGTCGGCGAGCTCTGGCCACGTCCGTAGAGTAGCGCCGCCGGCTCTGTTTCCGTCTCAATGACATGTGGGTCCAACTGACGCGTAGGTCCCACCGGTCAGTGACAGAAGAAGAGAAAGCTAGTTCATTCTTTTCAGATTTAAATCATGATTTCATGTTTTTGTTATTTTTAGATCTCCAGTCTGGTAAATTCAAAAATTGTGAAATAAATTTGGTAGTACTCCTTAGGAAGTGTAGTATTTAGGAAAAATATATTCTAGGACATTTACAGTAGAATTTTTGGGAGATTTAAATAGAGATTTGAAATGTGTTTTTGAATGCATGCAAATTTGTTTATTTTATATCTAGAGTTCCTATGCTCCAAAAATTATGAAATTTTTGTGGTAAGCTATTCTTGTCATGTATGAACTCTGGTAAAAATTTGAGGATCAGTGCATGTGTAGATTTATAGTTATAGATTTTTCTTTTATAAATAGTTAATCCTTGTATGAATTTTTATAAATTATTTATGAATCCCAAATTCATGAAATTTGTTGGGGGTAATCCTAGTACCATATGGATGCTAAGAAAATTAGGAAATCTGTTGCTTGACACTTTTCCCTAGGGTTTTCTATTTATGCTATTTTAAGCCTTGCTGCCTTATCATTTTTGTATAGGATGTTCTACTTGGTAAAATGACATGAAATGTTTATAGTAGTCCTTTGATAGCATTAGTAAGGCACTGTAAATTTTTAAGAATTTTTGAAACACATCTGTATATGTTTATTATTTAACCTTGATATTTAAATAAAATAATAAAGGCATTTAAATAAATAGTTTGGGCTTCACCATTATATTATCTTAAATGTATTTGGTATGCTTAAAATATTGGTAGATTTTATGTTGTCAATTTTTGAATGATTGCATGAAGTAGAAGTATTGTTACTTTGTATTGCATATGGAATAGTTTCTGGATAGATTCTATAGTTTGAGGAGTTGCCTATTGAAAATGATGTGTACTATAAAAATGGTTAATAACAAAGTTGTAGAGAATTTGATAAGCTTTCCAGAAAGTCTAGGATCACTGTATTTGGATTAGTAGAACTCCAGTTATGAGTGAAACAAGTAGCTACTGTTTTGTGGCATAGTCGATGCATTGTAGAAGTAGTTAATTAATAATCGAGAAGAGATATGCACCTACTCAATAAACATGATGCACTTGTTAACATATATGCATTCGTAATACTTATGCCACATTCATGCATCTAGGATTGGAGGAAGAGATCACGTTGCTGGAATTCAAAGAAGCAGAGGAAGGGAATCAGTAGGAGGATCCACAAGCCGCAGCTCCCGAAGGCATGGAGCAGAATCCTGAAGAGCTTCTGGAGTGTCCTGACCACCGCCCTACTTCCTTTCTGCAAGGCAAGCCTCGGAGCATTATAAGTCTCCCAGTAATTTATAAATGTTTACTTACGTAATTATGATTGATGCATTAGGTTATAAGAGTTGAATGGAACCACTTGATGCATGTACATTCCTTGTCCAGATATTACACCTTTAACTGGTATAGGTCCAGGATCGAATATATACTTAGCCATGCTTAGACTGGTAGAAGTCAGGGTGATGTCATGTCACCTACGAGATATAGGTGGATACCGGAGCATGGTTGGCTATATTTGCCATCGTGGAATAGAACCATGAGGTAAAAGTAAATCAAGATCTGGACGGGAGGTCGATAGAGAAGCAACAAGGCATGGAGGTCTTGGGTGTAGGATCTATCCCCAGTCTGTGTCGATCAAGGACCGTACCATTGTTGGAACTTTTGACAAGATTGAACTGCATGCCTCTCACTTAGCTGGCCGGATAACTCGTTCCGACCAGCGAAGCCGAGTAATTCAACACTAGGCTGGGACCCATTCTGTTGTGCGCTCCTTCCGAGGAACGATCAGACTAAGCCCAAGGGTAGGCTTGGCTTGAGCATCCTCGCATCTGGTGTTCCAGATTGTGCAGCGTGGTATGGACCCACGAAATGTGTACCTGAGTTGTACCAAAGGTGACCTAAGGCTATCGTGGCTGGTAGACCTGGGTTTGTGTTAGGAATAAATTCCCAGCTGGTTGAAATCGATTCGAATCGTCGTCTCTCCCGGATAGTGAGAAACTTGACTAGCTCCAACATCGTAGTAACTGTGTTATGAAACATGATGGTTCGGATGAATATGGAATTACAATACCTATTATGGTTACTATTGTATGCTTCTAAATGATATACCACATGTTTGGCATAGGATAGATTGCTAATCTAGAAATAGATAGTTATAATTAACTTGATAAAGGAATCATAATTGTACAACGGGTCAATTGCCTTTTTCGCAAAATGTGGTCAAGTTACGTCCCCTTATACAGCCTTGCATAATCCTTGGAGTCATTTTATTTCTGGTTCATGACGGGTAAGTCTAGCTGAGTACCTTCTCGTACTCAGGGTTTATTTTTCCCATTATTGCAGATGGCACTAGTGTATCATGGTTATTGCAAGAGTTGCTTCTATCCCGCTGTGGATGAGGAGTAAGCCTTGGGCAGGCTTCTTTAGTAATTCCTATCTTTGCTTTTGTGGACCGTGATCTTACTTGGCACTGTATCAAACTATGTTGGAAACTTTAATTTCAAACTTATTTGCTTTCTGCTTTATTTATCAAACTCGGTTTGTAATAACTAGGTATTCGTACTCTGAATGATGAAATGTATCTACTGAACTTTATGTAATATGTGGCATGTATGTTGAATCCTGTACGATCTTGGTTGTTGTAAATCAGTTTATTCGAGACCCGTCGTGGTACTCGACGGACTACCAGGGTTTATATGGGTTCAAGTATGACAGTGCGACCGCTTGCGGGCTGCTATTGTACTTGTATTCTTATAAATTGGTCAGGTTCTGCGACAGCTGGTATCAGGAGCAAGATTCAACGTTAATTGTCACAAGTGTATTTAAAACAAAAGTTTTTGTTTTCCAAAAACCCTTCTCTAGCAACTAATAGTTATATAATAGGTATTTGAAATCTAAAGTGTGCCAATGATCACTTTCCTTATGCCCAAATTAAGGACTATTAGGTGGCTATTTAAGTACTAACATGGGGGTTTTTACTTCGTCGTCCATACGGCATGCTATTGTATGGATACCATTTATTTGAGTGGTAATGTATGGATCAAATGCCTCTACGCCAAGGTAAGATGATGAGTGTATGACCGCAAGATGTGAGAGTGCGGTCGGGAAGAGTTAGCTTTGGTACGGCTATGTATGCATGCTTGCATGTGTATATGGTACGTATTTAATTGTGGGTTTAAATTATTGTCGGGTAGATTGATATGGAAGTATATGTATGGGTATACATATATGGAAGTATTTACAATTACATTCTACATATTTCATTATGGGTTTAGGGCTGAAATGAAATCTTATGCAGGTACACTAACAACGAAACGTGTAGCTCGACTAGTTATGCTAATTATGAGAGAACGTATGTATGCCACCGTGTCTACTGTTAGAAACAAATTTTTCCTAAGTTTGTGAGGACGTACAGAACAAGCATGCATCATGATAATTACCATTCACATAACTACATTGTTTCTCCCCTTATAAAATTCTTACTCGGTTATGTAACTCTTATCCATTATGGCATTGTCTCACCAAAGGGTACATGTTAATGGTGCAGATGGCACGCACCAAGCAGACTGCTCGCAAGTCCACCGGAGGCAGAGCTCCTAGCCAGTCAGCTTGCTCCACAGTACCCGTCAACTGTCACACGTTCCTTGGAGAGTTTGGGATGCCTACACTCTTGTGGAGAGTGCTCAGCTATGTAGGCTATCCTGACGGAATAGAACCCCGCTACTTCTGGGCGAATGAGCAGTTGGGAGAAGGTCTCTTAGTTACTGTGGAGGCCATTGTTCAGTCCCTCGAGGTGACGATTCTGAGTGGATAGGTTGGTGTTATGAGTTAGCTGGCAGGACTACTGAAGAAGCAGCTGGCAGGGCAGTCTTTGGGATCCTAAGGGATATCATGGATCGTTTTCCTCAAGAGCTGGCAGCCGCGTTGGTTGGAGTCTTTCCAAGGGGTAACCCCTCCACTGACTTATGGCAGCAGGCAAGAGGAAGACCCTTGGAGATTGGTGCAGCAGAAGGGTAGAACAGTGATAACCCTGCCATGAGCGCCATGTTCGCAATGATGAGAGTGTTAGATGGAGTAGAAGGTAGCCTCAGACATGTGTCTGGTGCTCTTGGTCATGCCCACGAGGACCGACATCAGCTTCAGAGGGAGCATGACGCTGAGATTGAGAGGCTCACTGAAGAGATGACTCAGTTAACTCACCAGCGGAATGCGGCCTGATCCAGGGAAGATGTCCTAAGAGCTCGACAGTTTGAGCTGGGGCAGCAACTGGCCAATGCAGAAGAATACAATGATAATCTACATGAAGAGGTTCATCTACTAAACAACCAGCTCCACCCTTATGTCCCACCTAGAGCCGCAGAAATGGATCTAGAAGGGTATGAGGAAGAAGAAGAAGAAGAAGTGGAGCCTGAAGAAGAAGTGGAACCTGAGGAAGGAGATGATCCTACATCTGACCTCGATAGTGATCATGATGAGGATTAGATCATGTAGTACTTAGTGGAAGGTCTAATGTATCACCTTTATTCATGTAATGGACCTGTAGCTCGAATTTGGTAATAGTAATCCAACTATCATGTAATGTTGTTAATCGTACGACTATCGCACGTTGGGTTGAACATCAATGCAATTACAGTCCTTTGTTGGTAATCCCGATTTAAATTTGCATGCATTATGAGCGCGATAAGTGGTCAAATTGGTGATGTCATGTTGCGAGAATGAATTGTTATGCCTCTGTTTTATTGTGCTTTTGAGAATTTTCTCCAGTAATTTCAGTTTGGCATGAGTACCTAATTCATCTGCAATCTCTTGACATCAACCAATAATCGCTTATTGTTGCAACTTCGTAGATGACGCGCACCCGTGCTAGAGCTGGTGGTAGCTAGGATGGCAACTAGGATGACTTGCCACCCCCACCGCCACCTGTCTGCTCAGGAATTCTTTACCCAGTTCCTAGGAAGCCAGAGGACAATGGAGGAAGCTTTGCGCCTCATCACGCAAAACACTGCTCAGTGGCCACCCACATCAACCAGGGGCCAAGCCAAATTCAGCACAGTACATTCAAGGAGTTTCTGGACACTGAAGCCTCTGATCTTCAAGGTGGCTGAGGAACCACTGCAGGCCGATGAGTGGTTGAATACCATTGAGCAGAAATTCTGTCTGCTGAGGGTCACTGGAGCATCTAAAGCAGAGTATGCTTCTCATCAATTGCAAGGACCAGCAGGGGTCTGGTGGACACATTTCCTGTCATCTTTGCCTGCTAATGCGTGAGTTACCTAGGAACAGTTCAAGCTAGCGTTTAGGGGACACCATATTCCCCCGGGCCTGATGCGCATGAAAGCGGCCGAATTTATGAGGCTCACTCAAGGAACGAAGTCACTCACAGAATATATGCACGCATTCAACAACTTGTCAAGAGATGCTCCAAGTTTCGTGGATACTGAGGAGAAAAAGATAGAAAGTTTCAAGCGAGGTTTGGGTACTAAGCTAATGAAGACTATGGTAAATTCTAGGTGTGCCATGTACAATGAGTTTATTAGTGATGCCTTGACCCAAGAAAACCACAACAACATGCATGCAGTTGCCAAGGGTCGCAAGAGGGCATATGAGGCCGGTGCATCCGGATCCTTCCAATCAAAAGCGCCTATCACATCTAGGCCATAATTCCGTCCACCTACACCTAAGTCTAGGCCTCCACCACCTAAAGCTTAGAATAACAGGCCACGGAAACCATTTCGTAAGGCATTCACTATTGCCTTACCAAAAGGAAATGGCAGTCAGGATAGCTCCACCGGATTCAGAAGTAATCAACCATGTTTCAACTACAACCAACTGGGTCATTGGTCCAAGGAGTGCCCCCACCCCAAGAAGAATGGCAACCCAAATCAGAACAATCAGAGGCAGGTGAATGCTAGGGCACATCAGGGACAAGTGCATTATACCGCTGTGGAGGAAGTGCCCACCAGAGAAGTTGTCACGGCTGGTATGTTTCTTGTCAATAAGCATCCTGCTGTTGTTTTATTTGATTCGGGAGCTTCTCATTCATTTATGAGTCAAGCATTTGCATCTAGACATGATCAAGAAATAATTGAAGTAAGTAAAGGGGGTTATAACATAAGTTCAGCAGGGGGTACTGTTACTACCAAAAAGATAGTCAAAAATGTACTCATCTTGATACAAGGGAGGGAGTACACCATGGATTTGATAATATTGCCCGGGTTGTCAATAAGTGTAATCTTAGGCATGAATTGGATGAAGGATCATGGTGTTCTTATTGACACTAGCACCCGCACTATTATGTTGAGAGAACCCACGGGAGGGAATGCTTTTCTAGTCCCACTCTCCCGCGATTTCAAACCCCAACATTTAGCCTGTGCTATCCAAACCACCACAATATATGATATCCCTGTGGTTTGTGAGTTTCCTAGATGTATTCCCAGAAGAATTACCAGGTCTACCACCTAGATAGGGACGTGGAATTTAAGATTCGAGTTAGTGCCAGGTACCGCACCCATATCCAGAAGGCCCTATAGAATGCCACCCAATGAGTTAGCAGAACTTAAGGTTCAATTGTAGGATCTGTTGGACAAGGGTCTTATCCAACCTAGCTCATCTCCATGGGGATGTCCAGCCTTGTTTGTGAAAAAGAAGGATAAGTCACTAAGAATGTGTGTAGATTACAGACCACTCAATGCTGTGACCATCAAGAACAAATATCCGTTGCCCCGCATCAACATCTTGTTCGATCAACTAGCGAAGGCAAAGGTATTCTCCAAAATTGACTTGAGATCAGGCTACCATCAGATAAAGATCAGACCGGAGGATATACCTAAAACTGCTTTCTCTACTAGGTATGGCTTATACGAGTATTTGGTTATATCTTTCGGACTAACAAATGCTCCAGCCTACTTCATGTACCTGATGAACTCGGTATTCATGCCCGAACTTGACAAGTTCGTGGTCGTGTTTATCGATGACATATTGATTTATTCAGAAAATGAGTCAGATCATGAAGAGCATCTGAGGATTGTCCTATCCAGACTGAGGGAGCATAAGCTATATGCCAAGTTTAGCAAATGTGAATTTTGGTTGAGCAAAGTACCTTTCTTAGGTCACATTTTATCAAAAGAGGGAATCTCTGTAGACCCATCAAAAGTACAAGAGGTCATGGATTGGAAAGCCCCAACTTCGGTTCATGAAGTTCGGAGTTTTCTAGGATTAGTAGGATACTATCGTCGGTTTATTCTAGATTTCTCAAAGATAGCTAAGCCTATGACCAGACTACTTCAGAAAGATGAGAAGTACAGATGGACACTAGAATGTGAAATAGCTTTTCACACCCTCAGAACCTTGTTGACTACAGCACCTGTGCTAGCACAACCAGACATTGAAAAGCCTTTTGATGTATTTTGTGATGCATCAGGAATAGGTTTGGGATGTGTGCTTATGCAAGAAGGAAGAGTTATTGCATATGCCTCTCGACAATTGAGAAAACATTAAGTCAACTACCCTACACATGATTTGGAACTTGCAGCCGTTGTCCATGCATTAAAGATATGGAGACATTACTTGTTGGGCAATGTATGTCATATCTATACTGACCACAAAAGCCTCAAGTATATCTTTACCCAGCCAGAACTAAACATGAGACAACAAAGATGGTTAGAGCTAATTAAGGACTACAATTTAGAAGTGCATTACCATCTGGGTAAAGCAAATGTAGTAGCCGATGCACTTAGTCGGAAGTCCCATTGCAACACTGTGGAAGCATTGTTGGAAGATGGATTCAACTTGTTATATCCTGCTGTACTACACATTATCACAATCAGTTGTTCACTTGAGGGCAAAATCATAGAGCTACAGCAGATAGATGTAGGAATAAGTCACATCAAGAGAAAAATGCAAGAGTAGGAAACCAAACATTTTAGATTGGACGAAAGAGGTGTATTATGGTTTGAGGACCTGGCTAGTGGTACCAAAAGACCGTGAGCTAAGGAATCAAATTTTAGATGAAGCTCACTCATCCAAATTGTCCATCCATCCAGGGTAGTAGTAAGATGTATCAAGATTTGAAAACCCGTATTTTGGTGGACTAAGATGAAGAAAGAGATCGTAGCCTATGTTGCTAGGTGTGATAACTGCAGTAGAGTGAAAGTCCGTCCATATGAAAACTGCTGGATTACTTCAGGCCATTGCCTATTCTAGGATGGAAATGGGAGGAAATCAGCATGGACTTTATCACAGGCCTTCTAATGACGTCACAAGGTCATGATTCAATATGGGTAATTATTGATCGTCTCACCAAGTCAGGCACATTTTGTACCAGTTCACACAACATATCACGTGGGGAAATACTCTGAGTTATATGTTTCCCAGATCATGAGACTGCATGGAGTACCTAGGACTATAATCTCAGATAGAGGACCACTAATTCATAGCTCGTTTCTAGGGAGCACTTACACCAGGCTTTGGGAACCAAGCTAATCAGAAGTTCAGCTTATCATCCACAAACTTCAGGATAGACAGAGCGAGTGAACCAAATCCTAGAAGATTTACTTAGAGCTTGTGTTATATCTTCAAAAGGTTCATGGGAGAAATGGTTACCTTTAGCTTGTATTCTCCTATAATAATAGTTATCAAGCGAGTATCAAAATGGCTCCATTTGAAGCCTTGTATGGCAGAAAGTGCAGAACTCCATTGAATTGGATTGAGCCATGGTGAAAGGAGATACTTTGGTATTGATTTTGTCAATGAAGCCGAAAGAGCAAGTACATATCATCCAACAACATATGAAGGCAGCTCAATCAAGACAAAAGAGTTATGCCAACAAAAGAAGAAGACCACTGACTTTTGAAGTGGGTGACTATGTATACTTGAGAGTATCACCCATGAAAGGTGTGAAAAGATTTGGGATGAAAAAGAAGCTTTCACTAAGATATGTAGGGCCATACAAAATTTTGGAACAAAAAGGGAAGGTTGCGTATAAGTTACAACTTCCACCTAGAGATGAGTGCAATCTTTGATGTGTTCCATGTTTCTCAGCTAAAGAAATGTCTTCGAGTACCGGAAGAAGCTATTGCACCCACCAACGTGCAGCTTCAATCGGATTTGACCTATGAAGAAAAGCCAATTCGAGTATTAGAGAAGATGGAGAGAGTAACACGGAGTAAGATTATTAAGTTCTATAAGGTAGTGTGGAACAATCATAGTGAACAAGATGCTACGTGGGAAAGAGAAGATTATCTACGAGAAGTTTATCCCGCCTTTTTCCAAGAATGGTAGGTCTTGCAAATCTCAGAACGAGATTTTTATAAGGGGGAGAGGCTGTAACACCTCGGGTGTTAGCCTTGCATAACTTGACTTGCATAACATGAGCATGATCATCACGCATTCATAAACAAGCATTTACAATTGAAACTTTTGATTGAAACATCTGCAACATTTGCTTGTTATCGCATGTTTCATTAACATATGCAACCTTTCTCATTATTTCATGTCTCCATGTGTATATGCAAATGATCATGAATGAAAACATGTACTTGGTAGATGTGATCCACAAAAACATGTAACCACACTTGGGTTAGCAATTAGAGCATTGTTCATGAAAGTCACTTTTCATAATCAAGCCTTTAAGGCATGTTTCATGTGATTGCACTAACTAGCTCTATGAGTGACTACTACATGAAATGATTGAATGACCTTGCAAATTGCTTGAACATGTTTAGAGTATCATTATGAACAACTTTGATATTCTTGGTTAGGTGTAAAAAGGTCATTAAGCCATGCTTTGATGTGTATCATCATTTAAAAGGGACATGTTTGACTAAAGTTAAACTAGGTGTTAGAGACCTTGCATGGAGGAGTTCACTAAAGCAAAGTTGTAGTGTTTGACATAAGGAACAACTTTTATTTTTGGGTCACTAACTGATTCAGCTCCTAACATGTGTGAATTTGGACCACAAAAATCAAAAAAATCAGCATTTCATGACTTAACAAAAATTTCTAAGTCGTTGATTGACTGACAGACTGACAGGCCTACCTTGGGGGTGATTTTTCTCAGCCACGGTTGAGAATTAGAGCATGATCCTTGAACGAAAGTTGTAGCTAGTACATTGGTTTATCATTTCGGTTTAAAGAGTTTGCACGTTGGAGCTACGGGTTAGCAGATAAATCAACATGAAAACGCGTTGTCAGGCATCTCATTTCGGGTCTGATCGACTGAATCAAAGCCGTTCAGTGGCCGACCACCGGCAAAGCCTGCGCGCTGCGTGTCTACGGCGATGGCCGTGCGTCGCCGGCGCTTTGCCCAGCACGGCCAAGACAGGCAGACGCGCGCCTTCAACACGCCAGCACCCGCCCGCAACGCCTAGCGCCCTCATTTCACATTTCCCGGCTCTCCTTCATCGTTCGCAGCGCCAGCAGTAGCCGTCGAGCTCCTGCAGCTCCGCCGTCGCCATAGCCGTGCGCAAGCTCACGCCGAGCTGTGCTTTCACCACCGCAGAAGCATCACTGTCGTCTCAGCGACTCACCGCGCCCGCACCAGCTCGCTGAGAGCACTTGGTAAGCAGCAGCGCCGTGCGCTAGCTCGCCGGAGCATCCCCGCCGCGCCCGTCACCATGGCTGGGGCACCATCCTCCACCATAGACCGTGTAACCTTGCGCGTTAGGTTCGCCTGAGCCTTGGGAAGCTCATCCGCGCCCTTTTGTGCTTCGCCGTGGCCTCTACTGGCATACCGCCGTAGTCCAGCCTCGCTGCTCCACCATTGCCGCCGCCGTCATCTCTAGAGTCGACGATAGGGCCGGCCAAGTGGCTCAGTAGATGCGCTAGGTCGAGTAGGTCACGCCGTGAAGATGTTACCGCCGGTAAGTTCACCGTCGGTGAGCTCTGGCCACGTCCGTAGAGTAGCGTCGCCGGCTCTGTTTCCGTCTCAATGACATGTGGGTCCAACTGACGCGTAGGTCCCACCGGTCAGTGACAGAAGAAGAGAAAGCTAGTTCATTCTTTTAGATTTAAATCCTGATTTCATGTGTTTTGTTATTTTTAGATCTCTAGTCTGGTAACTTCAAAAATTGTGAAATAAATTTGGTAGTACTCCTTAGGAAGTGTAGTATTTAGGAAAAATATATTCTGGACATTTACAGTAGAATTTTTGGGAGATTTAAATAGAGATTTGAAATGTGTTTTTGAATGCATGCAAATTTATTTATTTTATATCTAGAGTTCCTGTGCTCCAAAAATTATGAAATTTTTGTGGTAAGCTATTCTTATCATGTATGAACTCTGGTAAAAATTTGAGGATTAGTGCATGTGTAGATTTATAGTTATAGATTTTTCTTTTATAAATAGTTAATCCTTGTATGAATTTTTATAAATTATTTATGAATCCCAAATTCATGAAATTTGTTGGGGGTAATCCTAGTACCATATGGATGCTAAGAAAATTAGGAAATCTGTTGCTTGACACTTTTCCCTAGGGTTTTCTATTTAATGCTATTTTAAGCCTTGCTGCCTAATCATTTTTGTATAGAATGTTCTACTTGGTAAAATGACATGAAATTTTTATAGTAGTCCTTTGATAGCATTAGTAAGGCACTGTAAATTTTAAGAATTTTTGAAACACATCTGATATATGTTTATTATTTAACCTAGATATTTAAATAAAACAATAAAGGCATTTAAATAAATAGTTTGGGACTTCACCATTATATTATCTTAAATGTATTTGGTATGCTTAAACTAATGCTTACTTGAATCAAAAGTTGATTACCAGAGAAGTCTCAAAGGCAAGCTTAGATAGAACTTGGATCCACCAAGGTACAAGCTGTAGAGAGAGCACCGATTGGCCGGCATCTCCTCTAAATTCTTCCCTCACTCTCTATCTCACTATTTCTATTTATAAGACTTGATCCTATGAAGGACTAATCTTCTCTTGATTGCTGGCTTGATCCTAAAGATACGAATTAGGGTTTTAGGGATGCCTCTAGGGATGGGGTAGGTGCGCCTTATATAGGGGAGATGGAGTAGGGGGCAAGGCATTGCCACGTCATCGATCCACATTAACTCCCTCAGTCACCATTAGATGAACTAACTTAAAAGGATGGCATAGATGCAATCTTGGAGGTGGTGGATAATCGACATTCAAAGGAGAGGCTGACTAGGGGGCCATAGGCCGGCCAGCCTAATGGTAGGGCCGGCTAGCCCCTTGGCCTCCGCTTTGGTGGTTTGCCTCCTAGAGTCTTCCGGGACCTTCTGGAGTTGTTTTCGTTGTGGATAATTGCGATTAAATCTAACGTTTAGGTCCACCTTGACGGTTTTAGATAAACCCTCCTATATTCACAGATTCACCAAAACTCATAGAATTTATTAGTTTCAACTCCTATACCTATGTTTGGTGATGGAATTAAGTATATATGTAGGATATGTTGATGGTTTATAATTGATGTTAATGACCGTCAACAACCATGAAATGACACTTTTCCCAATTAAGTACTAGGTCCTTCTCTTGGCAACATTACAAGACTTTGTCTAAATTTTCTATACAATGATCAAAACTTTTCCATAGATTGCAAAGTCATCCATAAAAACTTCCATGATCTCTTCAATCATTTGAGAAAATAGACATCATACATCGTTGGAACAATGTTGGTGCATTGCACAACCCAAAAGACATTTGTTTGTAAATATATGTTCTATAGGGGCAGGTGAAAGTAGTCTTGCTTTTGTCATAGACGTGGATGGGAATCTGATGATACCCCAAATACCCAACAAGGAAATAGAAGAAAGAATGCTTGACAATCGCTCTAATATTTCATCAATGAAGGGCAATGGGAAGTGGTCTTTCTTTGTAGCGAGTTAAGTTTTTGGTAATCTATGCACATTCTCCACCCCATGAAGGTTTGTTGTGGGATCAATTCATTTTTATTATTTTCAACGACCGTCATGCCCCCTTTCTTGGGCACCACTTGGACGGGACTGACCCAATCACTATGTGGTACAGGATAAATAATTCTAGCGTGAAGAAGTTTTAGGACTTCCTTCTTCACGACTTCCCGCATTGCATTATTGAGAATACGTTGGGGTTCTCATGATGGTGTGCTAACAGGATCAATTGGAATGCGATGGGTGCGAAGTGTTGGACTTATCCCCTTAAGGTCTTGAAGTGAATACCCAAAGACTGGTCTATGTTTTCTAAGATGGCGATGAGTTTGGATGTCTCCTCATTAGTAAGCTTGTGCTTATGATTACAGGAGTTTCTTTGTCGCCATTCAAGAAAACATAACATAACCAGCAGGTAAGGGTGTAAGTTCAACTGGAGGTCATCAGTGCTTCCTCCTAAGTAAGGTTAATGGTTTCACCTAAATTGTCCTCTTCTTCTGTGAGGAGTTTGGCATCTGTTTCTAAAGATGACTCAAGGGATTCGAAGGGTAAAATCGACATGACTTCCTTGGGTAGGTCAGGGTAGGGAAGAGCATCTGCACCAAGTTTTTAGCTCGAGTGATAGGAATTGAAAAAGTGTCTCTCCCCAACTTTACGTCTAGATCCCCAGATGAAGGTGTTCTTATGAAGAGTTTTTCTAGGGGATGCCCTATCATGATGTTGAAATCTTGGATGTCAAAGACATGGAAATCAAGGGCCATTTTGACATTATCATGATGTAATGTTATGTTGTGTAGGATCCATGTCCCTTTAGGCTAGATCATGGGGCAACCCTAAGAGATTTGTTTCTCAAAGCAAGAAGTTCAGCACCTAAGTAGATGTGTGTGAAAAATGTGGGCATGAGGTTTGCTCGACAGTAGCATTGTAAAGCACGTCCACTATGGTTCTATAGATTTGGCATTGGATGGTTATAGAAGGGGTGCTAATCTAAATTTCTTAGAAGAAAGCTCTGCTTCTTCTACCCATTCGCTGCTTAGGATAGAAGTCAACTCCCTAATGGATTCCTAAGGAATTCTTTGTCTAGAGGGTCTAAAGGAGTGATAGGAACTAGTGGTCTCTTTTGGTATGAGTATTTCGAGGTATTTCCAAAATCTTCATGAGATTCGTCCTCAAAAAATGGAAATTCTAAAGGTTGGAAATCTTCCTCCGAGTTTCAGGTTCGGTGAGGTCTCTGAATGGGAGTTATGGGTTACCTTGGCCAAAGAGACTTCCTCATGGCTTGATTCGGCTCTACTTAGAGGGGTTCTAGGGGAGGAGTGTTCTCTAGAATGCGGTCTAAAAGTGCTTCTCCTTCTGTTGTGGTTTTATGGGTAAACGAACCTTCTGCAGTGATATCAAGCTATAGTGTAGATTCCTTACTAAGACCTAGCCAAAAATGTTGTAACAACACATGGTTTGGTATAGACAAGTCAGGGCTAGAACGTGTTAGGTTTGAAAATATGTCCTAGGCTGCACCTATAGTTTCCTTCTCTTTTTGTTGGAAATTGTGAATCTCCTGTCGCAGGGAAGCGATTCAAGATATAAGGAAGAACGCAAGACAGAATCTGTTCCTCAATTCTTCCAATCTCCTTTTACCATCCCTATGTTATGGGCATACCATTGTTTTGCCCCCTCATCAAGAGAGAAGGGACATAACTTCCACCGAAGAGTTTCATGTGACATGCCCAAAATGGTTAGGCATGCACAGAGCTGCTCAAATTCCCATAGGTGATGATATGGGTTTTCATAGTACAAACCTAAGAAGGTTTGTTCCCAAACCATGGCTATAAAGCAGGGTGGAGCTTATAGCTAGAAGTTGTGATTGGCTTCGAGGATCACAGTGGCTCTAAGAACTTGCCCTTGGGAGCAAAAAGTTGTTGAATTGATGGTTGCTCCATTTGGAAAAAAATAATTAAAAGAAAAGAAAGTTAAAATAAAAGGATACGTAGGTGACCTAGGTTCAGAGACAATTACGACAACCATTCCCTGGCAATGGAGCCAGAAATGCTTGTTATTTCTTAGCATAAGCAAAAGAATCCGTAAGACAGATATACCATTATAGCACTTCACCTAGAAGTAATTAGGGTATCGTATTTTTCCTAAAGGAACGGATGAATAAAGACTCTTAGCTAGTTCGCCCAAGATAACAAGAAGAAGGATAGCTCAGGTAGAGAGGTTTTTCTAAGGATAGAGAACCTAAGTTAAGATAACTTTGTCACTATAGACTTACTTCGGGCACGGATAACACTTGGTCTACTAGCATTGCCGGCCTATAGCTCTATGCCGTACTCAGACATGGGGGATTACAAGGGACGGACAGGGCTGTCACCACCTACCGCCTACCCCTCAACCATGGAGTACGAGGCAAACGAAGGTAACTTCTAGCTCAGGCACCACGTCTATGCTATTGGTTACTACTCTAGCATGGCCAGGAACATCCGTCTTTATTAGGAGTCCTCTACTAGAGCATCCATCACAAGGACGGACGATGAACCCGCAAGCTTAAAATGAGTAAAGATAACTTTTCTTAAGATATCAATTCCAAAGTAAAACATGAACTTCTTACTTCAACTAGTAAGATGATCATAGAGGTACAAGTGGAGGAGTTGCTAGCTCCAACACTCCTTCCGCTAAGTGTAGCGAGTGCACTTGGGGAGGTTGCCGACAGCCCTGGCACTTTTCCAACTCTTCCCTCTCTCACTCCCTATATTATTCTAGCTAAAGCCTAGGTAGGAATGAAGCTTCTTCTCCTCTTGCTTTTATTATGTGTTGTAGAGGGGGTTGCCCCTCTATTTATACAAGGAGGAGGCGGTGTGTTGTGGCTATTCCTGGCATGAAGTCCATGCACCACCGCCTTCTACATGGAGGCATGCCACCACCAGAGCAAGGGGTGGCCGAGAAGCACTGGTGGGGGGAGTCGCCTGCCCCTAGGGGTGGCCCCTAACCAAGCCTCCTTGCCACCACCTTCACGTGGTGGGTTGTGGGCTGGACCTAGGCTGCTCCTTGGTCAATGTTGCACCTGGTTGAGTTGAGTTGAGTTGATGGGAGTCTTGGTTGTTCCTTTGCACAAATAGCATTAGAAAGCGCCTTTCAGTGAAATGTTTCATGCATTTGTGTTTGTGTCCTGCAAAACAATATTCTCCAAATATATGTGGAACTAGGTTAATGGTAAATGCTATGTATAAGATTTCCAATTTCTCCTCTTTTTGTGTCTTAATTGGCGGTCGGATTTTATCGTAAGGACCACCAATATGATGATTCTAGTGATGATGACAAGAAGTCACTCAAGAAGGCACTAGCAAGCATCGCCATCAACAACAAGCCTTCCATATTCGATACTCCATTGACATGCCTCATGACAAAGTCCACCAAGGTAAAATATGATGTGAGTGATGATGATTGTGAAAGTGATGATTGTAGGAGTGATGAGGAGGAGGAGTACACTAAGGAGGAGCTCTTGGACATGTGTGAGCAAGTACACACTTGCTTTGAGATGAAGAAAAAGGAGTGCAAAGAATTGTAGGATCTCTGGTTTGCCTAGAGGGGGGGAATAGGCATGTTAAAACAAATTTGAGAAAATTGTCAAATTTCATCCATGGCACTGCCGCTCTAAGCCCACGGTACTGTCGGGCTAGAACAGTGGCACAACCGCACCTGCAGACAACTTTGAGGCATAGTTCAAAATCTATAAATGAAAACTTAGATCAGAGAATTTACTGAGCTTTCTACAGGTATGTAGTTCACAGAATGATAGCAAAAGTAGTAGCATGAGTGTATTCAAGTAGTCAACCTCAAACCCTAGAAATTCACCTCAACAACAATATGAAATGTAATGGAAGTAAATCAAACACAAGGTGACACAAGTATTTATCCATGGTTCAACTCGACACCAAGGCTTCCCTAAGTCCACGTTGTTGAGGATAGACACTAAGTCTTAGGGCTTTGTAACCCTTCCTCAATCTCAAGTCAAGAGAGTTAACTCTTGAGATGAGGGAGTGAGTTTACTAGCATCAAGAGATGGTTACAAACCTCCTAGGGCTCCACACAAGTTGGCAAGCTCCACGGGCGATGCTCTAGCCAGCTAGGAGCAAGCTCCAAGAGTAACAAACACAATCCACCGACTAAAACACGAACCAAGTCCTCTTAGGATTTGGGAATCAATGGATCTGCTCTCTAATTGAGTTTTGGAGCCTTTTCTCTCAAGATTTGATGGGAAATCACAAAGGAATGCTTGTAAGCTCAAGGTCACCAATGGAGAAGAGAGAAAGAGCTAAGAGCTATTAGGCGTTGGTCTGCTGGGCAGAGGAGGAAGAAGCACCATTGGAGAGGGATGGGAAAGGTATAAATACCCCCAACCCGCAATGGTTAGTTAAGTCACGGTAGTGTTGCGGCTCAAACAGCAGTGCCACACTATGGCAGTGCCTCTATTTAGGTGCGGCAATGCCGCACCAGGCAAGATAGCAAGGGTGAAAATAGTGATAAGCTGGCTATCTTGTCTGAGCATATGAGCATGTATGTGTATGAGATTGAGCAGTTGGTTGCACTTTAGCAAGTTTATTATGTCCCCCTATATAGGATGGCATTTCCTATACTCAAATTCAAAATATAAAATGAAATAAACCTCCTTTTGAGCTTGATGCCATCACCTTTTGTAATTGGGGGCTCCTCCATTATGTACAACATCCTTGATTCTAAAATCCCTATTTGTCATCTTGATAAATCACATTAGTCCTCTAATTGCATGGTCATTATCACCAAAACCCACAAATAGGCTTGATTGCACTTTCAATATCCCCCTTTTTGGTGATTGATGACAACCCAATTAGAGCTTACAACATATATTAGACATATCTGAGATTTTTTGAGCCATGGGTGTAGAGCCTCCCCCTAAATGTGTGAATGGAGAATTGAATTCTCAACTTAGCATAAGAGGCCAAAATTCACATCTTTAGTAAATGTGATGGGGCTCCCCTACAACCATGCTCTTATGGGGTGCTGCACACTGTGTCAAGTATAATCATGATGCAAATAATAGTTCATGCACAAGAAGGTTTGCTGAGACAACTAAGTGCAGCACTGCCACTCCTTAGCCATGGCACTACTGAGCCAGAGGTGCGGCACTACCACACTTACTGCAACAGCATAGATCTAATCAAGCACCACACAGTACTTTGTATATAAAACATAGAACAATCTAGTACAGATATATAAGCTACATCACAGAAACAATACATGTCCACATCCGATACATATAGGGTACATAGGTAGCAATTATTACACAAATAGAGTTTTGAGCGGCTCTCAAACTCACACCTAACCAACAACTCTCATCGAATTATGTCAGAAGCTTCAGCTGCAGTGACCACCATGGCATCAAAAAGAAGTTGAGCTCTCTAATTAAGTTGGCCCCTTTAATTTTCTCCCCCTTTGGCATAAAGCACCAAAAAGAGAAAAAAAGTAGAGAAATCAACAAACTCACTCCTCCTCCTCCTCATCATCATCATCACCTTGTTTTATGTTCTCCCAATCGACATCATCACCTCCACGAGCAGCCCCGCCATCATTACCATCATCGTCATCATCGGAAGACACCACCCCCTCCCTTGGCGATGGGTGGTCGAAGTGTGGTGAGTGCATCTGGTATTCTTCATAGAGCGCAAAGTGGATCCCAAGGTTTACTGGTAGTCAAACTCCTCGATCTCATCCTCATCCTTGTCCTCTATATCTGAAAGACTAGGCAAGTCATGGTGTGGAGGTGGTGGCTGTGGAGGAAGAGGTGGGAGATTTGCGGCTGCACGCATCTCTCGCTGCTCCATCTGTGTCTCATATGCCCTCTTAGCTGCATAGGTGCATTTGCCAAAGATGGCCTTGATTCATTGCACCACCTTGTTCTTCTTCTTCTTCTTTCCTCTGCGAGAAGATTTAGGCACATCAGAGGGAGAGGCAATGGTCTCACTGGCCTTGGCATGTCTTGTCTTCTCAATCTTGTATTGCTCATGCAACCCATCCTTGACAAATTGGTAGCCAATCACTCGCTCAATCACAAACATCAAGTAAGGAGCATAGGGCAGCCCCTTCCTTGCATCATCCATTGCCACTCTAATATCTTGCCACATAAAGCGAGGAACATTAAACTTGTCACCACTTGGGGCAAACCTAGCAATTACATTCCTCACGTATCCATTAAGGTTAGATATGGCTCCATCTTTGGGATTGATTGTGTGCCTGATCAGGTTGTTGAGAATGTAAGTAGCTCTTCAGACCCTTCACCTTGCCATCTATAGCTCTACTATCAGATACATGAATGCATCTCTCAAACCTCAGCCCTCCGCTCATCATGAATATAGGAGAACCCACGGTGCTCCTCATCAAAGCCAAGGATACGGCTGAAGGTCACAAAATCAACATGATGGTGTCGGCCTTCTGTCATCCAATGTATCTCATCAGTGTCTCTATTGTAGAAGTAGGTGGCGTGGAACTGAGCTAGGACCTCTATGTTCCAATCATACCTAAATGCCATAATATCTGTCACACAAAATCTCTCGCAAGCCTGAATTGCCTGATTGAAATCAGGGTCATTCTTCTCTCTTAACTCCTCCCAATCAATGTATTGCATCTTCACAATCTTGGACTTCTTGTTGTTAAAAATGATTGAGGTATAGAAGTTGGAATGGAAGACATTCCAAAATATATAATCAACACCCAAGTCCTTTTGACACAAGGTATGGGTTCTCTTCTCTATCCTCCTCAACCATCTTCTGCTTACCGATATAGTCAACAACTGGATGCTGACGAGTGTCATTGCCCTCTTCTCCACAACATCCTCATCATAGTTCCTGATATATGAACAATCGAACTCATCTAGATGAGGTGGTGTCTCTGGACAAGCATCAGGAGGGATTACACGTCCAGCTCTCTCTAAAGCCTCCTCCTGCCAGATCTACTCATCACAGCTCACCCTATCATAGGCAACCCCACTAGAGCCTGCTGCTCCTCTATTGCTACTAGCTGTCCCTCTGCCATGATGAGAGAGAGGCTTCTCCTTTGGGGCATCGAACTTCCTTCGGACCCTCTGATCATCAGCTCCTACGGAGGCCATCTATGCAAAATATAGACCCAAATAAGAAATTGTATAGATGGAGGTTAGAAGAACACTTGTGAAATGATTTGAATAGGCTAGATGATTCAAATCTTAAGTTATGAAAGCACCCTAAACAGAAGTGTTTCAAGTGGTGCGGCACTGCCGCACCTAGTGCTTCACCTTGCTCATGATTAGTTTCTTTGTGCCTACTCAAACCACTCCTCAAATACTCTTCTAAGCCACTACACAATCTTAGGAATGTAGATCTAAATAGAAGCATGGAGTTGAGCAATTGATAGGTGAAGTGACTTCATGTTTAAAATAGTAATAGATCTAGTGAACAAATCCAATCATAACAGAGTCATCGATGGGATGTCAACTTAAACTATAGAAAGAAGCTGCAATGCATGGCACTGCCGTGTCCAACATTCAGCACTGCCGCAAGCATAGGTGACACTCCAACCATGAATCTCCATTTTGATTCAATCTATCCATCAAAGCTACTTCTATCCTAATCATGTAGTCACTAGAAACCATAATCCAACACAGAACGAACTCCATTGCATAGATAGGGAAGGATAGAGTTTCACCTTGGTTTCTCATGGATTGGGGAGGAAAGGAGGGAAGCTATTCCACCCAAGAGTTGTTGTGGTGGTCAGCGAAACATAAGAGCTCCAGCCACCGGTGTGGCACCGCCGGGGTATGGCCAACGGCACGGCAACGGCGTAGGCAACGTGAGCACATGGAAAGGAGAGAAAGCAGCATGTCGGGGTGAAAGGGAGAGAGAGGGGAGTTACTGTGGCTCAAATTGAGGTAAAGGATAAGAAGAGGGGCCCACAATAATTACTGTTGTGGCCAAAATGCCAGGCGAATTTCAAAATGCGGCACTGTCGCAGCCTATATGCGGCACTAACGTAGAGCGGCATTGCCATGGCACAGGCATGGTACTGCCGTATCCCACAACAGCAAGGGTTTAGCTATAAACTAGATAGTTCTACATATAGGATATGGACACATATCTCTAGCAAATTATGATTAGCAACAAATGATCAACACAAGCAATGATCATAATATTCTAGTCCCATTTTGATAAAGCATTTTGAAGCAAAATATTTAAACCTTTGCAAAAGCTTTTACCTATTCATACTAGTTGATCAAGCAAAGGTGTGTTGTAATTCAAACCACGTTACGAGAATCAAGTATATTTAGCTAACTACGCAAAGCATAAAATCTTGACTCATCGAGAGGCTTAGTGAAGATATCGGCTAGTTACTTTTTGGTGCTCACATGACAAATTTTGATATCTCTTTTGGTTTCATGGTCTATCAAGAAATGATGTTGAATGTCTATGTGCTTAGTTCTTGAGAGGCTTATAGGATTGTTTGCAAACTTTATGGCACTTTTATTGTCACACAATAATGGGATTTTGGTAAAGCGACATCCAAAATCTTGAAGGGTTTGCCTCATCCAAAGTAGTTGAGCACAACATGCACCAGCTATAGCATACTCAGCCTTGGTGGTGGAAAGGGCTACACAATTTTGCTTCTTAGAACTCCAAGACACTAGGGACCGTCTAAGGAATTGATATGTCCCCAAAGTGCTTTTTCAATCTACTTTACAACCGGCATAATCAGAATTTGAATACCCAAGTAGATCAAACTTAGAGCCCTTAGGATACCACAAGCCAAGTGTAATTCCCTAGGTGTTAGGCTTGCATAATTGCACTTGCATTGCATGAGCATAAGCATCAAGCATTCCTATATGAGCTTTCACATATGAAACATGCAATTGAAACATGTGAAACATGACTTGTTATTTTATGTTTTCCCTATGTGTATGCTTATGATCATGTGTGATTGAGTGCAAGTGGTTGATGTTGGTCACTAAAATACCTTAGCTACACTTAGGATGCCTATTGGAACAATGTTCATGTGGATCACTTTACCTATTTAAGCTCCTAAGTGATGATATGCTAAGTTTGACCTAGGGTTTACATTTGATCAATGTATGAAATGATTGTGGAACCTTAGGAGTTATTCCAACATGTTTAGAATGTCATTAGTAATAACTTTGGTATTCATAACTAAAGCTAGTTTGGTCTCTAAGTCATACCTATAGTGTTAAGTACCAATTTAATGTGGTATGTTTGACTAGAGTTGAACTACATTTTAGAAACTTTACATGGATGTGCACCCTAAAACAAAGTTGTAGTACTTGAGTAGTGTAACAACTTTTATTTTTGGGTCATAGGCTGATTCAGCTCCTAACATGCTTGAATTTGGATTACAAAAATCATTGAAATGCTGTTTTTCAAACTTAGAAATTTTTCTAAATCATAACTGAGTTTACAGTTTAACGTAGCCAACTTTGGGTTGATGTAACTCTTAATCCTTTGTGAATTAGCTGATGCTTTCTAAAGCAAGATTGTAGCCCTAACCTAGCTCTACAACTCTTATTCAAGGGGATTTTGCTAACTCGCCATAGATTTAGAGTTTTGAAGGGGAGAAAACACGTTGTCAATCGAACATGGCAGTGTCTCATGGCTGTCGAGCTCATGCCATCGTGGCCGACCAGCGTCAGGCTGCTCATGCCAAGTGGAGGCCGTACACCAGCATTGCCCCCACTCGTCAAGCCGTCACGGACACGATGATGCCATGCACCTGCTGGCTCACTTACTCGCTTCGCCAGCGCCCATTCGCCTTGTCCGCGCCACTCAAAGCCGAGCGCCGTGTCGCGCCATTGCTGCTGAGCAAGCCATCGCCATGTAGCTCCTCCGCTGACCAACCATCACGCAATTGCTCACACAAGTAGACACGCCGTGCTTCACTCTACTTCCTAGACCCTTTCGCAGTCACATTCATGACCAGGTGAGGCCCTATTGGCCATTCCCGTTGCCGCCGCCATGACTAGCACCTCGACGTACCGCGAGCTCACTATGGACGAGCTCACGACCATTCCTCCATGCTTCTTTTCCTTCGCATTGTCTTCCTCATGTCTTGTAGATGCTTTTACCCTACCTAGCTTAACTGCTAACCCTCTGACATCGCCGGCATATGAACTTCGCCGAAGTGAGCTCTGCCGCCATGCGGGCATGCCCATGGCTAGGCTTCCCGAGCTCACTAACTAACCCTAGAGTTGCCCTGATAGCTTTGCCTGAGCACCATGGTACCATAGCACCTCTTGCCGGGACCTTTCATGGCTAGAGACGGCTAGCGCACCACCGTGCAGCGCCGCCGTGCCGCCATGGCTAGCGAAGAGCCACCTCTGGTGTGTCTCCATGCTAACCATCTACACGTATAGATGCAGAATGTTGTGACGATCATCATGGTGGGGTCGGTTTCACCAGAGAGTTTGCCGTCGGCAAGCTACTGTCGGTCTACCGCCATCCCCTACTTTGGTTTGACTGACCTGTGGGGTCCCCTGACCTATGGGTCCTGAGCGTCAGTGTTTGTAGTTCTAGGTTTCGATATTTCTTTTCCTGATTTTTGTGCTAACTTTGGAAAATGATATCTAGGGCTAGGTGTATCCTATTTGAGTGAACCAAATTTTGCTGGGTTCCTCATGAAGTGTAGTATTTGATAAAAATATGAAATGCATTATTTCTTGTATTTCTCTTGGAGAATAAAATAGAGTTTGATAAATGCTTTTAAATGGTTTCAATCTTGTAAAATCTATAACTTGAGCTAGGAAAGTGCTAAAAATGTGATTCCAATTTTGTTAGTCTTGTATTGTCATGTACTACTTGGGAAAAATATTGGCTGCACTGTGATCTTGCTGGAAATAGGAGTTTGTTATTTATCTTAAATAAATGATAGATTCTTGTGCTATTTTTCATGGTAAAAATATGTATCCTTTGAGCATGAAACTTTTTGTATAGTGTTTTGTGCTGTGATGAAGCTAATAAAAATATGAATATTGTTGTTTGACACCTTTTAATAGGATTTCCTATTTATGCTATTTTAAGCCCTGATGGCTTGTCATTTTTGTGTAGAATGTTATGCTTGTTCCAATGATATGAAATTTATACAGTAGCCTATTGGTGACATGTGTAAGCTACTGTAATTTTTGTGGAATTTTCTGTACATTTTGGCTAGGTATTTATTATTTAACCTAATTATCTAAATAAATTAATAAAGGCATGAAAAGAATTTATTTAGGAATGGCCACTATGTTTTCTAGTGTTCATTTGATGTATGTTAACTGTTGGTAACATTGGTAGTACTCAAAGTACCATTCTTGTATATGTAGTGAAATATTATTTTCACTATAATTCACTTATAGTGACTTTCTGGACGATTTTAGAGTTAAGCAAATTACATGGTGAAGATGATGTTTGCAATGAATCTTGTCTATAACAAAGTTGTAGATAACTCACTTAACTAGCTTGTGTTAAATTTTCATGGAATTTTCTCAAATAGTTTGTGAGTTATGACTATTCAAAATCGGTCTTCAAAAATTGTAGTTCTCTGGAATTTCAGGACCAGATTTGATAAATGTGACTGTTTGACCCTTTGAACTTGAGAATTATGCTGGGATGTTTAAATATGAATTGTATATAATTTCATAATATTTCTATATTATCTTGTTGCATGTCTTTTGGAATAGTACAACTCTAGTTATGAGTTAAACTAGCAACTGCTGTTTGCATCCTTGAATCTGTGAATGCAGTGAATGACTTGATTGCTTTATATGAGTTGATGTGATGATTTAGAGGCTTAGACTAATTAAGATAAATTGTTAGTTGCAGGTGCTAGACCTCTTACTGAAGACGAACAGCTTTATCTTAGGTTGTTAGAGCCTACTTTCATGAAGAGATATGCATCTACTCAGTAAAATCAACGTTAATCTTGAATCATCATGTCATTCATGTGTCCATCTTGACATGGCTATACATTTCATCATCACCTTCCATCTCTTGTGCATGCATGACTCTTATGCTATGCATATGCATGCAATAGGTGTTCTAGAGGGAGTCATGCTTCTAGAATTCAAGCAAGGACTTCCGGAGGAGGAGGAGCAAGCTCAGGAGCAGGAGGTGCAGGCCCCAGAAGGAGCCAACAAAAAAGAAGTCCTTGAGTGTCCCGATCACCAACCATCCTCTTTTCTAAAAGGTAAGCCCCGGAGTATTCTAAGTCTCCGATGTTTTAAAAATGTTACTTTGAGTATCTTTACATGTTTGATGCATTAAGTTAAAGGCGTTGGACGCAAACACTTGTTGCATATTTACCTATTCCTTGTCCAGTACACATACCCTAAACCCTATTTAGGTCCAGGAGCACATCAAAGCTTAGCCAAGCTTAGACCGGTAAAGTTAGGTGATTTCCTATCACCTATAAGATAGGATGATGTCTGGTCATGGTTGGCTATATTTGCTATCGTGGAAATAACCATGTGTTAATAATGAATGGAGATCGAGTGAGATGTCGATAGAGAAGCAACAAGGCAAGGAGGTCTTGGGTGTGGATCTATCCTAGTCTGTGTCGGTTAAGGACCGATTTGTTGTATGTCCTCATGTCATGTTGAACACATGCCTATCACTTAGTTGGCCAGATAACTCATTCCGACCGCGAAGCCAAGTAGCTCAACTCAGGCCAGAAGCCGGGAAGTGAAAGTGCGCACTCTGGCAGTAGTAAGGATGTGCGGGGAGCCATTGGCGTAAGTCCAAAGGTGAGATTGACCATTTGGCAGAGTGGATTCCCTGAGAGTGCGGCACTGCTCGAACCCATGAAATTGTTCCTGAGTTGTACCAAAGATGACCTGAGGCAACCATTGATCAGGTGGATTGGGTTTGTGTTAGGAATAATTTCCCAGCTAGGTAGGAATCGATTCGAATCATCATCTCTCTTAGATAGTGAGAACTTGACTGAGCAGCGGCAATGTAGAGACACTTAATTGAACTTGATGGTTAAAATGATGATGATGATGTTACAACATTATACCGGATATGGTTACTAATGTTTGGAGTTTAATTAAGTGCTTGCTCTAGTACAGGTGCTAATCTAGATGACAGGTTAATATTGATAACTTGCTGCTTAACTAATAATTTAAATGATGCTCTTGTATCATTAAAGCTTTTTATGCAAAATGGTTGTCAAGTGAGATCCACTGATAAAGCCTTGCATACTCCTTGGTGTCATTTATTTTGGTTTACGATGGGTAAGTCTAGCTAACTATATTATCGTACTCAGGGTTTATTCCCTCTTGTTGCAGATGACGTGCTTTATAATGGTTACTGCAAGTATTGTCTCCACCCTATGGGGGATGAAGACTAGATCATGGGCATGATCTTCTATGCTATCTTATCATGTTGCTTTTGTTGGATATGACTATGGAACTGGCTTGTATTTGAACTAAGTGTGTGTGATGGTCTCAAACTACTTTGCTTCCGCTATTTGTGAACTCATGTTGTAATAACTATGTGAACTCCGATGTATGAGATACTTGTGAACTACTTGTGAAATGGATGTAACATGTGGCTTGTTATGTTGAATCACTACGATCTTGGTTGTATGCAAGTTGATTTGAAATCCTTCGTGGTTTCAGTCGACTACCAGGTTTATATAGGGTTCAAGTATGACAGTTTGACCACTCTGGTGATTGCTTTCGTACTTGTGCTCTTATAAATTGGTCGGTTCTATTACACCATGGTTAGGAGTGTGTACTAAATATCTCAAGATTCTCTTAATGGCCACTAAGTGACATTCTTTCGGATTAGCTTGAAATCTAGCACACATGCACACACTAAGCATAATATCAGGCCTAGATGTGCACAAATAAAGTAGAGAGCCAATCATAGAGTGATATACCTTGATGTCCATGGCTTTCCCTTCTTCATTGAGATCAAGATGTCTAGTGGTTGGCATGGGAGTTTTTATAGGCTTAGCATTCACCATGCCAAACTTTTTGGCCATATCATGGGTGTACTTAGGTTTGGCTAATATCCCTTCCTTTACTTGCTTGATTTGAAATCCAAGGAAGAACTTCAATTCATGCATCATAGACATCTCAAATCTCTTGGTCATGATCCTACTAAATTTCTCACATAAAGAGTGATTAGTACTACCAAATATTATATCGTCGACATATATTTGGCACACAAATATATCTTTACCAACTTTGTGAGTGAAAAGGGTAGGATCGGCTTTGCCTATTTCAAAGCCTTATTTAAGCAAAATTCCTTAAGGAATTCATACCATGCTATTGGTGCTTGCTTAAGCCCATAGAGCACCTTTTGGAGTTTGTAGACATGGTTGGGGAACTTGGGATCTTCAAAGTCCGATGGTTGCTTAACATAGACAAGTTCTTGAATAGGGCTATTGAGGAATGCACTCTTCATATCCATTTGATATAGCTTAAAGTTGTGATGAGCGGCATAGGCTAGAAGCATTTGGATTGCTTCAATCCTCACCACTAGTCATATGTTTCTTCAAAGTCCAAGCCCTCTACTTGAGTGAAGCCTTGAGCAACCAATCTTGTTTTGTTCCTTATCACCACAACATTCTCATCTTGCTTGTTGTGGAAGACCCATTTAGTGCCAATGACATTAGTATTGGGTCTTTCCACTAGGGTCCACACTTGATTTCTTTTGAAGTTGTTGAGGTCTTCTTGCATGGACATGATCGAATCTGGGTCTCCAAGTGCTTGTTCTACCATAAGAGGATCCAAAGAGGAAACAAACGAGTAATATTGATAAAAGTTTGCTAAATGTGAACAAGTTGTTACCCCTTTCGAAGACTTCCAAGGATATTGTCAACAGGATGATCCCATTGTATTGTTTGTCTTAGCCTTGGATGATCAATGGCCTCTTATTCTTCTTTTGGATCTTTATCTTCTTCTTGCTCGAAGATTGGTTGTAGGTTTTGTCCACAAACTAGAGTCAATTTAGTTGTTGTAGATTGGGTAAGCGTGGCACTACCACGTACAGGTGTTGCAGCAGGGGTTTACTGTTGTTCAGCATCAAGTACGTTAGCAAAAATTGGTGCAGCAGCAACTTGAGAAACCTCCACTTCAATGGCTTGATCTTCTTCTTATCTAATATCACCAATAGCTAATTGCTTGATTGCTTCACATAGTGGATCCTCCTTTCCTATGACACTTGAATAAACTTGCTCTACTTGAGAGCCATTAGATTCATCAAATGTCACATCTACTGCAATTTCAACTCTCCCAGAGGTTTTGTTGAAAACACGGTAGGCATGCTCATTTGATCCATAACTAAGAAGAAAACCTTCATCAACTTTAGGTGCAAACTTAGAGCTTTTGGGTTTCTTGTTAAGTATGAAACACTTGTACCCAAATACTATAAAGTAAGACACCTTTGGCTTGTTACTAGTTAGAAGCTCATAAGAAGTTTTCTTCAACTTCTTGTGTAGGTAGAGGCGGTTGATGGCATGGCAAGCGGTGTTGATGGCATCGCACCAAAAGAGGTATGGCATCTTGTACTCATCTAGCATTGTCCTTGCCATGTCAATGAGTGTTCGATTCTTCCTCTCGACTACACCATTTTGTTGAGGGGTGTATGGAGTTGAAAACTCATGCTTGATGCCCTCTTCATCAAGAAACTCCTCAACAAGAGTATTCTTGAATTAGGTCCCATTATCACTTCTCACTTTCATGATTGGGAAACCAAAATCCTTTTGTGCTCTTCTAACAAATATCTTCACTTTCTCTTGAACTTGGCACTTGTCATACAAAAAGAATACCCAAGTAAAATGGGAATAATCATCAACAATAATAAGACCATATTTGTTACCCCCAAGACTTAGGTAGGCGACCGGTCCAAAGAGATCCATGTGAATTACCTCCAATGGTTGCTCGGTGGTCATGATGCTCTTTGGTGGGTGAGGTACTCCTACTTGCTTTCTAGCTTAACAAGCGCTATAAATTCTATCTTTCTCAAAGTGAACATTTGTTAGTCAAAGGATGTGTTCATCTTTTAGAAGTTTGGCCAAGTTCCTCATCCCAACATGGTCAAGTCGGCGATGCCAAAGCCAACCCATGCTAGATTTTGCCACTAAACATGTCTCAAGCTTAGCTTTACTTTTATTGAAATCAACTAGGTAAAGCTTGTTCTTTAGTCGACCCATAAAGACAATAAAGGAATCCTCCCTTCTAAAGACTTGCACGCCCTTATCCATAAAGAGACAATTGTAGCCCATCTCACACAATTGAGAAACAGACAACAAATTGTAACTCAATGAATCAACATGTAAAACATTTGTAATTGAATGCTCAAGGGTTATAGCAACTTGACCAAGACCAATCACATCCCCCTTTGAATTGCCTCCAAAGACAATATTTTCATTTGAGTTGGTCATCGGGGAATATGATGAGAACTACTCCTTTCTTCGGTCATATGATTTGTACATCCACTATCAAGCATCCAACTTGATCTACCAAAGGAGTATGCCTACAAAATAAATTTAGTTGCTAGATTTAGGTCCCCAACTAGACTTGGGGCCTTGCATGTTAGTCTCAAGAATCTTAGGAACCCAAATGAAAGTGTTTCTATACACATCAGTCCCCTTGCCAATATATTTGGCAACTACTTTTCTATTGTTGTTGTTCTTCAACACAAAACATGATGTCAAGCTTTATCGAGGTGCATGGGCCTTTGGTTGATATGCATACTTGTTCATAGTGCCCCACATTGATTCCTTTGACTTTTATGAAACCTATTTTTGCTGAGACACCTTCTTCATGGGCTTAGTCTGATCAGGAATAGAATGGGTAGCCTTCCCATTTGGGGGGGGGGGGCGCGGCACTACCGCCCTTCACCGCGACACTGCCACTCTAGGTTGCTGCACTACCATAGTCTATGTAGGCTGATCTATACCTATTCTGTCCTTCCTTTCAAACTGTACACACTCATAGCCATTCACTATCTTTCTCCCATTTGTTTTGGCTCTTGTTGTGTGGCCTAGCCCATGCTTGATTGAGGGATGCCTTCCTTTCTTGTATTGTGGCCCTTTTGATTCATCCTTCTTCTTATCATTGGTTTGGACCTTGCCATCCATGCACCCCTTTCCAATGATCTCATTGATCCTAGCAATCTCCTTTTCTCATAGCCTCCATATTTGCAATGTTAGTGGAATAGGCATTCAAATCAAGATTATAACATTTTCCACAAAATTGAGTAGTAGAGGGAGTAGAGGTTTCCTTTGCCTTGTAGGGATGCGAGTTGCTATCCCAAAGAATGCCATATTGCAGCTCAAGTTCTTTGTGCTTTTCATCCAAGTCACAATACTTTTTTTTGAGAGCATTATTTGCTTTCTTTGTGATAGCATGGTCCTCTTGCTCTCTGGCCAAGGCCTTGCACAAGGATTCCACCTCACTTTTCTCTAATGCAAGAGCTTCCTTGCTAGCAATATAGAGATCCTCTTGTTGTATAAGAGTCTCCTCTCTAGATTCTAGCTCGGCTTGGACACTCTCTAAATCCTCCATTAACTTAGTGATGAATAATTTGGTGTTTCTATCCAGCTTTAGTTATTTGGTCAATTTCTTCATCATTAGATCCATCATCACTAGAGCTATCACTAATATCACTACTAGAGATATCACTAGGAGGTGGAGGAGGTTTGGCTTTTGATTTTACCTTCTCACCCTTTTCCGTGAGACAAATGTGAGGGGAGTAGTAGTCAACATCGGACATGTTGTTGAAGAGCCTTAGTGTAGGGGATGACTTGTGGATAGCAACAGTTGCAACCTTCTCATCCTCTTCACTTGTGCTCTCTCTAGTTGAATCCCATTCATGCCTAATGTGAGCCTCTCTCATGTACTTCTTGCTCTTTCTATGGTTGGTCTTGTCCTCTTTCTTGTCCTTCTTGTCCTTGTTGTCTTTGATCTCATATAGACACTTGGCAATGAAATGTTCGGTGCTACCATAATTGTAGCATGTCCTCTTCTTCTTGTTTGGAAACTTTCTCTTCACTACCTTGTAGCCTTGCTTCTTTAGATCATTTTGAAATCTCTTCATGAAGAGAGCAACATCATCAACCTTCTCATAATGTTCATCATCATTTTTATCTTCACTTGAGGATGATGTAGTCTCTACTTGCTCTTGGACTTACTTGATTGCTTTTGGCTTGCTTTTTGAAGCTTGCTTGTTGATCTTGGACTTGCTAGTAGAGCCTTGCTTGCTTGATTTGTTGGCCTTGAGAGCTACATCCTTGATCTTTATGCCATCTAGCTTTGATTGCAACTCACCAAGCTTCTTCCTCTTATTTGCTTCTTCTCTTTGCATGCCAAAGGTCAAGATCCTTCCAAGTACATCATTTGGTGTGAAGTACTCAAATTTCTTCTTGTCTCTAACTAGAGTCACCATGGTCTCATTTCTAGGTGAGTAAGCTTCCAACATAATCTTCACTACCTTGTGATCATCTAGCTCATCTGTAACACCTCGGGTGTTAGCCTTGCATAACTTGACTTGCATAACATGAGCATGATCATCATGCATTCATAAACAAGCATTTACAATTGAAACTTTTGATTGAAACATCTGCAACATTTGCTTGTTATCGCATGTTTCATTAACATATGCAACCTTTCTCGTTATTTCATGTCTCCATGTGTATATGCAAATGATCATGAATGAAAACATGTACTTGGTAGATGTGAGCCACAAAAACATGTAACCACACTTGGGTTAGCAATTAGAGCATTGTTCATGAAAGTCACTTTTCATAATCAAGCCTTTAAGGCATGTTTCATGTGATTGCACTAACTAGCTCTATGAGTGACTACTACATGAAATGATTGAATGACCTTGCAAATTGCTTGAACATGTTTAGAGTATCATTATGAACAACTTTGATATTCTTGGTTAGGTGTAAAAAGGTCAATAAGCCATGCTTTGATGTGTATCATCATTTAAAAGGGACATGTTTGACTAAAGTTGAACTAGGTGTTAGAGACCTTGCATGGAGGAGTTCACTAAAGCAAAGTTGTAGTGTTTGACATAAGGAACAACTTTTATTTTTGGGTCACTAACTGATTCAGCTCCTAACATGTGTGAATTTGGACCACAAAAATCAGAAAAATCAACATTTCATGACTTAACAAAAATTTCTAAGTCATTGATTGACTGACAGACTGACAGGCCTACCTTGGGGGTGATTTTTCTCAGCCACGGTTGAGAATTAGAGCATGATCCTTGAACAAAAGTTGTAGCTGGTACATTGGTTTATCATTTCGGTTTAAAGAGTTTGCACGTTGGAGCTACGGGTTAGCAGATAAATCAACATGAAAACGTGTTGTCACGCATCTCATTTTGGGTCTGATCGACTGAATCGAAGCCGTTCAGTGGCCGACCACCGTCAGAGCCTACGCGCGCGTATGCGCGACGGCGCGTGTCATCGCGCTCTGGCCCAGCATGGCCAGTGGCAACGCACGCCTCAACACGCAGCACCCGCCCGCACCGCCCAGCACACTCATTTCAACATTTCTCGGCTCTCCTTGCCATCCCAGCGCCAGCATCAGGCCTCCGAGCTCCCGCAGCTCGTCGTCGCCATAGCCGTGCACAACTCGGCCGAGCCACCCTTTTGCCAACGTAGAAGCATCACTGTCGTCTCAGTGACCACCACGCCGCCCAGCTCGCTGAGAGCACTTGGTAGCATTCCAGGCCGTGCGCTAGCTCGCCGAGCATCCTCCCGCGCCCGTCACCGTGGCTGGAGCATCAAACAACCATCCCCACCATAGACGTGTACCCTTGCCGTGTTATTTTCGCCTTAGCCCTGGGAACTCGTCTGCCCTTTTGTGCTTCGCTGGGGGGGCCTCTACCAGCATACCGCCATAGTCCAGCCTCACCGCTCTACCATTGCCACCGCCGTCATCTCTAGAGTCGACGATAGGGCCGACCAAGTGGCTTAGTAGATGCGCTAGGTCGAGTAGGTCACGCCGTGAAGATGTTACCATCGGCAAGTTCGCCGTCGGCGAGCTCTGGCCACGTCCGTAGAGTAGCGCCGCCGGCTCTGTTTCCGTCTCAATGACATGTGGGTCCAACTGACGCGTAGGTCCCACCGGTCAGTGACAGAAGAAGAGAAAGCTAGTTCATTCTTTTCAGATTTAAATCATGATTTCATGTTTTTGTTATTTTTAGATCTCCAGTCTGGTAAATTCAAAAATTGTGAAATAAATTTGGTAGTACTCCTTAGGAAGTGTAGTATTTAGGAAAAATATATTCTGGACATTTACAGTAGAATTTTTGGGAGATTTAAATAGAGATTTGAAATGTGTTTTTGAATGCATGCAAATTTGTTTATTTTATATCTAGAGTTCCTGTGCTCCAAAAATTATGAAATTTTTGTGGTAAGCTATTCTTGTCATGTATGAACTCTGGTAAAAATTTGAGGATCAGTGCATGTGTAGATTTATAGTTATAGATTTTTCTTTTATAAATAGTTAATCCTTGTATGAATTTTTATAAATTATTTATGAATCCCAAATTCATGAAATTTGTTGGGGGTAATCCTAGTACCATATGGATGCTAAGAAAATTAGGAAATCTGTTGCTTGACACTTTTCCCTAGGGTTTTCTATTTATGCTATTTTAAGCCTTGCTGCCTTATCATTTTTGTATAGGATGTTCTACTTGGTAAAATGACATGAAATTTTTATAGTAGTCCTTTGATAGCATTAGTAAGGCACTGTAAATTTTTAAGAATTTTTGAAACACATCTGTATATGTTTATTATTTAACCTTAGATATTTAAATAAAATAATAAAGGCATTTAAATAAATAGTTTGGGCTTCACCATTATATTATCTTAAATGTATTTGGTATGCTTAAAATATTGGTAGATTTTATGTTGTCAATTTTGAATGATTGCATGAAGTAGAAGTATTGTTACTTTGTATTGCATATGGAATAGTTTCTGGATAGATTCTATAGTTTGAGGAGTTGCCTATTGAAAATGATGTGTACTATAAAAATGGTTAATAACAAAGTTGTAGAGAATTTGATAAGCTTTCCAGAAAGTCTAGGATCACTGTATTTGGATTAGTAGAACTCCAGTTATGAGTGAAACAAGTAGCTACTGTTTTGTGGCATAGTCGATGCATTGTAGAAGTAGTTAATTAATAATCGAGAAGAGATATGCACCTACTCAATAAACATGATGCACTTGTTAACATATATGCATTCGTAATACTTATGCCACATTCATGCATCTAGGATTGGAGGAAGAGATCACGTTGCTGGAATTCAAAGAAGCAGAGGAAGGGAATCAGTAGGAGGATCCACAAGCCGCAGCTCCCGAAGGCAGTGGAGCAGAATCCTGAAGAGCTTCCTGGAGTGTCCTGACCACCGCCCTACTTCCTTTCTGCAAGGCAAGCCTCGGAGCATTATAAGTCTCCCAGTAATTTATAAATGTTTACTTACGTAATTATGATTGATGCATTAGGTTATAAGAGTTGAATGGAACCACTTGATGCATGTACATTCCTTGTCCAGATATTACACCTTTAACTGGTATAGGTCCAGGATCGAATATATACTTAGCCATGCTTAGACCGGTAGAAGTCAGGTGATGTCATGTCACCTACGAGATATAGGTGGATACCGGAGCACGGTTGGCTATATTTGCCATCGTGGAACAGAACCATGAGGTAAAAGTAAATCAAGATCGGACGGGAGGTCGATAGAGAAGCAACAAGGCATGGAGGTCTTGGGTGTAGATCTATCCCCGTCTGTGTCGATCAAGGACCGTACCGTTGTTGGAACTTCTGACAAGATTGAACGCATGCCTCTCACTTAGCTGGCCGGATAACTCGTTTCGACCACGAAGCCGAGTAATTCAACTTAGGCCGGGACCCGTTCTGTTGTGCGCTCCTTCCGAGGAACGATCAGACTAAGCCCAAGGGCAGGCTTGGCTTGAGCATCCTCGCATCTGGTGTTCCAAATTGTGCGGCATGGTATGGACCCGCGAAATGTGTACCTGAGTTGTACCAAAGGTGACCTAAGGCTATCGTGGCTGGTAGACCTGGGTTTGTGTTAGGAATAAATTCCCAGCTGGTTGAAATCGATTCGAATCGCCGTCTCTCCCGGATAGTGAGAAACTTGACTAGCTCCAACATCGTAGTAACTGTGTTATGAAACATGATGGTTCGGATGAATATGGAATTACAATACCTAGCTATGGTTACTATTGTATGCTTCTAAATGATATACCACATGTTTGGCATAGGATAGATTGCTAATCTAGAAATAGGATAGTTATAATTAACTTGATAAAGGAATCATAATTGTACAACGGGTCAATTGCCTTTTTCGCAAAATGTGGTCAAGTTACGTCCCCTTATACAGCCTTGCATAATCCTTGGAGTCATTTTATTTCTGGTTCATGACGGGTAAGTCTAGCTGAGTACCTTCTCGTACTCAGGGTTTATTTTTCCCATTATTGCAGATGGCACTGTGTATCATGGTTATTGCAAGAGTTGCTTCTATCCCGCTGTGGATGAGGAGTAAGCCTTGGGCAGGCTTCTTTAGTAATTCCTATCTTTGCTTTTGTGGACCGTGATCTTACTTGGCACTGTATCAAACTATGTTGGAAACTTTAATTTCAAACTTATTTGCTTTTGCTTTATTTATCAAACTCGGTTTGTAATAACTGGTATTCGTACTCTAATGATGAAATGTATCTATGAACTTTATGTAATATGTGGCATGTATGTTGAATCCTGTACGATCTTGGTTGTTGTAAATCATTTATCGAGACCCATCGTGGTACTCGACGGACTACCGGGTTTATATGGGTTCAAGTATGACAGTGCGACCGCTTGCGGGCTGCCATTGTACTTGTATTCTTATAAATTGGTCAGTTCTGCGACAGCTGGTATCAGAGCAAGATTCAACGTTAATTGTCACAAGTGTATTTAAAACAAAAGTTTTTGTTTTCCAAAAACCCTTCTCTAGCAACTAATAGTTATATAATAGGTATTTGAAATCTAAAGTGTGCCAATGATCACTTTCCTTATGCCCAAATTAAGGACTATTAGGTGGCTATTTAAGTACTAACATGGGGGTTTTTACTTCGTCGTCCATACGGCGTGCTATTGTATGGATACCATTTATTTGAGTGGTAATGTATGGATCAAATGCCTCTATGCCAAGGTAATATGATGAGTGTATGACCGCAAGATGTGAGAGTGCGGTCGGGAAGAGTTAGCTTTGGTACGGCTATGTATGCATGCTTGCATGTGTATATGGTACGTATTTAATTGTGGGTTTAAATTATTGTCGGGTAGATTGATATGGAAGTATGGTATACATATATGGAAGTATTTACAATTACATTCTACATATTTCATTATGGGTTTAGGGCTGAAATGAAATCTTATGCAGGTACACTAACAACGAAACGTGTAGCTCGACTAGTTACGCTAATTATGAGAGAACGTATGTATGCCACCGTGTCTACCGTTAGAAACAAATTTTTCCTAAGTTTGTGAGGACGTACGGAACGAGCATGCATCATGATAATTACCATTCACATAACTACATTGTTTCTCCCCTTATAAAATTCTTACTCGGTTATGTAACTCTTATCCATTATGGCATTGTCTCACCAAAGGGTACATGTTAATGGTGCAGATGGCACGCACCAAGCAGACTGCTCGCAAGTCCACCGGAGGCAGAGCTCCTAGCCATCAGCTTGCTCCACAGTACCCGTCAATGTCACACGTTCCTTGGAGAGTTTGGGATGCCTACACTCTTGTGGAGAGTGCTCAGCTATGTAGGCTATCCTGACGGAATAGAACCCCGCTACTTCTGGGCGAATGAGCAGTTGGGAGAAGGTCTCTTAGTTACTGTGGAGGCCATTGTTCGTCCCCGAGGTGACGATTCTGAGTGGATAGGTTGGTGTTATGAGTTCAGCTGGCAGGACTACTGAAGAAGCAGCTGGCAGGGCAGTCTTTGGGATCCTAAGGGATATCATGGATCGTTTTCCTCAAGGAGCTGGCAGCCGCGTTGGTTGGAGTCTTTCCAAGGGGTAACCCCTCCACTGACTCATGGCAGCAGGCAAGAGGAAGACCCTTGGAGATTGGTGCAGCAGAAGGGTAGAACAGTGATAACCCTGCCATGAGCGCCATGTTCGCAATGATGAGAGTGTTAGATGGAGTAGAAGGTAGCCTCAGACATGTGTCTGGTGCTCTTGGTCATGCCCACGAGGACCGACAGTCAGCTTCAGAGGGAGCATGACGCTGAGATTGAGAGGCTCACTGAAGAGATGACTCGGTTAACTCACCAGCGAAATGCGGCCTGGATCCAGGGAAGATGTCCTAAGAGCTCGACAGTTTGAGCTGGGGCAGCAACTGGCCAATGCGAGAAGAATACAATGATAATCTACATGAAGAGGTTCATCTACTAAACAACCAGCTCCACCCTTATGTCCCACCTAGAGCCGCAGAAATGGATCTAGAAGGGTATGAGGAAGAAGAAGAAGAAGAAGTGGAGCCTGAAGAAGAAGTGGAACCTGAGGAAGGAGATGATCCTACATCTGACCTCGATAGTGATCATGATGAGGATTAGATCATGTAGTACTTAGTGGAAGGTCTAATGTATCACCTTTATTCATGTAATGGACCTGTAGCTCGAATTTGGTAATAGTAATCCAACTATCATGTAATGTTGTTAATCGTACGACTATCGCACGTTGGGTTGAACATCAATGCAATTCCAGTCCTTTGTTGGTAATCCCGATTTAAATTTGCATGCATTATGAGCGCGATAAGTGGTCAAATTGGTGATGTCATGTTGCGAGAATGAATTGTTATGCCTCTGTTTTATTGTGCTTTTGAGAATTTTCTCCAGTAATTTCAGTTTGGCATGAGTACCTAATTCATCTGCAATCTCTTGACATCAACCAATAATCGCTTATTGTTGCAACTTCGTAGATGACGCGCACCCGTGCTAGAGCTGGTGGCAGCTAGGATGGCAACTAGGATGACTTGCCACCCCCACCGCCACTGTCTGCTCAGGAATTCTTTACCCAGTTCCTAGGAAGCCAGAGGACAATGGAGGAAGCTTTGCGCCTCATCACGCAAAACACTGCTCGTGGCCACCCACATCAACCAGGGGCCAAGCCAAATCAGCACAGTACATTCAAGGAGTTTCTGGACACGAAGCCTCTGATCTTCAAGGTGGCTGAGGAACCACTGCAGGCCGATGAGTGGTTGAATACCATTGAGCAGAAATTCTGTCTGCTGAGGGTCATGGAGCATCTAAAAGCAGAGTATGCTTCTCATCAATTGCAAGGACCAGCAGGGGTCTGGTGGACACATTTCCTGTCATCTTTGCCTGCTAATGCGTGAGTTACCTAGGAACAGTTCAAGCTAGCGTTTAGGGGACACCATATTCCCCCGGGCCTGATGCGCATGAAAGCGGCCGAATTTATGAGGCTCACTCAAGGAACGAAGTCACTCACAGAATATATGCACGCATTCAACAACTTGTCAAGAGATGCTCCAAGTTTCGTGGATACTGAGGAGAAAAAGATAGAAAGTTTCAAGCGAGGTTTGGGTACTAAACTAATGAAGACTATGGTAAATTCTAGGTGTGCCATGTACAATGAGTTTATTAGTGATGCCTTGACCCAAGAAAACCACAACAACATGCATGCAGTTGCCAAGGGTCGCAAGAGGGCATATGAGGCCGGTGCATCCGGATCCTTCCAATCAAAAGCGCCTATCACATCTAGGCCACAATTCCGTCCACCTACACCTAAGTCTAGGCCTCCACCACCTAAAGCTTAGAATAACAGGCCACGGAAACCATTTCGTAAGGCATTCACTATTGCCTTACCAAAAGGAAATGGCAGTCAGGATAGCTCCACCGGATTCAGAAGTAATCAACCATGTTTCAACTACAACCAACTGGGTCATTGGTCCAAGGAGTGCCCCCACCCCAAGAAGAATGGCAACCCAAATCAGAACAATCAGAGGCAGGTGAATGCTAGGGCACAGTCAGGGACAAGTGCATTATACCGCTGTGGAGGAAGTGCCCACCAGAGAAGTTGTCACGGCTGGTATGTTTCTTGTCAATAAGCATCCCTGCTGTTGTTTTATTTGATTCGGGAGCTTCTCATTCATTTATGAGTCAAGCATTTGCATCTAGACATGATCAAGAAATAATTGAAGTAAGTAAAGGGGGTTATAACATAAGTTCAGCAGGGGGTACTGTTACTACCAAAAAGATAGTAAAAAATGTACTCATCTTGATACAAGGGAGGGAGTACACCATGGATTTGATAATATTGCCCGGGTTGTCAATAAGTGTAATCTTAGGCATGAATTGGATGAAGGATCATGGTGTTCTTATTGACACTAGCACCCGCACTATTATGTTGAGAGAACCCACGGGAGGGAATGCTTTTCTAGTCCCACTCTCCCGCGATTTCAAACCCCAACATTTAGCCTGTGCTATCCAAACCACCACAATATATGATATCCCTGTGGTTTGTGAGTTTCCAGATGTATTCCCAGAAGAATTACCAGGTCTACCACCAGATAGGGACGTGGAATTTAAGATTCGAGTTAGTGCCAGGTACCGCACCCATATCCAGAAGGCCCTATAGAATGCCACCCAATGAGTTAGCAGAACTTAAGGTTCAATTGCAGGATCTGTTGGACAAGGGTCTTATCCAACCTAGCTCATCTCCATGGGGATGTCCAGCCTTGTTTGTGAAAAAGAAGGATAAGTCACTGAGAATGTGTGTAGATTACAGACCACTCAATGCTGTGACCATCAAGAACAAATATCCGTTGCCCCGCATCGACATCTTGTTCGATCAACTAGCGAAGGCAAAGGTATTCTCCAAAATTGACTTGAGATCAGGCTACCATCAGATAAAGATCAGACCGGAGGATATACCTAAAACTGCTTTCTCTACTAGGTACTGGCTTATACGAGTATTTGGTTATATCTTTCGGACTAACAAATGCTCCAGCCTACTTCATGTACCTGATGAACTCGGTATTCATGCCCGAACTTGACAAGTTCGTGGTCGTGTTTATCGATGACATATTGATTTATTCAGAAAATGAGTCAGATCATGAAGAGCATCTGAGGATTGTCCTATCCAGACTGAGGGAGCATAAGCTATATGCCAAGTTTAGCAAATGTGAATTTTGGTTGAGCAAAGTACCTTTCTTAGGTCACATTTTATCAAAAGAGGGAATCTCTGTAGACCCATCAAAAGTACAAGAGGTCATGGATTGGAAAGCCCCAACTTCGGTTCATGAAGTTCGGAGTTTTCTAGGATTAGTAGGATACTATCGTCGGTTTATTCTAGATTTCTCAAAGATAGCTAAGCCTATGACCAGACTACTTCAGAAAGATGAGAAGTACAGATGGACACTAGAATGTGAAATAGCTTTTCACACCCTCAGAACCTTGTTGACTACAGCACCTGTGCTAGCACAACCAGACATTGAAAAGCCTTTTGATGTATTTTGTGATGCATCAGGAATAGGTTTGGGATGTGTGCTTATGCAAGAAGGAAGAGTTATTGCATATGCCTCTCGACAATTGAGAAAACATTAAGTCAACTACCCTACACATGATTTGGAACTTGCAGCCGTTGTCCATGCATTAAAGATATGGAGACATTACTTGTTGGGCAATGTATGTCATATCTATACTGACCACAAAAGCCTCAAGTATATCTTTACCCAGCCAGAACTAAACATGAGACAACAAAGATGGTTAGAGCTAATTAAGGACTACAATTTAGAAGTGCATTACCATCTGGGTAAAGCAAATGTAGTAGCCGATGCACTTAGTCGGAAGTCCCATTGCAACACTGTGGAAGCATTGTTGGAAGATGGATTCAACTTGTTATATCCTGCTGTACTACACATTATCACAATCAGTTGTTCACTTGAGGGCAAAATCATAGAGCTACAGCAGACAGATGTAGGAATAAGTCACATCAAGAGAAAAATGCAAGAGTAGGAAACCAAACATTTTAGATTGGACGAAAGAGGTGTATTATGGTTTGAGGACCTGGCTAGTGGTACCAAAAGACCGTGAGCTAAGGAATCAAATTTTAGATGAAGCTCACTCATCCAAATTGTCCATCCATCCAGGTAGTAGTAAGATGTATCAAGATTTGAAACCCCGTTTTTGGTGGACTAAGATGAAGAAAGAGATCGTAGCCTATGTTGCTAGGTGTGATAACTGCAGTAGAGTGAAAGCCGTCCATATGAAAACTGCTGGATTACTTCAGGCATTGCCTATTCTAGGATGGAAATGGGAGGAAATCAGCATGGACTTTATCACAGGCCTTCCAATGACGCCACAAGGTCATGATTCAATATGGGTAATTATTGATCGTCTCACCAAGTCGGCACATTTTGTACCAGTTCACACAACATATCACGTGGGGAAATACTCTGAGTTATATGTTTCCCAGATCATGAGACTGCATGGAGTACCTAGGACTATAATCTCAGATAGAGGACCACAATTCATAGCTCGTTTCTGGGAGCACTTACACCAGGCTTTGGGAACCAAGCTAATCAGAAGTTCAGCTTATCATCCACAAACTTCAGGACAGACAGAGCGAGTGAACCAAATCCTAGAAGATTTACTTAGAGCTTGTGTTATATCTTCAAAAGGTTCATGGGAGAAATGGTTACCTTTAGCTTGTATTCTCCTATAATAATAGTTATCAAGCGAGTATCAAAATGGCTCCATTTGAAGCCTTGTATGGCAGAAAGTGCAGAACTCCATTGAATTGGATTGAGCCCAGGTGAAAGGAGATACTTTGGTATTGATTTTGTCAATGAAGCCGAAGAGCAAGTACATATCATCCAACAACATATGAAGGCAGCTCAATCAAGACAAAAGAGTTATGCCTGACAAAAGAAGAAGACCACTGACTTTTGAAGTGGGTGACTATGTATACTTGAGAGTATCACCCATGAAAGGTGTGAAAAGATTTGGGATGAAAAAGAAGCTTTCACCAAGATATGTAGGGCCATACAAAATTTTGGAACAAAAAGGGAAGGTTGCGTATAAGTTACAACTTCCACCAGAGATGAGTGCAATCTTTGATGTGTTCCATGTTTCTCAGCTAAAGAAATGTCTTCGAGTATCGGAAGAAGCTATTGCACCCACCAACGTGCAGCTTCAATCGGATTTGACCTATGAAGAAAAGCCAATTCGAGTATTAGAGAAGATGGAGAGAGTAACACAGGAGTAAGATTATTAAGTTCTATAAGGTGGTGTGGAACAATCATAGTGAACAAGATGCTACGTGGGAAAGAGAAGATTATCTACGAGAAGTTTATCCCGCCTTTTTCCAAGAATGGTAGGTCTTGCAAATCTCGGAACGAGATTTTTATAAGGGGGAGGGGCTGTAACACCTCGGGTGTTAGCCTTGCATAACTTGACTTGCATAACATGAGCATGATCATCACGCATTCATAAACAAGCATTTACAATTGAAACTTTTGATTGAAACATCTGCAACATTTGCTTGTTATCGCATGTTTCATTAACATATGCAACCTTTCTCATTATTTCATGTCTCCATGTGTATATGCAAATGATCATGAATGAAAACATGTACTTGGTAGATGTGATCCACAAAAACATGTAACCACACTTGGGTTAGCAATTAGAGCATTGTTCATGAAAGTCACTTTTCATAATCAAGCCTTTATGGCATGTTTCATGTGATTGCACTAACTAGCTCTATGAGTGACTACTACATGAAATGATTGAATGACCTTGCAAATTGCTTGAACATGTTTAGAGTATCATTATGAACAACTTTGATATTCTTGGTTAGGTGTAAAAAGGTCATTAAGCCATGCTTTGATGTGTATCATCATTTAAAAGGGACATGTTTGACTAAAGTTGAACTAGGTGTTAGAGACCTTGCATGGAGGAGTTCACTAAAGCAAAGTTGTAGTGTTTGACATAAGGAACAACTTTTATTTTTGGGTCACTAACTGATTCAGCTCCTAACATGTGTGAATTTGGACCACAAAAATCAAAAAAATCAGCATTTCATGACTTAACAAAAATTTCTAAGTCGTTGATTGACTGACAGACTGACAGGCCTACCTTGGGGGTGATTTTTCTCAGCCACAGTTGAGAATTAGAGCATGATCCTTGAACGAAAGTTGTAGCTGGTACATTGGTTTATCATTTCAGTTTAAAGAGTTTGCACGTTGGAGCTACGGGTTAGCAGATAAATCAACATGAAAACGCGCTGTCAGGCATCTCATTTCGGGTCTGATCGACTAAATCAAAGCCGTTCAGTGGCCGACCACCGGTAGAGCCTGCGCGCCGTGTGTCCACGGCGACGGCCGTGCGTCGCTGGCGCTCTGCCCAGCACGGCCAAGATAGGCAAACGCGCGCCTTCAACACGCCAGCACCCGCCCGCAACGCCCAGCGCCCTCATTTCACATTTCCCGGCTCTCCTTCACTGTTCGCAGCGCCAGCAGCAGCCGCCGAGCTCCTGCAGCTCCGCCGTCACCATAGCCGTGCGCAAGCTCGCGCCGAGCCACCCTTTCGCCACCGCAGAAGCATCACTGTCGTCTCAGCGACTCACCGTGCCCGCACCAGCTCGCTGAGAGCACTTAGTAAGCAGCAGCGCCATGCACTAGCTCGCCGGAGCATCCCCGCCACGCTCGTCACCGTGGCTGGGGCACCATCCTCCACCATAGACCATGTAACCTTGCGCGTTAGGTTCGCCTGAGCCCTGGGAAGCTCATCTGTGCCCTTTTGTGCTTCGCCGTGGCCTCTACCAGCGTACCACCGTAGTCCAGCCTCACCGCTCCGCCATTGCCACCGCCATCATCTCTAGAGTCGATGATAGGGCCGGCCAAGTGGCTCAGTAGATGCGCTAGGTCGAGTAGGTCACGCCATGAAGATGTTACCGCCGGCAAGTTCGCCGTCGGCGAGCTCTGGCCATGTCCGTAGAGTAGCGCCGCTGGCTCTGTTTCTGTCTCAATGACATGTGGGTCCAACTGACGCGTAGGTCCCACCGGTCAGCAACAGAAGAAGAGAAAGCTAGTTCATTCTTTTCAGATTTAAATCCTGATTTCATGTGTTTTGTTATTTTTAGATCTCTAGTCTGGTAACTTCAAAAATTGTGAAATAAATTTGGTAGTACTCCTTAGGAAGTGTAGTATTTAGGAAAAATATATTCTGGACATTTACAGTAGAATTTTTGGGAGATTTAAATAGAGATTTGAAATGTGTTTTTGAATGCATGCAAATTTGTTTATTTTATATCTAGAGTTCCTGTGCTCCAAAAATTATGAAATTTTTGTGGTAAGCTATTCTTATCATGTATGAACTCTGGTAAAAATTTGAGGATCAGTGCATGTGTAGATTTATAGTTATAGATTTTTCTTTTATAAATAGTTAATCCTTGTATGAATTTTTATAAATTATTTATGAATCCCAAATTCATGAAATTTGTTGGGGGTAATCCTAGTACCATATGGATGCTAAGAAAATTAGGAAATCTATTGCTTGACACTTTTCCCTAGGGTTTTCTATTTATGCTATTTTAAGCCTTGCTGCCTTAATCATTTTTGTATAGGATGTTCTACTTGGTAAAATGACATGAAATTTTTATAGTAGTCCTTTGATAGCATTAGTAAGGCACTGTAAATTTTAAGAATTTTTGAAACACATCTGATATATGTTTATTATTTAACCTAGATATTTAAATAAAACAATAAAGGCATTTAAATAAATAGTTTGGGACTTCACCATTATATTATCTTAAATGTATTTGGTATGCTTAAACTATTGGTAGATTTTATGTTGTCAAATTTTGAATGATTACATGAAGTAGAAGTATTGTTACTTTGTATTGCATATGGAATAGTTTCCGGATAGATTCTGTAGTTTGAGGAGTTGCCTATTGAAAATGATGTGTACTGTAAAAAATGGTTAATAACAAAGTTGTAGAGAATTTGATAAGCTTTCCAGAAAGTCTAGGATCACTGTATTTGGATTAGTAGAACTCCAGTTATGAGTGAAACAAGTAGCTACTGTTTTGTGGCATAGTCGATGCATTGTAGAAGTAGTTAATTAATAATCGAGAAGAGATATGCACCTACTCAATAAACATGATGCACTTGTTAACATATATGCATTCATAATACTTATGCCACATTCATGCATCTAGGATCAGAGGAAGAGATCATGTTGCTGGAATTCAAAGAAGCAGAGGAAGGGAATCAATAGGAGGATCCGCAAGCCGTAGCTCCCGAAGGCGTGGAGCAGAATCCTGAAGAGCTTCCGGAGTGTCCTAACCACCGCCCTACTTCCTTTCTGCGAGGCAAGCCCTAGAGCATTATAAGTCTCCCAGTAATTTACAAATGTTTACTTACGTAATTATGATTGATGCATTAGGTTATAAGAGTTGAATGGAACCACTTGATGCATGTACATTCCTTGTCCAGATATTACACCTTTAACCGGTATAGGTCTAGGATCGAATATATGCTTAGCCATGCTTAGACTGGTAGAAGTCGGGTGATGTCCTATCACCTGCAAGATATAGGTGGATACCAGAGCACGGTTGGCTATATTTGCCATCGTGGAACAGAACCATGAGGTAAAAGTAAATCAAGACCGGACGGGAGGTCGATAGAGAAGCAACAAGGCATGGAGGTCTTGGGTGTGGATGGATCTATCCCCATCTATGTCGATCAAGGACCATACCGTTGTTGGAACTTCTGACAAGATTAACGCATGCCTCTCACTTAGCTAGCCAGATAACTCGTTCCGACCGTGAAGCCGAGTAATTCAACTCAGGCCGAGACCCGTTCTGTTGTGCGCTCCTTCGGGGAATGATCAGACTAAGCCCAAGGGTAGGCTTGGCCTGAGCATCCTGGCATCTGGTGTTCCAGATTGTGCGGCATGGTATGGACTCGCGAAATGTGTACCTGAGTTGTACCAAAGGTGACCTAAGGCTATTGTGGCTGGTAGACCTGGGTTTGTGTTAGGAATAAATTCCCAGCTGGTTGAAATCGATTCGAATCACCGTCTCTCCCGGATAGTGAGAAACTTGACTAGCTCCAACATCATAGTAACTGTGTTATGAAACATGATGGTTCGGATGAATATGGAATTACAATACCTGCTATGGTTACTATTGTATGCTTCTAAATGATATACCACATGTTTGGCATAGGATAGTTGCTAATCTAGAAATGGATAGTTATAATTAACTTGATAAAGGAATCATAATTGTACAATGGGTCAATTGCCTTTTTCGCAAAATGTGGTCAAGTTACGTCCCCTTATACAGCCTTGCATAATCCTTGGAGTCATTTTATTTTTGGTTCATGACGGGTAAGTCTAGCTGAGTACCTTCTCGTACTCAGGGTTTATTTTTCCCATTGTTGCAGATGGCACTGTGTATCATGGTTATTGCAAGAGTTGCTTCTATCCCGCTGTGGATGAGGAGTAAGCCTTGGGCAGGCTTCTTTAGTAATTCCTATCTTTGCTTTTGTGGACCGTGATCTTACTTGGCACTGTATCAAACTATGTTGGAAACTTTAATTTCAAACTTATTTGCTTCTGCTTTATTTATCAAACTCGGTTTGTAATAACTGGTATTCGTACTCTAATGATGAAATGTATCTATGAACTTTATGTAATATGTGGCATGTATGTTGAATCCTATACGATCTTGGTTGTTGTAAATCGTTTATCGAGACCCGTCGTGGTACTCGACGGACTACCGGGTTTATATGGGTTCAAGTATGACAGTGCGACCGCTTGCGGGCTGCCATTGTACTTGTATTCTTATAAATTGGTCGGTTCTATGACATCATCACCACCATAGCCTCTAATCTTGCCCACCGTCATCATCAATCTATCAAACATCTCTTATGGCCCTTCTCCATCCAAGATCATGAACCGGTTGAGCTTGCCCATCAACAAATCAATTCTTGCCTTCCTTACTTTGACAACCCCTTCATGTGCAAGGTGCAAAGTGTCCCATATTTGTTTGGCAACATCAACACCAATCACTCTATTGTATTCTTCACCATCTAAAGCACTAAGCAACACACTTGTGGCTTGGCCATTGAGATGAACAATTCTCATTTCATCTAGAGTTAGATTCTTGGGATCAACTGGTGGCTCAAATCCATTGCAAACAACCTCCCAAATGTCAGGATGAAGACCTATAATATAGGCTCTCACCAAGTGGTTCCACTTGGCAAAGTTAGTCCTATCAAAATAAGGTAACTTGCCCGCTGGCACATTGATGAAAAACCTCCAATCATGATTAGTCATAGGCATAGAAGAATAGTTAAAGGATACGACACCATATTTGTTGTTGGGGTCGGCTTTGCCCTTTCCTTTCTTCTCCTTCTTGCCCCCTTTGGTCACTTGGTTAGACTCATCATCATCTCCATCTTCAGAACTACTTGAGATGTCACTTGATGATTGAAAGTGCAATCAAGCCCTAATTGTGGGTTTTGGTGATAATGACCATGCAATTAGAGAACTAATGAGATTAATCAAGATGACAAGCAGGGAATTTATATTTGAGGATGCTACACAAAATGGAGGAGCCCCCAATTACAAATGTAGATGGCTTCAAACTCAAAGGAGGTTTAAATTCTTTTATATTTTGAATTTGAGTATAGGAAAAGTCGTACTATAAAGGGGGACACAATGCTTAAACTAATATGTGCTACCAAGTGCTCAAACAACCACATGCATCCTTAGATTTATAGCCAAGACAGTCTACACTTCACTATTACCCATATTGTCTTGCGTGGTGCTGACACTGCCACACTTGAAGAGAGGCACTGCTGCACATGGGTCACGGGCTCCATCTCGCCTAACCCCTTGGGTGTGGGATCTATCTCGCCCAACCCCAAGGACGCAGGCTCCATCTCGCTTGACCCCAAGGACATGGGCTCCATCTCGCCCGACCTCGAGGTCATGGGCTCCATCTCGCCCGACCTCGAGGCTTGCAGGCTCAGTCTCACCCAAACCCTTAGGTGTGGTGACCGTTGGGGGTTGGGGGTATATATATACCTTTCCCCTTCCTCCCCAATAGTAATCTACCTCTTCTTCCTCACATCAGCATGCTCAAAATAGAGTAGGATCTCTCCTCTCTCTCCCTCCATTGTTGACCTCAAGCCCCCAAGCAAATCCATTGATTCTCCCATCAATCCTTGAGGGAAAAGGGTCCAAAACTCAATTAGAGGGCAGCTCCATTGATTCCCCAATTCTAAAGAGCACTTGGTTCATGTTTTGCCTGGCTGTTCATTATTGACCTCAAGTCCCCGAACGTCGCCCATGGAGCTTGCTAACTTGTGTGGCAGCCCCGAGAGGTTTGTAACCATCTCTTGAAGATAGTAAACTCACCCCTCATCTCAAGATTTAAGTCTCTTGACTTGAGAACGAGGAAGGGTTGGAAATCCCTAAGCCTTAGTGGCTAACCTCAACAATGTGGAGGTAGGTATGCCTTGGTGGCGAGCCGAACCATGGGATAAATCTTTATGTCACTTGTGCTTGATTCATATTACTTGCATGACATATTGTGGTTGAGGCTGATTTCTAGAGTTTCTAGTCGATCTACTTGTGTGTGGTGTTCCTACCACTTCTAGCTCTTGATATGTGATTGTCATACCTGCAGTAAGCTACGAAATTTCTCTGATCTAAGTTTTTGTTCATGGATTTTGAACTATGATTCAAAGTTGTCTACAGGTGTGGTAGTGCCGCTGTTCTGGCCCAGCAGTGCCATAGTCCGGTAGTGCCGCCCTCTAAGCGGTAGTGCCGCTAGGTGAATTTGATAAAAGTTTGAGTGTTTGTTTGGATAGACCTATTCACCCCCCCCTCTAGGCCAACCAGAGATCCTATAAATGGTATCAGGAGCGGGTTACCTCATATACACTTCACCGCATGAGGTATGGAGCCCAGAGGAGGAACTAGTGGCATGAAGCGGGTGGATGTTGACATGGACAACAACGAGCTAAGCGCATCAATAGCAAGCAACACCACGCTACCACATCTTGATGCTATCGATGCCGAAGGAGCTCTCAATGAAAATGAGAGAAGAAGGAAAGAAGAAAGAAAGCTAAAAAGAGAAGCAAGAGAGAAGGAGGAGCAGTGGTTAGATGAGAAGAAGCAAAGGAAAGAAGAAAGATGGCTCAAGAGAGAAGCAAGAAGAAAAGAAGAGAAGCTAGGAAGAAGGAAAAAAAAGAGAAGGCAACAAGTGCATCATCAAGCATATCAAGTAGTTTTGAAGATGGAGATGATGATGAGTCATACCAAGTGTTGAAAGGGAACAAGAAGGAGAAGAAAGGAAAGGGCAAGGCCAACAACAACAAATGTGTCGCCGTATCCTTTAACTACTCTTCTATTCCTATGACTAACCATGATCGGAGGTCTTTCATCAATGTGTCCATGGGCAAGTTACCTCATTTCAATAGGATTAACTTTGCCAAGTGGAAGCACTTGATGAGAGCCTATCTTATAGGTCTTCACCCTGACATTTGGGAGATTGTTTGCAATGGATTTGAGCCACCAGTTGATCCCAAGAACCCAACACTAGAAGAGATGAGAATGATTCACCTCAATGGTCAAGCCACAAGTGTGTTGCTTTGTGCCTTGGATGGTGATGAGTACAATAGAGTGATTGGAGTTGATGTTGCCAAGAAAATATGGGACACTTTGCACCTAGCACATGAAGGGGTTGACAAAGTGAGAAAGGCAAGAATTGATTTGTTGATGTCAAAGCTCTATTGTACTCATCACCATCCAAGGCTACAAGGTAGTGAAGAGAAGCTTTCCAAACAAGAAAAAGAGGACATGCTCCAATTGTGGAAGCACTATTCACTTCATTGCCAAGTGTCCATATGAGATCAAGGACAACAAATACAAGAAGGACAAGAAAGAGGAGAAGGCCGACCATAGAAAGAGCAAGAGGTATATGGGAGAGGCTCACATTGGGCATGAATGAGACTCAACTAAAGAGAGCACAAGTGAAGAGGATGAGAAGGTTGCAACTATTGCTATTCACAAGTCATCCCCTACACCAAGGTTCTTCAATGACATGTCTGATGATGACTACTACTCCCCTCACATTTGTCTCATGGCAAAGGGTGAGAAGGTAAAATCCAAATCGAAGGCCAAATCTCCTCCACCTCCTAGTGATATCTCTAGTAGTGATATTAGTGATAGCTCTAGTGATAATGAATCTAGTAATGAAGAAATAAACATGATAACTAAAAATTTGGATGGAAAGACCAAATTATTCATCACTAAGCTAATGGAAGATTTAGAGAGTGTCCAAGCCGAGCTAGAATCTAGAGAAGAGACTCTTATCCAACAAGAGGATCTCTACATTGCTAGCAAAGAAGCTCTTGCATTAGAGATAAGTGAGGTGGAATCCTTGCGCAAGGCTTTGGCCAATGAGCAAGAGGACCATGCTATCACAAAGAAAGCAAATAAAGCTCTTAAGAAACGGTATTGTGACTTAGATCAAAAGCACAAAGAACATTGAGATGCAATATAGCATTCTTTGGGATAGCAACTCACATCTCACTAATTAAAAGGAAACCTCTACTCCCTCTACTAGTCAAGGTTGTGGAAAATGTTTTAATCTTGATTTGAATGCTTATTCCACTAACCTTGCAAACATGGAAGCTATGAGAAAGGAAGATTGCTAGGCTCAATGAAGTCATTGGAAAAGGGAGGATAAGTGTGACCCAATCCAATGACAAGAAGGTTGATGAATCAAAAGGGCCACAATTCAAGCAAGGAAGGCATCCCTCAATCAAGCATGGGCTCAGGTCACACAAAAGGAGCCAAGACAAATGGAAGAAGGATAGTGAATGGCTATGAGTGTGTGCAGTTTGAGAAGAAGGGCAAAATTGGTATAGATCAACCTACATAGACCGTGGCAGTACCACAGTGAAGGGCAGCAAGTGCCGTGCCCCGCAAAGATGGGAAGGCTATAAATTCTGTTCCTGATCAAACAAAGCCCAAAAACAAGGTGTACCAGGAGAAATAGGTTTTCTAGAAGCCTAAGGAATCAGTGTGGGCCACCAAGAATAAGTATGCCTATCAACCGAAGACTTATGCACCTCGACAAAGCTTGACATCATGCTTTGTTTTAAGGAACAACAACAGTGGAAAAGTTGTTGCAAAATATGTTGGAAAGGAAACCAACATATATAGGAATACTTCTATTTGGGTTCCTAAGATTCTTGTGACTAACATGCAAGGCCCCAAGTCAAATTGGGGACTTAAATCTAGCAACTAAACTTGTTTTGTAGGCATACTCCTCCTATGGATCAAGTTGGAAGCTTGATAGTGGATGTACAAATTATATGACTGGAGAAAGGAGTATGTTCTCATCATATTCCACGATGATGCACTCAAATGAAAATATTGTCTTTGGAGACAATTCAAAGGGGGATGTGATTGGTCTTGGTAAAGTTGCTATAACCCTTGAGCATTCAATTACAAATGTATTACATGTTGATTCATTGAGTTACAATTTGTTGTCCGTTTCTCAATTGTGTGAGATGGGCTACAATTGTCTCTTTTCGGATAAGGGTGTGGAAGTCTTTAGAAGGGAGGATTCCTCTATTGTCTTTATGGGTCAATTAAAGAACAAGCTTTACTTAGTTGATTTCAACAAAAGTAAAGCTAAGCTTGAGACTTGTTTAGTGGCAAAATCTAGCATGGGTTGGTTTTGGCATCACCGACTAGCCCATGTAGGGATGAGGAACTTGGCCAAACTTCTAAAAGAGGAACACATCCTTGGACTAACAAATGTTCACTTTGAGAAAGATTGGATTTGTTGCGCTTGTCAAGCCGAAAAGCAAGTTGGAGCACCTCACCCACCAAAGAGCATCATGACCACCAAGCAATCATTGGAGCTAATACATATGGATCTCTTTGGACCGGTCGCCTACCTAAGTATCGGGGGTAACAAATATGGTCTTGTTATTGTTGATGACTATTCCCATTTCACTTGGATATATTTCTTGCATGACAAGTGCCAAGTTCAAGAGAAGGTGAAGATATTTGTTAGAAGAGCTCAAAAGGAGTTCGGTCTTCCCATCAAGAAAGTGAGAAGCAACAATGGGACCAAATTCAAGAATACTCTAGTTGAGGAGTTTCTTGATGAAGAGGGCATCAAGCATGAGTTTTCAACTCCATACACCCCTCAACAAAATGGTGTAGTAGACAGGAAGAACCGTACACTCATTGATATGGCAAGGACAATACTAGATGAGTACAAGACACCAGACATCTTTTGGTGTGACACCATCAACACCGCTTGCCACGCCATCAACTGCCTCTACCAACACAAGAAGTTGAAGAAAACTTCATATGAGCATCTAACCGATAACATGCCTAAGGTGTCTTACTTTAGAGTGTTTAGGTGCAAGTGTTTCATACTTAACAAGAAACCCAAAACCTCTAAGTTTGCACCTAAAGTTGATGAAGGTTTTCCTCTTGGTTATGGATCAAATGAGCATGCCTACCGTGTCTTCAATAAAACCTCCATGAGAGTTGAGATCACGGTAGATGTGACATTTGATTTATCTAATGGCTCTCAAGTAGAGCAAGTTGATTCAAGTGTTGTAGGAAAGGAGGATCCACCATGTGAAGCAATCAAGCAATTTGGCTATTGGTGATATTAGACCATAAGAAGAAGAAGTCACTATAGTGGAGGTTCCTCAAGTTGCTGCTGCACCAATTTCTACTGATGTACCTAACGCTACACTGCAGCAAATACCTGCTAGAACTCCTGAGCATGGTAGTGCCGCACTTGAGGGTGGTAGTACCGAACCTACATAGTTAGCAGCAGCTGATTCGACTCTAGCTCATGGACAAAACCTACAAGCCATATTTGAGCAAGATGATGATGAAGATCCAGAAGATGATCAAGAGGCCATTGAGCATCCAAGGCTAAGGTAAACAATACAACAGGATCATCCCATTGATAACATCCTTAGGAGTCTTTGAAAAGGGGTAACAACTCATTCACATTTAGCAAACTTTTATTAATATTACTCATTTATTTCCTCTTTGGAGCCTCTTAAGGTAGAACAAGCACTTGGAGACCCGGATTGGGTGATGGCCATGCAAGAAGAGCTCAATAACTTCGAAACAAACCAAGTGTGGACTTTGGTGGAACAACCTAATACCACTGTTCACCTAAACGGTCATTTAGCCCATTTAAACACCATGTAAATGCTACATGGTGGTGCACTGTTTCAGTTTAATCACCCATTTACCCCGTTTAATTGGCCATTTAGCTCGTTTAATGGGACGTTTTACCCGAATAATGGCTAAACGATAGGTGACCGACTGTTTACCATTTAGCATTTAGGAAAACACTACCTAATACCAATATCATTGGTACCAACTAGGTCTTCCACAACAAGCAAGATGAGAATGGAGTGGTGGCAAGGAACAAGGCAAGGTTGGTTGCTCAAGGTTTCACTCAAGCAGAGGGCTTAGATTTTGAAGAAACATATGCACCGGTGGCAAGACTTAAAGCAATTCGAATGCTTCTAGCCTATGTCGCTCATCACAACTTCAAGCTATATCAAATGGATGTGAAGAGTACATTTCTCAATGGCCCTATTCAAGAACTTGTCTATGTTGAGCAACCACCGGGCTTTGAAGATCACAAGTTTCCCAACCATATCTACAAACTCCAAAAGATGCTCTATGGGCTTAAGCAAGTACTAAGAGCATGGTATGAATGCCTTAAGGAATTCTTGCTTAAACAAGGCTTTGAATAGGCAAAGCTGATCCTACCCTTTTCACTCACAAAGTTGGCAAAGATATATTTGTGTGCCAAATATATGTCGATGACATAATATTTGGTAGTACTAATCATTCTTTTTGTGAGGAATTTAGTAGGATCATGGCCAAGAGATTTGAGATATTCATGTTGGGTGAATTGAAGTTCTTCCTTGGATTTCAAATCAAGCAAGTGAAGGATGGAACTTTTATTAGCCAAACGAAGTACACCCATGATATGCTCAAGAAGTTTGACATGGTGAATGCCAAGCCTATCAAAACTCCCATGCCAACCAATGGACATCTAGATCTCAATGATGAAGGTAAAGCCATGGATACTAAGGTATATCGCTCTATGATCGGCTCTCAACTTTATTTATGCGCATCTAGGCCCAATATTATGCTTAGTGTGTGCATGTGTGCTAGATTTCAAGCTAACCCAAAAGAGTGTCACTTAGTGGCCGTTAAGAGAATCTTGAGATATTTAGTACGCACTCCTAACCTTGGCTTGTGGTATTCGAAGGACTCTAGGTTTGATCTACTTGTGTATTTGAATTCTGATTATGTCGGTTGCAAAGTTGATCAAAAAAGCACTTCGGGGACATGTCAATTCCTTCGACGGTCCCTAGTGTCTTGGAGTTCTAAAAAGCAAAATTATGTAGCCCTTTCCACCATCGAGGTTGAGTATGTTATAGCTAGTGCATGTTGTGCTCAACTACTTTGGATGAGGCAAAACCTTCAAGATTTTGGATGTCACTTCACAAAAACCCCACTCTTGTGTGACAATGAAAGTGCCATAAAGTTAGCCAACAATCTCATAAGCCACTCAAGAACTAAGCACATAGACATCCAACATCATTTCTTGAGAGACCACGAAGCCAAAGGAGATATCAAAATTCACCATGTGAGCACCGAAAAGCAACTCGCCGATATCTTCACTAAGCCTCTTGATGAGTCAAGGTTTTGTGCTTTGTGTATTGAGCTAAATATACTTGATTCTCGTAACGTGGTTTGAACTATAGCACACCTTGAATGATAAACTAGCATGGATAGGAGAAATGAATTGCAAAAGTATAAATATTGAGCTTAAAATGTTTTACCATAAGAAACAAGTGCATTATGATCATTGTTTGTATTGATTATTTGTTGCTGATCATAGTGAGCTTAAGATATGTGACCATATCCTATATATATAGAGGTATTTAGTTAGTAGCTAAATCTTGCTGGTCTAGGGAGTGCGGCTATGCCGTGCCTGCCCTACAGTAGTGTCGTGTGTGGACTACGACAGTGCCACACTTTGAATTTCAACTAGAAATTCAGCCCATATCAGCTGTTACTGTGGGTGCCATCTTTTCTACCTATTTTACCTAGCCCTAGGTAACCCTCTCCTTTCCTATCTCCCAGTCGTGCCTCTCATCTCCTCCATGCGCCGCCACCACTGCTCTATCTAGCCGCGCTGCCACCTACGGCATTGCCATGCCATGCTGCTGTTCTTCAATGTCATCATCAGCAGCAGCCCTAGCTCGTGGACAAAGCCAATTCATCTCTTTCCTCCTCAATCCACATGAATCAAGATGGTCTCTAGAGGTGATGATGATTAGAGGGGGAAGAGGAAGATGATAGAGCCTCAGGACAAGCAAATGCCTTGTTGTGGTCATGGCAGGACCACAGGGGACAGCAGCAGTGTAGCAGGCAGAGATGTTGCCAAAGATAGAGGGAGAAGAGATTAGATGATCCAGGATGAGGAGAACTTGGAGAGGGTTGGCTGCACTATTCCTCTAGGTGCTGGCCTAGATACTCCACCTCATCTTGAGGAGTTTGATAGGAGCTACATTAGAGAGTATTCTAAGGATGTAGTCATGAGGTGCCCTATTAACACACGTGCTCATCCCATGCTCAACTATGTGGGAAAGCTAAATATGGTGGAGGAAGCACACAAGAACAATCCCTATGAGTAGCCAAAGGATTTGGAGATAGACTACAGGTTTTGGAATGAGTTTCATTCCAACTTCTATGCATCTGTGAACTTCAACTCCAAGAAATCCAAAGTTGTCAAGATGCAGTATGTTTATTCAGAGGAGATGAAGGGAAAGAATGAGCCAGAATTTAATAAGCTGATCAAGGCTTGTGAGTTGTTTGGCCTCACTGATATTATGAGCTTCAGATATAATTAGAATAAGGAAGTGCTAGCCCAGTTCCATGCCACTTTCTTCTATAGCATCTACACTGATGAGATTCACTAGATGACTGAGGGATGGTATTATAGAGTTGATTTTGTGACTTTCAACCGGATCCTTGATTTTGGAGAGGAGGAGCGGGGCTAGAGCTAAGATCCGTGGCATTGCATATATGTGGATTAATAGGAGAAGTGTAGATGGGAAGGTTAGTGGCCTAAAGAGCTATTATTATATTCTGAATAATTTGATCAGGCACACTATCAATCCTAAGGATGAAGTAGCCTCTAATCTTAATGGCTATGTCAGGAATGTACTTACTAGATTTGCTCCTAGAGGTGACATGTTTAATGTCCCTCGCTTCATGTGGCATGAGCTAAGGAACACCATGGAGGATGGGAGAAAGAGGATAGCCTATGCCCCCTATCTCATCTTTATGATTGAGAGGGTCTCTGGCTACAGATTTGAGAAAGATGGTCTTCACACCGTCTACACGATTAAGAAGACCCAAGGAGCAGGTGCTAGCACACTACTAGGAATTGACCCTTAGAGCACCATTTTTTTTCGCAACACCACACATTTGGTTGCAATATTTTGTTTTATAGCAACCAACATATTAATGGGTTGCGATATCTGGATCTTATGGCCACAAAAAATGTGGGTTGCGTCAGTTAAAACATTCGTTGCAATAAGTTGGTGTTAATGCCACAGTGAACAAGGTGGTTGCCTTTTTGGGTACCTATTGCCACAACTAATTGTGCATTGCGATAATATTGATTTAGTGTTGCGATAGATTTGTGTTTGTTGCCATGAATATTTAGTTGGTTGCGATTATGCCTGCTTGTGGCCACGATGAAATAGCGTTGTCTAAAACTTAACCTTTGTTGCGATAGCTCATATGCCTGTTGCATCCAGAAAACAATTCGTTGCGTTTGATTTGTGTTTGTTGCCATGATTATTTAGTTGGTTGCGATTATGCCTGGTTGTGGCCATGATGAAATAACGTTGTCTAAAACTTAACCTTTGTTGCGATAGCTCATGTGCCTGTTGCATCCAGAAAACAATTCGTTGCGTTTGATTTGTGTTTGTTGCCATGAATATTTAGTTGGTTGCGATTATGCCTGGTTGTGGCCACGATGAAATAACGTTGTCTAAAACTTAACCTTTGTTGCGATAGCTCATGTGCCTGTTGCATCCAGAAAACAATTCGTTGCGTTTGATTTGTGTTTGTTGCCATGAATATTTAGTTGGTTGCGATTATGCCTGGTTGTGGCCACGATGAAATAACGTTGTCTAAAACTTAACCTTTGTTTCGATAGCTCATGTGCCTGTTGCATCTAGAAAACAATTTATAGTTTAAAAACAATTTATTTGCTTTAGTTTGAATTGCCTAATCATCAAAACAATTTAAAGTTTAAAAACTTTAGAGACTATAGAGCTCTAATTACTAGAATCAAACGCTCAATTTTAGAACTTCATTTATTATTTATTAGAAAAAAATAGAGAAAAAACTGCATATTTATTAGAAAAAAATAGAGAAAAAAAACTGCATGTAAAAACATGCAAATAGAGGAGTCGAACTTCGAACCCACCTCCATTTCTACTTGAAATGGTCCTTACCACTGCGCTACAAATCACTTTGCTCGTAGTCCTTGCATTCAACTTTTTTGTATACAGTTTTGCCACACGCTTCGCCATGTCACTGGACACCCAGGACCTCGGACTACAGCAAAGTGCGACAGACCATCACACCACATCGTTGCCTGTGAAAGGGCTCCTTGGCTCCTTGGTTCTCACAAGAAAATGCACAGTCAACACCAAAGAAAATGCACAAGAAGGTGCTGTTCATTTGTACAGGAAGCTGACTACTATTGCTTCACTTTTAGAATGAGCATCTAAAATACAATTGCAAAAGGCAACGAATTGCATTTTCAGCTTGCAAAATTGAAGTAACACCTGACGACATCCAGCACAAATTTACGCACCACTTAAATTGCAGAATTCAAGTAAAATCATAATTTAAGCTCAACACACGGTCTAAATTAAACAAAAGTTTGCATACTAGATACCAATTAAAAGAAACAAATATCACATTAATACATATAGGATCACAATTATGTAAAAAGCTCATCTTCCTCTCCCTGGCCTAAAGTGTTGACAGGTGCAACATGCCCGTCGTTGATGTAGGTGTCATCATTCTCATCATCATCATCAGGTATGTCATCTTGATCTGGTTCTGGCACAGGTATAGCACTTTGAATAATGCTGGCATCTCCAGTCACTCCATCGAGGTCATTCCTTGTCCAATTTGTCAACTCTCTAAGCTGGATACAAATGTCCATGTCCTCCACACCTACATCGACTGAGTCAATATCAATCTGTCCCTGTTGTTCAGTTTCTCCTTGTTCTGGCATGGAAAACAAGGTCCTAGGCTTCATTCTAACAACACTACTCCATTTGGGTTTATTTGCACATTTAACGTAAAAAACCTGCTCCACTTGAGTCCCCAGAACGTAAGGATCATTCATATATCGACGACGAGTTGTATCAATATCTATAATCCCATATTGATCCTTACTGAACCCTTTACTTTTACTCTTGGATGCGGCAGGAACATCAAACCAATCACACTCAAACAATATGACTTCTTTTTCACCAGGGAAATCTAGTGCGATTACCTTATTAAGGACACCGTACCAATCCATATTGCTCGTACTATCATCACCCTTCACTAGAACTCCTGAATTTTGTGTATTGAAGCTAGCCTCTATAGCAGCGGTTCGGAAAAAAAAATCATTAATTACGCATCTGTTGAAAACCCGAGCCACATAATGAGGACCCTGTGAAAGATCATATAGCTCTTCACTGATCTTCCGCTCTTCATAAAGTTCCTTGGCCTACACGCAAGAAAAAAATATAAGGACTGCTGTATTTTAAAAGTGACACTATATATATATATCAATGCATAAAGTACCTTGAACCCTGACACTATATATCAATGCATTATTCTTAACTCTCCACCGATGACAGATAACAAAAGATCACACCCAAACGCAGCAAAGAGATATTATTTTCTAGCAGTAAGAGAGATTACTTTGACCAACCACATAGCAGATTTCAGAAATGTAAAATTCTAGCAGAATTCTACTTTGACCAACCACATAGCAGAATTCTACTATATATTATTTTCATACAGATTTCATTCTAGTATATACTGCTAGAATTCTGCTATGTGGTTGGTCAAGTAGTAGTGAAGAGAGATTTACTGGAGCGGGCAAAGAGATATTAATTTCTAGCAGCAAAGAGATATTATTTTCTTAGTAACCCTTTACTGGAGTGGGCTTAACTCTACTCAGATTGGTTAAAGGCTCCACAACAGGGGGATTATTTTTTGTAAGTATATTTGAGATTCTTAACTTGAGAAAGCAACTGATGATGACTAATCCTTCTTCAGCAAGGGGGATTAGTTGGAGGTCAGCCTGTTTAACTCCAGTACCTAAATTGAGACGGGAGCAATAACTCAAATGCTGAGCCAATGGGGTAGCATCTCTTCACATATTTATATTGACAAGAGATTGTTTAGGAACAAGAAGAGCACATGAGGGAAGTTATCACAGGTAACATGAGGGATATAGTAGTGCAATGACCAACAAGGCAACTGTGATGGCTGGAATTTAAACCTAATGGTCCTAGTTCCATGGAAAGACATACATGATGGACACAAATACAGCTGTATATGGCGATTATTGACATAGTACTACATCTTATTGTAACTGATAAAATAGTGTACAGTAAGTCAGCAATGTGAGCCAGCAAACATGTTGAAAAAGCATCTCACAATGAGAGTTAAGCCTGCTGACACTCATGGCATTCCCTAGCATTGCACAGATAGCAATAGGGGATGACAATACATCACTTCAGTTTCCCCACAACATTTGAAGAGTTCGAGAACTGAAAATTAACATTGCGAGAGGCTACTCAAGTGCACATTACTCACCTTACGTTCAAACCATCCAACAAAATGCTCCCTGTGACGCTTATCAACGCCTTGTGCGCTAGTTCTTCTCAACAGCTCCTTATGCTTCCTATACATTTATTTTGGGAAAAACATATTAGTATGCATTCAACTATAAACTGTGTAAAAACACAAAGAAAAATGTTTCTAACACTTACTCGATCCATCTCAGTGCCTCATCACAGTTTGATAACATATAGTGCCGCATCCGCAACATTTCAGATTTAGGAAGATGCTCTAATTTGCAGCCTTTCTTACTGTAGTCGATGCTGCCAACTATGCTAGACCCAGCCGGTGGTTCATTGACCACGCTCCTCTCATGGCGCATTGGTCGATCCAGCTTCGTTTCAATGTCTTCTAGGAAGCGAGAGCAGAATGTCATGCACTCCTCTAAGATATATCCCTCTGCTATCGAACCTTCTGGATGTGCCTTGTTCCTAACATATCCTTTAAGTGTACGTAGATACCTCTCGATTGGATACATCCACCGATAACACACAGGTCCACCAAATTTAGCCTCCTCAGCTAAATGAACCGGCAAATGCATCATAATGTCAAAGAATGCTGGTGGAAATATCATCTCAAGCTTACATAAAGTCTCTGCAATTGAAGAGCTTAGTGTTTCTAAATGAGTTTGCACCAGCTCCTTTGAACACAGCGCATTGAAAAACCTGCTAAGCTCAATCAATGGTCTAGCAACAGCTTCAGGCAAGATATGCCTTGCAACTAAGGGCAACAGTTTCTGTAAAATAACATGATAGTCATGTGATTTTAGTCCAGAAACCTTACATCCATTCACATCCACACATCTCTTTATATTAGACGCGTAACCGTCAGGCATCCTCACTCCTTCTAAGAATGTGCATAGCATCTTCTTCTGGTCCCTGTTTAAGGAGTACAATGATGATGGCAAAATATACTTTCCATTCTTCACCACCGGATGCTGATCCTGCCGTATCCCAAGATGTTGCATGTCAAGCCTCGCCTTTTCACTATCCTTACTCTTACCATCTATGTGAAGCAATGTCCCAATAATGCTTTCACAGACATTTTTCTCGATGTGCATAACATCCAAGTTATGCCTTACAAGCAATTTTTCCCAGTAAGGAAGCTGAAAAAATATACTCTTCTTCCTCCAGTTGTGCCACCTACTGTCTTCTTCACGTTGCTTCCTCTTCCTTGTTGCTTTCCCAAATTCTGGTTGCTCAAAACTTTCATACTGTTGTAGAACCTGAGCACCGGTTAGTGGCATAGGTGCCTCCCTCATCTCTGTCATGTTGTTGAAGCTTGTTTTGCTCTTGCGCCACCTATGGTTCTGAGGGAGAAATCGACGATGACCCATGTAACAATGCTTTGACCCAAATTTCAACCATAAGTACTCTGTATCTTTGTGGCAGTATGGGCATGCAAACTTTCCTTTAGTACTCCAACCAGATAGCATGGCATAAGCAGGGAAGTCATTTATAGTCCACAACAGAAGCGCATGAAGAGTAAACGTCTCCTTCTTATTCTCATCCCATGTTTCAACACCTGTCACCCATAACTCTATGAACTCGACAATTAGAGGTTGCAAATAGACATCAATATTCATTCCAGGTGATTTTGGCCCTGGAATCAACATAGACATCATCCAATAGGGTTGCTTCAAACACAACCAAGGAGGCAAGTTGTAAGGGATTAGGATGACAGGCCATGTAGTATATGCAACATTCAACATCCCAAACGGATTGAAGCCATCAGCTGCAAGACCGAGCCGTATGTTGCGAGGGTCCTTAGCAAAATCCTTATACTCGCTATTCACATGCTTCCATGCCAATGAGTCTGCCGGGTGACGCATTTTCCCATCATTTACTAGTTCTTCCTCATGCCAACGCATCAGCTTTGATGTCGATGATCTCATATACAATCTTTGCAAGCGAGGAATAAGTGGAAAATAACGAAGGATCTTACGTGCAAAACACTTCTGCTTCTTTCCACAATCAATGTCAACATGATCATCCTTTTCAGTACCGCCTGTCTCTTTCCATCTAGATTCTCCACATGTTGGACACTTATCCAATTTAGCATAATCTCCACGAAATAACACACAGTCATTGACACAGGCATGAATCTTATCGTAATGCAGGCCAAGATCTCGAACAACCTTCTCCACTTTTTCCAAGGAAGCTGGGAGACAATGGCCAGCAGGAAGCACAAGCAAGAACAACCGAAGTATGCGTTCTAAACTGCTATTACTAATGCCATCCATGCATTTAATCTGAAATAGCATGACAATGAAAGAAATCTTTGTAACCTCTTTGCAACCTGGATACAACTCTTTCTTTGCCTCTTCTAGTAGCCTGAAAAGTTTTTTTGCAGTTGCATTTGGCTCGTCCTCATCTCTTCCTGTGATTTCTCCATGTATAACACCTCTAATTAGTGAAGAAACTAAATCATGGGAACTTTCAGCATGATCTACCGCAGGGCCATCATTGTTATCATTCTCAACTAACGAAGGCTCGGAATTACCTTCTCCTTGAATGAAACTCTCATCAAACCCTCTCAGTGCCACATGAGTTCGAACCTCCTTTTCACTTCGATAAGACATGCAGCGACATCGAGTACACGGACATGGAGCTGTTTCTTCACTAGATGTCTCTTATTTTTAAAATGTATGTTGTAAACTCTTTTGCTGACCATGCGTGTTATATTTGTCTCAAATGTGAATTAGGTGTATCCAAAACCCGTCGACGTGGATGTCTCAAAGGTTACAAAGCAGCTGCTAAAAGAATCAGGGGCGGAACTCAGAAATTAAAAGTTGAATTTGATGCCTTGACGGGAGGACCCTGTGGTGACAACAGTCGTACATTTGTGGATGAGATTGTAGTGTTCACTAGGAAAAAGACTCCACTTATAGGAGTGAAATCTTGGAAGAAAGTCAAGGAAATTGTAAAAGAATCAATAGTACAAGAGATGATGGTAAGTAAATTTTGAGCTTTAGCCTAATCTAATGATTTCAACGCCTCTACTTTACTCTTATATTGGTCATTACATTGAAACAGAAAATTTGGGACTTAGACACTGTTGAAGATGCTAGTGAAAAGATATTGGCAATTGCCAAAGAGAGGTACAAAGGATGGAGAACTTCATTCAGTTCTACATACAAGGCATACTCCACTGATGCTGAACGTATGAAGCATAAGCCTGAAGACTTAGACATCGTGGAGTGGTACTACTTGATCCAATACTTTGGATCTGAGCAATTCCAGGTTTGTTTGTGACCAAATTTGTTACTAATCCCGGTTTTGTAATGCAATTAACAGCACTATGCTCATTCACCTTTTGCAGAAACTTAGCACAAAGAATTCAGAAAACCGAAAGAAACAAAAGACTAAGCATCTCATGGGAGCGAAACCATTTTCCCAGATTCGTTTCGAACAGGTAATAACTACATTAAATAATATGTAGATTACTTTCTGAAATATATGGCCATCACCTAATGCTACATTTTTGGCACCTTAGACAAACCGTGCTACAGGTGAACAACCTACTGATCTGCAACTTTGGATGAAAACTCACACCAAGAATGGGGAATGGTCAACTGATGAAGCTAGGGATGTTTATGTGAGTTCTTTGTGTATGTTTGCATCATTAAAATTACAGCATGTTTACCTTAAAATTTGGAACTTCTTAATCTTACATGCTCCTAATTTGTTTGACATGTTACACTTAGGAAAAAGCTTGCATCGAAGTTACAAATGTAGAAAGAGGGAAGGATAGGCCTTTTCTTACAGCTGAGGAGGAAAACTTAGTTTTCCAACTCAACTACTCAAAAACTCTTGGAACAAAATCATACAAGTCTCATGGACGTGGCTACATGGCGAAATATCCAACACGAAGAGCTCTACTGAAACAAAAAGAAGAAGATGCAGCTCGTGCTGAATTGGATGCCCAAGAAGAAAGAATGCAGCACCAAGAAGAGGTTCGAGAACTAAAAGAACAGCTTGCAAATGAAGTTTCAGCAAGGCAAAAAGATAAGGAAGAAAGTAAGAAACAAATGGATGAAATGAGGGTAGAATTCCGTCAGCTTTTGCAACAGGTATCCCCTTTGAAACATGTTTCAACTATTGTTTTAGCTCCGTATTCCTCTAATTTCCCTTGCCTTCTGTCCTGCACAGGCTATGTCTGGAACCATGATCCCCACACAGGTTTCAAATGGACCTACTAACCAGAACTTCATCACACCACCACGCTTAGAGGCTGATGCTGTACAGGTAATCTGTTGTATGATCCCGACACATGCTTCCAAATGAAATGCATTTTGTTTACACCAAAGTTTCTTTGTGGCAGACTGCTGAACCACAAAGCGTAATGACTACAGAAAAGGAAGTTGTTGCACCTCACACCATAAAAGCAAAGAGTACTTCAGCTAGGAATATTTTTACAAAAACTAATGCTGCTGCTGGATCAACGATGAGTTTTGTTAGTTCCGATCAGCTATTGAGGACTCGTAATCAGTTAAAGAATCAGCAGGTATGAATAATGTTTTGATTTGAATCCTCATAACTTGATCTGCACGTGATGTTTACCATGTCATTGCTAGATTTTTTCCTATGCCTTCTGTTGTGTATGCCCTCCAGTAAAGAAACAAGTGATGTTTACCATGTCTATTTAATAAACTTTGCCATTCCAATTTCTTTACTGACTACAGTTGTTTTGCACTTGACATTTAAGATGATTCAGTAACTGATCGCTATTGCTTTTGTTTAACATGTGGGGATAAATAAACTACATTTGACAACTCTAGTGTCCCATTGGATTCTCACAGAATTTATTTATAGATTGAATTGTTAAACATTTTTTCCTAGCAGTGACAAGACACAGTTGTTCTCCTTCTAGGGTTGATCTCAATTTCTCTTGTTCTATGATTGCTAATTACTCCTTTAATTTAATCATATATGTTTTCATGAATCGCAGAGAAACTCGGACAGCCAAAACAATTAGAGAAAGCTTCTATGGCTTAATGTTGATGGCCGGCCACAACAAGAATGACAAGTTACAAAGATGCTTATTTGTGGTTGTGTAGCTGATTGTCGATGGAGCAACCAGCGAACTCATTATTAGATCGATTTATTATATGCTAAACAATGTTGTGAACTAAGTTAAATATGGTTTCTTTATTTTGTTAGTTGTAGTCATGTTCTTTAAAGCACAATTCTGGTCATTGTGTGTTACTTTGGTTTGAGACAAAATTTGAATTAATGAATGTATCAGTTGGTTATATGTGATGTGCATGCTGAGAAAATAATCTAAAAACTGCTATTCAAATTCCCCTCGTTGCGATAGAATAATAGGCAACCATTGATTTTGGTTGCAATATGCATTATTGCGACGAACTTTATGTGTTGCATTACCATATCATCTATTGACACCAACAATTGTTTGTTGCATGTGCCCTCTATTACCACCAACACAAATTTGTTGCAACTTCCATATATTACCTCGAATACTAGTTTGTTGCATTATCATATCATCTATCGCCACCAACAATTGTTTGTTGCATGTGGCCTCTATTACCACCAACACAAATTCGTTGCAACTTCCATATATTACCTCGAATACTAGTTTGTTGCATTATGATATCATCTATCGCCACCAACAATTGTTTGTTGCATGTGGCCTCTATTACCACCAACACAAATTCGTTGCAACCTACATATATTACCTCGAAGACTAGTTCGTTGCATTACCATATCATCTATCGCAACCATATCTGATACGTTGCAAAAGCACTTTGATGCAATGGATCACACTTTGCAGTAATATGACCATATGGCCACGTAATTTTGGAGTGGCAATACTTTTCTATTGCAACACTTTCGTTCGTGGCAATCATGAAATATTGCAGCCAAGTGTTTCGTGGCTATAGAACCTTAGGCAACCAATCTAATCGTTGCAATATTTGTTCTTGCAACCAAGTATTGGTTGCAGTAGGCTTTTTTTTACATTGCAATAGCAAAATCTGTTGCAACACCACATCTTCAGTGGTTGCCTGAGGCTATTGCACCGTTCCAACTGCAACCATCTATCGACCACCAGACTTAGATGCAATTGATTCCAGTTGCAACCAAAATAGCCATATTGCAACCAAATATAGGCGTTGGCCAAGGCCTGATTCCTAGTAGTGGCAGAGCAGTGAGATGTTCCCCATCAGTTGAGGACGTGCCTAAGTCATCCTGATCTAGGCCTCATAAGGAAAAGAATGTAACGTCCCACCTCTATGAGGCTGGGCCCGCTTATATCTAGCAGCTTTTCTAGGACATAGACTACCCTCATAGACCCACACAAGTCTTTTCTGCGCACTTTGTCCTCACTCGTGCGCACCCAAGAAAGATTTCTCGATCGATCACCCATCTTGAAATTGCTCTAGGCCAAGCATGCTTAACCTCAGAGTTCTTTAGAGATGGGCTTCTAGAAAAGAAGTTACAACTTGTTTGTATGAGTATCCTATTAAGCCCTAGGTTGGGATGTTACATCCTCACCCCCTTAAGAGACCGACGTCCTCATCGGTCAATCCCAAGCTAGGAATGTCCCCTCTTGGTCACATCCGTGTGTCCAGTGCCAGCGCATGTGCCATGCTATGTGACCACTCTAGGACCACTCTAGCCATGCGCACCATGCCTGCGCAACTACGACACACGCACCTATGAAACCACTAGAGTCAGCTCTGATACCATTCTGTAATGTCCTGCCTCTATGAGGTTAGGCCAGCTTACATTTGGCAGCTTTTCTAGGACATAGACTGCCCTCAAAGACCCATACAAGTCTTTTCTACGCACTTTGTCTTCACTCGTGCGCACCCGAGAAAGATTTCCCGATCGGTCACCCATCTTGAAATTGCTCTAGGCCAAGCACACTTAACCTCAGAGTTCTTTAGAGATGGGCTTCCAGAAAAGAAGTTGCAACTTGTTTGTATGAGTATCCTATTAATCCTTTTAAGCCCTGGGTCGGGATGTTACAAAGAAGATGGAGAAATTTGGGAAGTGGATCAAGGCCATCTTCACCACATGCACCTATGCAGTGAGGACCGTATATCAGGACTGGTTGGAGAACCATGAAGCCAATCGGGAGGCTAGAGAGCATGTAGGGCTGCCACCTCTTTCTCTAGTTCAGTCACCGCTGAGGTTTGATGATATCCCTAGTCTTTCTGAGATAGATTTAGAGGATGAGGAGTAGGAGGAGGAGCAGGAGTAGCCAGAGCTTAATCCACACACTAGTTTGACATCACCTTGTAGTCCATGAGGAGGAGCACTAGGTGTGAGCACCACATTTCAAGCACTCATTGCCAAGGGAGGGTGGTGGTGTCTTCTTCTTCCTCCTCCTCCTCTGACGATGATGATGATAGTGGAGAGGAGGATGTTGCAGGTGCTAGTGGAGCTGCTGGTGGGGATGATGTCGATTGGGACACCATCCAAGAGGATGAGGAGTGAGTGTTGGTCTTTCTTTTTTTCTTCTCTTTTTGGTGCTTTATGCCAATGGGGGAGAAAATTAGAGGGGTCAACAACTTTTTCGACGCCATGGAGGTTGCTGCCGTTAGAGTCATGTTCGTATCCATTTAGAGTAGTCTTCTTTAGGTGAGAGTTTGAGAGTCCATTAGAAACTCTATTTATGTAATAATTCTTCTTAAGTATTTTTCATATGTGTGGGATATGGACATGTATTAATATATGCTGTCGTTTGTGATACAATTGTGCTAGAAGCTATATCTTTATATGTATCACATGTTGTATGGTGTCTGTTCTGAACTATGCTGTTATAGCAAGTGCGGCAGTGCCACACTCTGGTGTGGCATTGTCGCACCTAGCTGCAACAATAAATCATGTTGTGCATAAACTATCATTTACATCATGTTTTACATACCTGACATAGTATGTAGCACCCCACAGGAGCATGGATGTAGGGGGAGCCTCATCACTTTCACTAAAATGTGAATCTTGGCTTCTTATGCTAATTTGAGAATTCAATTCTCTATTCACATACCTAGGGGGAGGCTCTACACCCATGGCTCGAAAATCTTAGTATTTATTTCATATCTTTTGTAAGCTCTAATTGGGTTGTCATCAATCACCAAAAAGGGGGAGATTGAAAGTGCAATCAAGCCCTAATTCTAGGTCTTGGTGATAATGACCATGCAATTAGAGAACTAATGAGATTTATCGAGATGACAAGCAGGGAATTTATATTTGAGGATGCTACACAAAATGGAGGAGCCCCCAATTACAAATGTAGATGGCTTCAAGCTCAAAGGAGGTTTAAATTCTTTTATATTTTGAATTTGAGTATAGTAAAAGCCAAACTATAAAGGGGGACACAATGCTTAAGCTAATATGTGCTACCAGTGCTCAAACAACCACATGCATCCTCAGATTCACAACCAAGACAGTCTACACTTCACTATTACCATTGCTGTCTTGCGTGGTGCGGCACTGTCGCACTTGAAGAGAGGCACTACCGCACTTGGGTCACGGGCTCTGTCTTGCTTGACCCCAAGGACACGGGCTCTGTCTCGCCTAACCTTAAGGATGCGGGCTCCATCTCACCTGACCTCAAGGTCGCAGGCTCTGTCCTTGCCCGACCTCGAGGCCATAGGCTTAGTCTCACCCGAACCCTTGGGTGCAGTGACTATTGGGGGCTAGAGGGTATATATATACCTTTCCCCTTCCTTCCCAATAGTAATCTGCCTTTTCTTCCTCACTTCAGCATGCTCAAGACAGAGCAGGAGCTCTCTCTCTCTCTCTCTCTCCATCCATTGTTGACCTCAAGCCCCCAAGCAAATCCATTGATTTCCCCATCAATCCTTGAGGGAAAAGGGTCCAAAACTCGATTAGAGAGCAGCTCCATTGATTCCCCAACTCTAAAGAGTAATTGCTGTCACCTTTTGTAATTGGGGGCTCCTCTATTATGTACAACATCCTTGATTCTAAAATCCCTATTTGTCATCTTGATAAATCTTATTAGTCCTTTAACTGCATGATCATTATCACCAAAACCCACAAATAGGGCTTGATTGCACTTTCAATCTTCCCCTTTTTGGTGATTGATGACAACCCAATTAGAGCTTACAACAGATATGAAACAAAACTAAGATTTTTCGAGCCATGGGTGTAGAGCCTCCCCCTAAATGTGTGAATGTTGAATTGAATTCTCAACTTGGCACAAGAGGCCAAAATTCACATCTTTAGTAAATGCTGATGGGGCTCCCCCTACATCCATGCTCATGTGGGGTGCTGCACACTATGTCAAGTATATAATCTTGATGCAAATGACAGTTCATGGACAAGAAGGTTTGTTGAGACAGCTAGGTGTGGCACTACCTGCTCCTTAGCCGTGACACTGCCGGGCTAGAGTTGCGGCACTTTGAATGATTTTGGAATCAAGTTCAAACAAGTGCCATTGCTTTGTGACAATGAGAGTGCCGTGAAGCTCACCAACAACCTAGTTCAACATTCAAGAACAAAGCACATAGATGTCCGCCATCATTTCATAAGATATCACTAACAAAAAGGGGATATTTGCATTGAGAGTGTGGGCACCAATGATTAACTTGCCGATATCTTCACCAAGCCACTTGATGAGATGAGGTTTTGCAAGCTAAGGAATGAATTGAACATACTTGACTTCTCAAATATGTGTTGATGCACCCTCATTATATGGCATGCCTCTCCTTTGAGCAAATGAAGGTAAAATTGATTGACATGTCATTTATCCTATTGCTAAGGACTTGTTTAGTGCATCTAGTCATTTCTCACATGTCTTAGGCTCATTCATGAAAATCAAATAAATTTGATGCTTGTATGGTACCACTATTGCTTGTATGCTTGATATGATCTAGTGGTAGCATATGACATGTTTGTGGGCTTAGTGAACTTAGTGTTTGATCTAGAAAATGAGCTATAAGTGTTTAACTCAACATGGTACAAGATAACCATTTTTTGGAGGTGTGAAGAAGTTTGTCCTTGGATCAAACCGAGTTAAATATCTTTTAAAATAGATCTAAATTGAACCAAATTGGGAAAAATGATCCTCACCTAACATGGTTTCACCCCAACCTATCTAAAATTTGAGCTCACCTTTTGTGCTAATTGTTGACAAAAGGGGAGAGAAATTAACAAAGATAGTAAGATAGGGGAGCAAACAAATGAAATAACATTGTAAGGGGATCAATTAAAATTTGAAGCACACAAGTAGGGGGAGCAAGCTCATAAACTTGTATGTTGCATTTGTATGTGCATTACATATGTTTGCTTGCATGGCACAAGTTCTAAATTCCCCATCATGCTTGTGTGGTGTATGCTAGATTGTAGAAAATGATTGATGAAATGAGAAACTAGCATGCATAGGATAGCTAAATATCCCTTGATCTTTTACAAGTGGTACTAAAACCTTGCTTCTAATGTTGATCTCACAAGATATCTAGTTTGTCTTTGCTTTTCAAGTGGTATCTAGCAAACCATGGTGCTAAGGATGGTGTTAAAATGGCAACTTTGATTGGTATCACGCTTGAAAGGTCTATTCTTTACACCTTAGAATCATTTGGTAGCTATTACTCTCCCAAACTCCAAATCCATGCGTATGTGCAAGCTTTAAAATCCAAACTCTTAGCACATATGTAAGGGGAGCTAATACTACCAATTTGGGTTGATAAAACTTGTTTATAATCTTTACACATCGTAATATGCTTGGGCAAGCAACATGAATCCAAAAAGATTTCATTGAATATCTTTGTAAATAGGTTGTCATCAATTACCAAACAGGGGAAGATTGAAAGCCCTAGTTTGTGTTGGATAATTGATGAAACCTATGCACTAACCTTTGTCAGTGAGTTATGATATGAGCATGATTGGTGCAATCCAAGTGTGAAGCATGGTGGCACTCAAGAGATGGTGATGATCACATGAGATGGCCACATGTGATGATGATCAAGTGCTCAACTTGGAAAAGAAGAAAGAGAAAAACAAAATGCTATGGAGATCAAGGCAAAGGTATAAATAGGGGTTTGTTTTGGTGATCAAAACACTATAGAGAGTGTGATCACATTTAGGGTAGATGGCCATACTATAAAGAGGGGTTCTCTACTAGATAATTCGGTCAGCTAGTACCACTAGGTGTTGGACTTCATGCATTGCATTTAGGCCTAGTGCACTTCAAAGAGTAGGCAAAAATATTTATCGAAAATGTTTTTAACAAATGCTAACTTGGCTCTAACATGTTTTGAGAAAACACTTTGAGAGTTAGCATCGCATGCGGGAAGTAGCTCGAGTTGCCGTGGATCGAATCCAAATGAAGTTTGCATCTTAGGCGAGCTAGTGGTGGTGTCTGGGTGGCAACCACCACCCCCTGTCCGGTGCACCGCCACCCCTAGGGTAGTGCCCACTAGGAACATGGCCGAGAGCAGTTGGTTCAGGGTGGTCACTGGACATGTCGGTGTAACTCAGGCACGGCGGTGCACCGTCACTAGCTGTCTGGTGTCACCGCCGCTTTTCTCTAAAGACGAGCGCAAGCGAAGGGGGTCACCACCATGATGACGGCGGTGCACTGCCCTATTTTTCCAGAGAGGGTCATTTTCAGGGACTTGGCTAGGATGGCCACTGCCACCCCATGGCAGTGCCACCACCATGCCCTGTCTGGTGACCAACGGCTAGTTTTTATCCATTAGAATTCCATTATTGGGGAGGTCACCTGCCATGTCTAGTGCCAGGCACCACCCTGTCCGATGACCTCACATAATTAGCTCCAAGGGGTACAACAACTCTATTTGCTTGTGTGGCTATAAATAGAGGGTGTGGCCGGCCTTGGCCACTCTCTTGGCACCTCTTACACTTGTGCACACCCTTTGAAAGTTGAGCACCACACTCCACTCACATGTTTACTTGATTTCATCATCTTAAGTGAGATTGGAGAGCCTCTTGTGCATTGCATTGAGCTACATCATCTTGTGGCACTAGTAGGGTGATTTGGGCTGGTTGTGAGCTTATTACTCTTAGTGTTTGTAGACACCTAGATGGCCCAATGATTGGAGGATCAGTTGAGCAGAGTTGATGATTGTCTTCGGCCTCAATTGGTTGCTTGTGAGAGGTCTTGTGCCTTCCCCGATGGAGCTCCAAAGGCAACTCTAGTAAATTGCTCGTGTCATTGAGCTACCTCACTTGTGGGTAGGTTCTTGCAGTGCCATTTGTTGGCAAGGTTCGTGCAACACCTCTTAGCCATCGAACCACCAAGTGTTGGTCGACACAACGGGGACTAGCGTACCGGCAAGCACGTGAACCTCAGGAGAAAAATCTTGTGTCTCTTGTGAGTTTGGATTTCTCCTGGTGATTGGATTGTCTACATATTATGATTGGTTCATTCCTTGACATTGTGGTATAATCACCCTACTCACTCCTTTACTTTCTTGCAAACTAGTTGTAGCAAGCTCTTTACTATAGCTAATTTTGAGAGCTTGCTTTGTAGCTTAGTTTCATCTAGTGTAGCTCTTTAGTGGAGCCTTGTTGAGAGCTCTTAGTAAGTAGTGACTTAGCTCTTGTGTGTGCCTAGCGATTATACCAACTAGAATTGTTGGGATAGGTGGCTTGCAACCTTTGTAGAACTAGAGCAAAATTGCATTACGCCATTTGTCATACTAATTAATTGCTCTAGTGATCTTGTAGATTTTTAATAGGCTATTCACCCTCCCTCTAGCCATAATAAGACCTTTCAGATAGGCAACTGATGACCTCGCACCTTCGCTCCACCTCCTGCTCCTACCCCTTGGTCTTCCTCCATGAGGGGCTAGGGGCGTGTTGGTGCCTGTCAGTGTTTCGAGTTGCCACAAACAAGTAAATTTCTAATATTGTGCATCTGGCTCAGATGGTGTGCAAAAAGGACACAAGGTTTATACTGGTTTGGGATAGAATGTCCCTATGTCTAGTTCGTTGAATGCTGCTCATGTTACTAGCACTAAAAGTTCATAGTACGGGTTACAAATGGTTGAGATAGGAATAGGTCCCAAGTCTCTGGTGAGAGGAACGAATGGGTGCCTGAGAGCTCGGTCGCTTCCTAGCTATGTGCTTGTGTGCTCTGATCGGTTCAAGGTTTAATGGGTTCAAGTCTGAATCGATGTGATGTGCTACGATGCGTTCGAGTCGAGTCCCTTCATGGGATGCCCTGCTTTCCCTTTTATAGACCAAGGGAAAGCATGGGTTACAGTGGAGGGAAAAGACAAGAATGAGATGGGGAAGAAGTCCTCTAGGATTGTCGGGTCCTTCTTTTCCTTCAGGTGGGTCCTGCTGACCCTATAGACACCAACAGGGATAGCTCCATGTCATAGGCCCTATCCATCACTAGCATCATGCGCAGGCATCGTCTCTCGGTCGTGGCGCTCCACTCCGTCTTGGTGGACATCATGGTGAACTGACACAGCCTATCAGTCTTCGTACGAGGGTTAGGTAGAATAGCATTGGTATGCCCGATGCTGTTCCTGATGTGAATCTCTAGGTATGGCCTATCACTGCCATGGGTTATATCAGGGGCATGTCGATCACCTCCCTGGTGTTAGAGCTTTGACCCTAGGCCTATTTGCTTGGACCCTGAGTGGTTTGGTGGTGGTCTGGGTCTCCATCGGGTGAGGCAGAGTCCCCCCCCTAGAGGTCGGGCAAGGTAGAGCCCGCCCCTAGAGGCCAAGCAAGGTGAAGCTAGCCCTTAGAGGATGGGCGAGGCAGTGCCTATGGCCTCGGTGTCTAGCAAGGCAGAGCCCGCCCTTAGAGGTCGGGTGATTTAGAGCTAGCCCTTAGAGGTTGGGTGACATAGGGCCCAGTGGCCTTGGTGTTCGGGCAAGGCAGAGCCTGCCCTCAAAGGTCGGGCCAAGTCAGAGCGCAAACCCAAGGGTCGGGTGATGCGAAGCCCACACTCAGAGGCGGGGCAAGGTAGACCCCACTGGCCTTAGTGTTGGGCGAGGCAGAGCCCACCCCTAGAGGCCAAGTGAGGTGGAGCCCACGGCCTCTGTGTCAGGCAAGGCGAAGTCCGCCCTCAGGGGTCGAGTGAGGCAGAGCCCGTGCCCTTGAGGTCGGGCGACACAGAGCTTGCGCACCTAGGGGTCGGTTGGAGCTATAGTCACATTCTTGACTACTCAGATGAATCAATATTGATGGTTATTAGTTCCTCCTCTTTGGGTACCCTAGTATTGGTCCCCGATAGTAGCCCCCGAGCCTACGGAGGAGTATAGTACTCCTTTAGAGGCTTTTCGAAAGGGAGGACTCTGAAGGCCTCGGCCTTCTTTTGTTGCCCACAGCATGACTTGGGGACTGGTGATTCCCTTTCCCCAAGCCCCCTCCCATAGTAGGGGCCTAGTCAGGATCAGTTCATCTTTGTGATTATCTTCCCTCAAGCACTTTTTCTAATAAAAACAGGAGGGGGTGAGCCATGCCACTGATTTTCCTTTAAGGACAAATTATGGCACCCAGTGAGCTGTTAATGGGCTAGTCTAAGTGGGACCCCTAGCATCTTGTTCATGGGGATCCATCTTGGGTTAGGCTTGGCAACTAACCCCTGATTCTCAGTGGTCAATCCATATAGTTCTCGAGTCTGTTCGACTGATCTCGAGGGCTAAGTATCTTTCTTCGAAAGAAAAACCATGGATCATAACCAGACAAGACTCGATCATGGGCTTTGATGCCCACTGGCGCTCATGTGCTCGGGTACTGGCCACTAGCAGGCCCATCCCTTTCTACCTCTCACCCTAAAGGTGCCTAGAGCAGTTGTCGAACCCAGTCGATGGGACGACCTATGAACTCCTAGGCCCTAGTCGGGCTATAGAGACACTTTTAGATCCAGTCTTCCTCTTACTCATGATGAGTCGTGGCCCATCTATAGGGGTGAAATGTCTGGCAAGTTTTCTAAGGGAATAGGATAGAGATTGTGTGTGCACAGTCCCATAGTGAGATGTGGTGGCAGATCGTTGCATGCACAGGATATCTAGGTAGGTGGTTGGTTTCCTTGCACCCATCGCCCCTATAAAACCAAAGGGTTTGCCCCCAAGTTTACATACCTTGTATCCTTGCCTCCGTAGCCATGACCACCACTGCCAATCGCTTAGGTTTCCTACCACTGCATCCCTATCATCGTCGAGCTCGCATCCGTCCACCCCCACCTCCAATGGATCTATGGTGCCTGCTTTGACATCACCTTCTAGCGCATGGAAGGCCTTGTCCATCATGGTCTTCTCTACTGCTCAGACCTTAGCCTGAGGAGTGGCTACTGCCTAGCAAGGAGGATCTATCATCGCTGCCCGATGGCTATGTGGTATTGTTCACCCACTTCCATGAGTGTGGGTTCATAACCCCTTGCCCACAAATTTCTTCAGGGGGCTGCTGTATTATTACAAGATCCAGCTGTAGCATCCAAACCAAAAATAGGATCCAACACATAGGCGGCATTTGTCGCCCTATGCAAGGGGTTCCTAGGATTAGCCCCCACTTCGATCTATGGAGGTACTTCTTCATTGTCACCCTCTAGAAGAAGAGGGAGAAGAGTGATAGGCAGGAGCTGCATATGTTGATGGGGTGCACTAGAATCCAGCTCTGGAACAATCGGGTCGGTGAGTACTCGCCCATGCAACTCTCGATGTCCAACAAGGGGTGGCACCTAGCAGTGGTTCTACCTCAAGAACAATGCTGCCACCCCTCTATCAGAGTTCATCGGGCTGCCTGATCGAAGAGGCACCGGAGTCATGGAGGAAGTGGGGCGTCCTAGGAGAAGAACAAGAAGAACATCTAGGATCACATCACCTGCCATCCGCATCCTCAAGGAGAATGGCCTCAAGGGGTTGGGCATCATCAGGGCCTACCACACAAGGAGGGTGGTGCTGTTGATGACGCGTGTGCTCCTGCTATACGTGATGGTGCACCCGAGGCAGTCAGTTCGATAGAATGGCGCTCACCGAGGGGGCGCTCCCCAACTTCGAGATGGCATAATGCATCAAGGAGGACATGGAACCCTCATGGGATGATGCTGGGTGCCCCGCTTGATTTCATCTTCCTAGTGTTGGGACATCCACCAATGCAGGCCTAGAACTAGGCCACATCATCTTCATAAGTTTCCTCTTCTCCTGCCTTCTCTTCAATTGATTTCCCGACCTCTTGATACAAACTTTGAGGGGGGAAGGACCAGCCGAGGGACCTCATCTTCATGGATCACCCAACGGTGAGTGACTGAGCAAGGCGAAGGAATGACAAGAAGAGGAAGAGGCAGCAGAAGCTGCAGGCATGGGAATAGGGGGAGGACACCGACAGCGACGATAATGATGACGATGGCGACGACGATGAGGTAGCCGATGATGTTGAGTGGGACATCCTGGAGAACGAGAATGCACTGATAGGTATTGGTTCATCCTTGTTGGAGTCAGGACCCTTCCCGTTCCATGGGGGGAGGGTATGTCTAGGGAGCCTGGTAGAGGCGGGATGTATCGTTCGGCCTCCCTCGAGAGTCAATGGAGGCGAGCGAATATGTTGTCGCACCTGAGATGTCAAGCAAAGGTGGGCGGCTCTACCATTGCATCCCAAGAGTCAAGGGGAGCGAGCCCCTCTGCCTAGGAGTAGGGGGTGGGCACAAAATGGCCTTGCCCTGATGAGGCAGAGCAGAGGTCAGGGGGTTCACCCCCCAAATGTATTTGCCGCTCGATGGCATGGAGGTGAGTTATCTGCTCCTCTATTTTTCCCTATTTTGGTCAGATTTCATCATGACTTATGTTTTTGCCCCCTTGTAGCATTGGCAGGAAGCGGAATCCTTTAGCGCTGGTGCCAAATAAAAACATCGCCCTTCAGGTAAGGTGGCAGTCATTGGTTGGTGCCATGCCCATTTTAGGTGGGAGCAGTGCCAGTGCGACTGCATCTCCAACCGGACAGGCATTGCCCATGGTGGTGCCCGTGCCCTTGGCAGGACGGGCAAACACGGGGGCTCAAGGGGTGCCTTCAGAGGTCACAGAGCAGCCGGTGATGGCAGCAATACTGCTGCCGACGATGAGGCAAATGGGGCTATCGACTGTGCTCATGGTGTCGACCATGGTGGGCGCAACGTAGCTGGTCGGGACCCTGCCGATGTAGGTGGAGGTGGCAACGACTATGACTAGAGAGCCATAGTTGGACGCAACCGTGGCGGCGCTTGAGGTACCAGCATGAACCATGCCATCGGCAGCCCAAGCGATGGTGCCTAGCATGGGCTAAACAGAGGGGGACATGGCCAAGGGGTCCCTGTATGTCATGGTGCTAGGAGAGGTGTCTGTGTCCGTACCGTTGACCCCTTCCATCGCTAGAGGGAGTGTCCCGGTGGGGATGTCATGGCAAGAAGGGTCGATGGCACTTGGAGCCAGCAGGGAGCCATCCCTGGCGCTGACGTCGATAGCCAGTGACTCACCAGTGTGGGTCGAACCCCTACTCCGGTGGATGAATCTGTAGGATCCAGCATTGATGCTCTTCACACATGATGATGCTGCCAAGAGCATGGAGCAGGAGAGCCTTGATGTGGGGATCACATCTGTACTGGATGCCCTAGACCATGCTAGGGGTGCCTTGCGTGATGTTGTTGTTCCTTCTGGCTAGGTATTTGCATGATCCTGCTTCTTGCCCTCTTCATTCTCTATATTTTTTTGTATCCTAACCATTGTCTCTCTTCAGTCCCTTATCGCTCGGAGCCGGGGGAAGTCTCGGTTCCTTCGTGAATAGAAGGAAACCTAGGGACCACCTTGTCAAGGAGGCATGGCTACATGGGGAGGTGGCCGCTTAGCTTGCTGCTGCCTAGCAGAGGGTGGCCAAGCTGACTCCCCTCGCTAAGGAGGTAGACAGTCTTTGGTCATGGGTGGTCGAGGCCTGTTGAGACACTGATGAGGCTATGAAGGTGTTTCAAGGCCTTGTCGGTGATGTCATGGAGGGACAACGAGGAGGCCACCAAGGTTAGGAAGGAGTAGGATGAGCTGCTCTAGAAGGACGCCAAGACCCACCAGCAGATCCTTAACCTTCTGGCTGAGGTTGAGAAGGAAAGGGAGTTAAAGCTGGGAGCCGAGGAGAAGCTCGTGGCCCTAGAGAAGAGGGTGAGCCTAGATGCCACGGTGGTTGCTCGGCTATGCAAGGAGCGGGATGAGCTGCTCTAGACCAGTAGAGAGGCTTCACTCGGAGCATGGCGCGGCTCACGAGTTGCATGACTAGGCCTTCCGAGAGCATGACTAGGCCTGCCAAGAGCACGACGATGTGCAACAAAAGGTCGGCTCCCTCCAGGCTAAGCTCAGAAACATGACAACCCAGAAGCTAGAGGCCGAGAGCATTTCTGCTAGGCTAGCCATGGACCTCGCTAAGGTGAGGAGGAATCTTTAAGGGGAGAGCAATGAGCTTGGTATCCTGAGCGTCACCCTCAGAGTGGTATGTGATGACCTTGATGTGGTGCTATCGGAGGGGACCAACTCGCTTATGGCTCGTGTCATTGAGATCATGGCATAGGTGCACCAACTCGAGAGGAATGACCTTTGCACTAGGGTCAATCAATCTTTCACGATTGCTCATTCTCACTATAAGGATAGCATCGATATGGAGACGATGAGCCATAGCTTCGTGCCTGGCTATGAAGTCCATGATCTAGAGGAGATGGAAGCGGCGGTGGCTCCCCTTTCATAGGACCTGGCGGACAGGATTGAAGGAATAGTTCTCCCCCAGAGGGGTTAGTTAGTGAAATAGGTCGATCATTCTTGTAATCAGCGGACAAGTGACGACCCTTGTGCATCATTTAAATAAACTTGTTATTTTTCTTTCATTTGACCAAGTATGTTCTTTTTGTTTTGGTGCATTCCTACCCTTCCGTTTGTTAAGACCGTATAGCTCAAGGTGTTGGAGGGAAACTCTGATCATGCTGATAAGCAAGAGTGCCATAGCCGCTGGGGCATAGGTTTCTCATAGTTCGACTAGCCTTGCTCAGTCATTCATTTCCGTAGACCTTGCTACTAGGTTTAACATGAGGAAGGGTGTCGAGCATGGCGAATGTTTCAGAAAGGGTGTATGTATACCATTATCAGCCCCTGAGTGAGACCCAACCCCTTGGCATTGCTAGGTTGGGTGTCACTAATGATCGAGGAGAGGATAGAGAAACTAGTAGGACAAAGCATCTCTTGTTTTTGTGTGTACCCCCTCCGTAGGATCGAAGCCATCGTTCTATGACCGCGCGTTCGGTCTCCTTGCAAGTCCAACTTTCCTCAAGCCCCCAAATGTAGCAGGGGTCTGGTCGAGGGTCGGCTCGTCTTTGTGATCATTGCCCTATCCATGGTTTCCGCAACTGGAGGGTTGAGCTAACGTCACTTGCCTCGATGGCTCGAGTGATGCGCTCAGTGAGCTCGGTGAGTTTCCACAATTGGAGGGTTGAGCTAACGTCACTTGCATGCTTGAGTGGAATCTAGGTCCATCATTCATGATGGGGTCAACATAGAACTCATGTGGCATTCCACTGCTCCTTAACCCACCTCCCGGTAGATGCCTGTGTCACTCTAGGGAGCAACTCAGGTGGCCCGCTGGCCTCTCCTTGATGGAGATTTTGTAGGCTTGGCTCAAGATTAGGATCGAATGAGAAGGTCGAGATGACCCTGTCCGCTTCTGAGCGGGTCAGGCAAAGGCCGCTGGTGTGATGGAACAACCCAATTTATAAAAGATCAAGTACGGCGGTCCCCGCTAATACGTTGACACACGTATACTTTCACTTATATAAACCCGGTAGTCCGCCGAGTGTCATGAAGGACCTCGGTAAATCAACATCACAACCAAGATCGTGTGATTAAGCAAATACACATCACATACACAGAGTTGCAATGGAAATAATATTACAAATGGGTTCACAAATAATAGTACAAGTTTGGGTTTCAAAACCGATTAAAGGAAAACAACATAGCTTTCAAATTATTACATTAATATAAGTTCCAAATACATTGCTAGCATAAGTGACATCCTCTGATAAAAGCATATAGCTGAGAAATAAATATGGAGTCACCGAGTCCACCGATGGTTAGCCACCATCTTCAGCAGGCCAAGAACTTCACCTGCAACATGGTGGGATAAATCCTGAGTACTCGAATATACTCAGCTAGACTTACCTGTCATAAACTAGAAATAAAATGACTCCAAGGATCATGCAAGGCTTTATAGGTGGAGCTAGCTTGACAACATTTTGCATAAAAAGCCACTAATTTAGCTATACATTTTATAATCCGGTCCCCACGTTAATTATAGCTATTCATCTCTAGGTTTGCAACTAACCTATGCCAAACATGTGGTATATCATTTGGTATCATACAGTAGTAACCATAGCCGGTATAATAATTCCATGTTCATCATAACCATCATTCTATAATACAGTTACTACGATGTTGGTACTAGCCAAGCTTCTCACTGTCCGGGAGAGATGGTGATTCAAATCGATTTCAACCAGTTGAGAATTTATTCCTAACACAAATCCTGGTCTACCAGCCACGATAGCCTTAGGTCACCTTTGGTACAACTCAGGTCCACATTTCGTGGGTTCGCCTAGCGCTGCACAATCAGGGACAACCAGCTGCTAGAACGATTAGGACTACCCTGCCCTTGGGATCATGTCTAGCTCCCCACACATCCTTACTACCATCTAGAGTGCGCACTTTTACAGAACGGGGTCTGGCCAGAGTTGAGCTACTCGGCTTCGTGATTAAATGAGTTATCCAGCCAGCTAAGTGAGAGGCATGCTTTCAATCTTGTCAGAAGCGCCCAACAATAGTACGGTCCTTAATCGGCATAGACGGATTCACATGAGTCAACCTAGACATAGACTCTGCCCAGCCTCCATTTACATTACCCCATGGTTCTTTTCCACGATAGAAAAATATAGTCAACCGTGCTTCGGTATCCACCTATGTAACACCCAAAATTTTTACCACAAATTAGCAATTAATTCTTAGCATTTATTACATTTTCTAGGTATTTTTTTAACTTAGGCCAAATAATAAAAGTTGAATAAATAAAATAAACTATAAGTTTAGAAACTTGTTTGTTGCATTCATGCCGAGTCATATGGGTTTTGATTGAGTGTAGGGCTAGAAGATTTGAAATTTGTATTCAAAACTTATTTGAATTTGGCTTAAAAATGAAAATGGAGAAAAATAGAATTTGATAAACATTTGATTTGAAAAAAAAAGAGAAGGACACCTTCTGGCCCAGCTAGCCCGGCCTTTTTCCCCTCCTCCCGCTGGCCTGTCCCGGTGGCCTGCCCGCGCGGCCTGCTCGCTTGGGCCCGCTGCCTCTTTCCCGCGCCGGCACGCAACGCACGCGGCCCAGTTGGCCACCCGTGCGCGCGTGCTCCAACTCGGCGGCCCAGCTGCTGCTTCGCTGCGGCCCGCTTCGCGCGAAGGCACGCCACTGCGGCCTGCTTGGCTTCACCCGCGACGCTCGCCCCCTCCCTTTCTCTCTCGCTGTGCTCCGGCCCCACCGGTCAGCGTCCTTTCTTCTTTCCTTTCTTCTTCCCCGAGCTTCCTTTTCCTCCCCCGGCGTTTTCCTTCCTTCGGCCACCGATGGCGCGGCCATGCAGGGAAAGCCACCGCCATCGCCCCCGCATGGCAGGTGACCGAATCCCCTGCTTCCCTTCCTTATTCCGTGCACCACCCGGCCTATAAAACCCCGAGCCGACCCCGCCTTCTCTCCCCATCCTCTGCCCGCTACCGAGAGCTACCGCCGCCAGCGAACTCCCCTTCCCCGAGTCCTAGCCCCGTCGCGGACGAGTCTCGAGGATCCGCCGCACTCGCCCGCGCCCGTAGGTACCTCCACTTCGCGATTTTGGCCTCGTTTTCCTCGGATTCCACCTCACCCACGCTCTCTTTCTCTCTCTAGAGCCCCGCCGCCGTCGACACCGTGTCTGGAGCTCGTCTCGAACGCCGCGTTCCTCTCCCAACGACTCGTGGTGAGCTCCCCGTCTTTTCTGTGCCTCCCGTTTGCTGATTCGTGCTCTGGGGCGCCGTACCGGTGACATCCAGACCCGCCGGCCATGGCGCCGCCGTCGGTTGCGTCTTCCCCGGCGACCCACTGTCCCCGTCATGCCTGCGCCGTCAGATCTAGAACGAGCGGTCCAGATTAGATACCCCTTCGGGGTAAGTAATCGGTCCACCGTGGACCCGTAGACCTGGGCCATGGCGCTGCGTCAGCCAGTCCACCAAGCCACGTGGCACACCGCGCCAACCAGCAGCTACCGCGTGTCGCCCAGTCAGCAGCCACGGGTCAACCCACGGTCAGCCATGCATGTTTTGCAGAAAAGCCCCCGCTTTTTCCAGAAATCAACCCGCGGTCCAGTCCAGTTCAAACTAATTTTTACTTAGTCCTGTTTTTATTCATTCAAGTCCCTGAAGTTTCCAAAAATAGTAAGCCTGGTCCAGATTTCATTTAAATTCAGATTTTTAATTATTTTAATTCAGAAATAGGTTAGTTTATTTACAGAATTGCCATTACATCTTATTTCATGCATAACTTTCACGTTTTAAGTCCGATTTGAGTGATTCTTTCGCTCATGTGTTCGTAGAAATGCGTAGAACAGATCTGTAAGCTTTTCAACATATGTTTTCACTGTTTGGTGTACTGTTCTAATAGAGTTCTATCTTGTATGCATGTAATGATTGGAATGATGCTTGATTGATGATTGGATCACGATTAGAGGGTGAGCCATTCGAGGTGACTGAGGACCCCCAGCAGGATCAGCAGTACTCCCAGGACGACTTTGAGGAAGGCAAGTGTACCCAAAGGCCCCTTGTTACCTATGAACTACTACCACTTACATTCATGCATGAGTTTAATTTGAATTGCCTTTAAGGACTTTACCTAGATGATTCATTGCACCACATATCCTTGATACCTGGGTTTATTGGGTAGGCATTTTGGATAGATGCTGCAGCGCTTAACATGAAGTAATTGTTAAACATATTTAAAGACTATATGCAATATGATAAAATGGAACTTTTTAGCAACAGATAGGGGGCTGGAGTACAGGGTTGAGTACTCTAGTGCCTCTCCATAAGGACTTTATCCTGAAGTGGCAACCCAGGAGGGACCGTACAACCCCGAGTGTCAAATGGCTCTGACTTTAACCTATTATCTAGTTTGTACTAGCTCGTCTATAGCTCCAGTAAGGGGTAAGAGGGCATCTTTCCTTTTTCTGTTAGGGTGTGCACCGTGCTGCGATGCCCACGTGTGCCATTCCTTTGTAGCTACGATTTGTTAGTGCAACTAGCTAAGGGTTTCATAGTGAAACTCTGCCACACTTCCTGGGAAGAGGTGTAGTGGGTCTCGCGAACCCCGGCATTGGGAATCATGGCTCGGTGGGTAAAGATGTATAATTTCTACAGAAATAATTAACCTTGTTATAACAGCCGTGCTCACGGATATGAGCGGTCTGGATCCTTCGAGATTAGTGGATACTGTGGATGATGGATGGTTGGGAATTGAGACAAAGCTGGATGATACTTTAATACCACTTGGGATTTGGGGCTGTTCATTAAAGTAGTAATTCAGGTTGCTAAAAATTGATCAACTCAAATTGCGAACCGCAGTCAAACAGTGTCAAGCCTATTTGAGCCTCATAGATCCCTTTGTTATACTTGCTAAGCATGGTGAGCTTACACTTGCTTTACATCAAATGAAAATCCCGGATGGGTAACAGATAATGGATATGAAGAGTTTCCAGAGGATGTCCAGGACTACTAGGAAGACGTTCCACCAGTTGGAGTCCCTGTGGCAGTTGGGCTAGTTTTTCCGCTGTGTTTGTAATAATATTGCCTTCGAGCAAACTTTGTATTTAACTTTATGATGAGATATGCGATGTAATAAGTACTTTACTTTGATACTACTGCAATTTGTGATATATGTGTGTGTTTGGACATCCTGGGCGCACATATATGAGTACTTGGTTTTGCTTTGCAAAATTGGGTACGACAAATTGGTATCAGAGCAACAACTGACTGTAGGACGAACAACCTAGTTAGAAATGGATGTTTCTAGGATCACATTATCTTTATTTTACTACTTTAATTTGCTATAAAATTTTTGCTTATATTCTGTTCTTTATCTATTGCCAAAAATTATTTTGTTCTAATACTCAACCTTTTCATTCTTATAGATGGCTCGTACCAAGCTGACCGCGCGCAAGAGGACCATTCCGATGCCCACTAGGAGGACCAGGTTCACTTTGGGCAAGCGTGTCTCGGCACATCTGGTGGAAGCTCTGAGGAACCAGGAGGAGGAACCACCTTTGGAGGTACCCATGGGGGAACCTCTGGAGGACTTGTTGGAGGATCCGATGGATGAAGAAACAGAGGAGGGACCCATGTTTGAGGGACCCATTGAGATAGAGGAGTCTGAGGAAGATCCTGAGGAAGTACAGGAACAAGGTGGCCAGGAGGGAGCAGGTGACCCTGATGATGGAGATGGTTCTGATGATTCTGATGCTGATGGAGGTGATGAGGGTAATGGTGGAGACGGTGGAGATGGTGGAGACGATGGAGATGATGGAGACGGTGGAGACGATGGGGATGATGACAATGATGATGATCATAATGCACCGTTGGCTCAGGGATGGACTGCGGAGATCCACTACGACTTGGAGGGTGATGGCTACTACCACCCTAGGCTTCTCACACTTGTGCATCGCTACCACCCTAGAGGCACTGTTCAGTACAGGACGGAGCATTGGACCCACCCCGACTACATCGGCTTCTGGGAGACAGAAGTGTACATCCGAGAGGGGACTCGGGTGCGCTACATCCACCATGCCACCACTGCACGGCTCACACGTGCGGACGTCATCAGGGATGCAGCTCGATAGGCGTTGATGGTCAACCGCGACCGTCACTTCGACGACATCGCCTGGGAGGATGACCGCTATCTTCCCCACCGTCGGAGCAGATAGTCTACGTGCAACATCGCTACACCACTTGGAGAGGCGAACCTGAGGCTGAGGCCTACCCTGTTGTGCTTGGCTGAGACCCACACTGACTTGGATCAGGCCCTGGATGAGCTCGATGTCATGGGGAGGGCCTACATGCAGCTGGCTCATGAAAACGCTACACTGAAGCAGCAGCTAGGAGGTCCAATGTGGAAGATTCAGGAGTACCCGCTCAGTCACCCCCGAGGACCAGAGGAGAGTCCGGAGACCCCAGCACCAGCACCACCATCGACCCGTACCCATAGGAGAGAGTCTTAAAAATATGTAATAAGCACGCGTAGCTACGCGAGAGAGTATTTAGTTTCTTTCTTTTAATGGTTGGACAAGTGTTAGTTGCATGGTTGGATGTTTATCATTATGAATAATGTTTGATTTGGATCTTTGATATGATTGTGATAACTTGTGGGCATGTCCACGGTCATTTAGTTAAGGTTAAGGTTTAGGGATATTATGAATAAATAGTTGGGTTTCGTTTTATCATGCTGTCCATTCTGTATCTTTCGGAACAGTCTGTCTTTATCAGTTCATATCTCATAATCTAGATACTCAAAGGTCATGAAATTTTTATGGAGATAAGTAGACTTCAATATCTTTCTTCTGGCTCTGGAATCACCTCAATAGCTATTACAAATTGTGAGATACAACTATTGTAAGTCGAGGTTTCTGTGCTGCCAGGATTCCGGAACAGTACTTCTTATCGTCTGAATTTGACTAAGTAAACGTTGGAATCTGAAAAAGTATTCTAAACTAAAGTTGTAGAGAATTTCATAAGCTTTCCAGAAAGGTATGCTACGCAGTCATATGATAAACAGAGACTGAGATATGCTCGTTTTACAGCACTGCTGCTATCCAACTCGCTGGAAAAATTCAGAGCAAATATCTTCTTGCATACCCTACATATATCCCTTGTCTACACCTACTCTTGTTACACCAGTATCTTGTAAGAGTTATATGCTTGGACATGTGAGACTTATATGATGCCTCTACAGATGGTGAACACCAGGAGAAACAACCAGGGAGGCGAGGAACTACCACCACCACCCCCAGTCTCCATGGAGCAGCTGATGATGATGCAGACCCAGTTGCTTCAGCAGATGGCCCAGAACATGCAGAACATGGGGCAAGGGAATGGAAATGCACCCCCTCATGTCAGGGATAAGAGGGGAGAGTTTCTGAAAGGACACCCACCTGTATTCAAGCACTCTGCCGATCCACTCCAAGCTGATGATTGGCTACGTGCCATTGAGAGGCAACTGGAGATTGCCCAATGTGATGATAGGGAGAAAGTTTTATATGCTTCTGGACAGTTGCAGGGAGCTGCACAGGATTGGTGGGACTCATTCCGCTTCGGCCGCACCGAAGCTAATCCCATCACTTGGGCTGAGTTCTGCAGTGCCTTTCGCACTCATCACGTGCCTGCGGGACTGATGAAGCTGAAGAAGAAGGAGTTCTTGGCTCTCAAGCAGGGGGGCATGACTGTTGCTGAATATCGTGACAAGTTTATACAATTGTCACGGTATGCACCTACTGAGGTAGACGAGGATGGAAAGAGGCAGGAGCTGTTTATGGAGGGCTTGAATGATGGTCTCCAGTACCAGCTGTTGTCCCATACCTTTGTTAACTTCCAGCAGCTGGTGGACAAAGCTTTAGTGATTGAGAACAAGCGCCGCCAGATGGAGGACAAGAAGAGAAAATTTCAAGGACAGCAATCTGGGAGCAACTCTCGCTTCTATACCAACCCTCAATAAACTCAACCTCAGCAGCGCTATCAAGGTCAGACAGGTCTCAACCGTAACCAGCAGCAGCAGCGTGCACAGCAGCATCAACAGCAGTTCAAGGCACCAGCTCAGCGCCAGCAGCAACCCAATAATGTACCAGTGAGGAATAATGCCCCCAATGCTCCACAGAGGAATGGCGCACCAAAAGCGCCAAATGCAGTTAATGACAACAAGTGCTTCAATTGTGGAGAGCCGGGACATTACTCTAATAGATGCCCCAAGAAGACTAACTCACAGCAGAACTACGTTCGGGGAAAGGTGAACCATGTTACTGCTGAAATAGCTCAGGAGGCACCGGATGTGGTGATCGGTACATTTCCGGTCAACTCAAACTCAGCTACAGTACTTTTTGATTCTGGTGCTTCGCATTCCTTCATAACATACACATTCATAAAGAAGCATAGTATTCCAGTAAGTGTTATGAAGAAACACATGTTAGTAAGCTCACCTGGTGGGGTAATGAAAGCAGAGTGGATATGCTTAGCTGCTAGTCTCAGCATAAGGGGGGTAGAATTTCAAGCAAATCTTGTAGTCATAAATTCCACCGGTATCGATGTCATCTTGGGTATGGATTGGCTAAGGTTGCAGAAAGTAGTTATTAATTGTGGTAATAGCTCAGTGAATCTTATCACTTCAACTGGAGAAGAAGTGGTGTTTGTGGCAACTCAGTCTGCTACAGAAATCTGTCGAGTTAATCAGTTGGAGGGCACAACCTTAGAAGATATAAGGATAGCAAATGAGTACCCGGATGTCTTTCCCAAGGAATTGCCTAGGTATGCCACCTGACCGAGACATCGAGTTTATAATTGAACTTTTACCTAGAACTGCACCCATAGCTAAGAGACCCTATAGAATGGGAGTGAATGAATTAGCAGAACTTAAGAAACAACTAAGGGAATTGCTAGATAAGGGTTATGTTCAACCTAGTTCATCACCATGGGGTGCACCAGTACTGTTCGTAGAAAAGAAGGATGGTACACAAAGGATGTGCATAGACTACAGGTCACTTAATGAAGTCACAATTAAGAACAAGTACCCATTGCCTAGAATTGATGACCTATTTGACCAATTGAAAGGGGCTTGTGTGTTTTCCAAGATTGATCTTCGATCTGGATACCATCAGTTGAGGATAAGGCGTACTGACATCCCCAAGACCGCCTTTGTGACCCGCTATGGACTGTATGAGTTCACAGTTATGTCTTTTGGTCTGACTAATGCACCTGCCTACTTCATGTATTTGATGAACAAAGTATTCATGGAGTACCTTGATAAGTTCGTCAGTCGTGTTTATTGATGACATACTAGTGTATTCTAAGAATGAAGAAGAACATGAAGGGCATTTGAGATTGGTGTTGCAAAAGCTTAGAGAACATCAACTTTATGCCAAGTTCAGCAAATGTGAGTTCTGGTTAAAAGAAGTATCTTTCCTTGGTCACATAATCTCTAATGGAGGAGTAGCAGTAGATCCCAAGAAGGTTAGAGATGTGTTGAGTTGGAAGCCACCTAAGGATGTTAGTGAGATTCGGAGTTTCCTGGGTATGGCTGGGTATTATAGGAGATTCATCGAGGGATTCTCTAAGTTAGCCAAGCCCATGACTGCGTTGTTGGAGAAGAATGCCAAATTTGTATGGACTAAACAATGCCAGGACAGTTTTGAGGAGTTGAAGAAGAGACTGACTTCTGCTCTAGTGCTCATCTTACCTGATCTCACCAAAAGTTTCTCTATCTATTGTGATGCCTCACGGCAAGGTCTAGGAGGTGTTCTTATGCAAGAAGGCAGAGTTGTTGCCTACGCATCTAGACAGCTGAGAAAACATGAGCTAAATTATCCGACTCATGATCTGGAATTGGCAGCTGTGGTGCATGCTCTTAAGATATGGAGGCACTACCTGATTGGTCATAAGTGTGAGATTTATACGGACCATAAGAGTCTAAAGTATATATTCACACAGTCAGATCTGAATCTGAGGCAACGAAGATGGCTCGAGTTAATTAAGGATTATGATTTGGATATTCACTATCACCCGGGAAAGGCTAACGTTGTAGCAGATGCCTTGAGTAGAAGGAGTTATGTGAACATGGCCTATACAACTCAACTACCTGAAGAGTTGTGTGAGGAGTTCAAATACTTGAATTTGGGTATTGTGGCCAACACCATGGAGTTAGAGGTAGAATCCACTCTGGAACAAGAGATTCGTAAAGGACAGATGGGTGATGAGAGGATCAAGGATATTGCAGAGCGTATAGTGATTGGTAAAGCCCCAGGATTCCATATGGATGATCAAGGGACAGTATGGTTCGGTAAAAGGATTTGTGTGCCAGAAGTAAAATCTATTAGGGAGTCCATCTTGAGGGAAGCTCATGACTCAGCCTATTCCATACACCCAGGAAGTACTAAAATGTATCTTGATCTTAAAGAGAGGTACTGGTGGTATGGACTAAAGAGAGACGTAGCAGAACATGTGGCTATATGTGACACGTGCCAAAGAGTGAAAGCAGAACATTAGAGGCCAGCAGGTTTACTATAGCCTATGAAGATACCCGAGTGGAAATGGGAAGAAGTTGGAATGGACTTTATAGTTGGATTACCCCATACACAGAAAGGATTTGACTCTATCTGGGTGATTGTTGACCGATTGACAAAAGTGGCCCATTTCATTCCGGTCAAGGTAACTTATTCGAGTGCAAAGTTAGCAGAGTTGTATATGGAAAGGATTGTATGTTTACATGGTGTACCAAAGAAGATTGTTTCGGATAGGGGTACATAGTTCACATCACATTTTTGGCAGAAATTGCATGAGTCAATGGATACGAAGTTGAACTTCAGTTCAGCTTACCATCCTCAAACAGATGGACAGACCGAAAGGACAAATCAGATTTTAGAGGATATGCTAAGAGCTTGTGCTCTGCAGTATGGGACAAGTTGGGATAAGAGTTTACCTTATGCCAAATTCTCCTACAATAATAGCTACCAAAAGAGTCTTAAAATGGCACCGTTTGAAGCATTGTATGGCAGGAAGTGCAGAACACCATTGTTTTGGAATCAAATGGGGGAAAGCCAAGTCTTTGGACTAGATGTTTTGCAACTAGCAGAAAAACAAGTGCAAACAATAAGGCAAAACCTAAAGGTTGCACAGTCCCGACAGAAAAGCTATGCGGACACAAGGAGAAGAGATTTGGCATTTGAAATTGGTGATTTTGTCTATCTTAAAGTTTCACCCATGAGAGGAGTAAAGAGATTTCATACCAAGGGAAAGTTATCACCTAGGTATGTGGGACCATTCAAGATCATTAACAGAAGAGGAGAAGTTGCTTACCAGCTAGAACTACCAGAGCAGCTCTCAGGTGTTCATGATGTCTTCCATGTGTCGCAACTTAAGAAATGTTTGAGAGTACCTGAGGAACAACTACCCTTGGAAGAATTGGATATCCGAGGAGATCTATCATACAAAGAGTATCCAGTGAGAATCCTGGAAACAGCGGAGAGAATCACAAGGAGCAAAATAATAAGAATGTGCAAGGTTCAGTGGAACAGACACTCAGTGGATGAGGCAACGTGGGAAAGGGAGGAAGATCTGAGAACTGACTATCCCAATCTCTTTGAACCATCCGAATCTCGAGGACGAGATTCATTCTAAGGGGGGGTAGGTTTGTAACACCCAAAATTTTTACCACAAATTAGCAATTAATTCTTAGCATTTATTACATTTTCTAGGTATTTTTTTAACTTAGGCCAAATAATAAAAGTTGAATAAATAAAATAAACTATAAGTTTAGAAACTTGTTTGTTGCATTCATGCCGAGTCATATGGGTTTTGATTGAGTGTAGGGCGAGAAGATTTGAAATTTGTATTCAAAACTTATTTGAATTTGGCTTAAAAATGAAAATGGAGAAAAATAGAATTTGATAAACATTTGATTTGAAAAAAAAAAGAGAAGGACACCTTCTGGCCCAGCTAGCCCGGCCTTTTTCCCCTCCTCCTCCCGCTGGCCTGTCCCGGCGGCCTGCCCGCGCGGCCTCCTCGCTTGGGCCCGCTGCCTCTTTCCCACACCGGCCCGCAACGCACGCGGCCCAGTTGGCCACCCGCGCGCGCGCGCTCCAACTCGGCGGCCCAGCTGCTACTTCGCTGCGGCCCGCTTCGCGCGAAGGCACGCCACTGTGGCCTGCTTGGCTTCACCCGCGACGCTCGCCCCCTCCCTTTCTCTCTCGCTGCGCTCCGGCCCCACCGGTCAGCGTCCTTTCTTCTTTCCTTTCTTCTTCCCCGAGCTTCCTTTTCCTCCCCCGGCGTTTTCCTTTCTTCAGCCACCGATGGCGCGGCCATGCAGGGAAAGCCACCGCCGTCGCCCCCGCATGGCAGGTGACCGAATCCCCTGCTTCCCTTCCTTATTCCGCGCACCACCCGGCCTATAAAACCCCGAGCCTGACCCCGCCTTCTCTCCCCATCCTCTGCCCGCTACCGAGAGCTACCGCCGCCAGCGAACTCCCCTTCCTCGAGTCCTAGCCCCGTCGCCGACGAGTCTCGAGGATTCCGCCGCACTCGCCCGCGCCCATAGGTACCTCCACTTCACGATTTTGGCCTCGTTTTCCTCGGATTCCACCTCACCCGCGCTCTCTTTCTCTCTCTCTAGAGCCCCGCCGCCGTCGACACCGTGTCTGGAGCTCGTCTCGAACGCCGCGTTCCTCTCCCAACGACTCGTGGTGAGCTCCCCGTCTTTTCTGTGCCTCCCGTTTGCTGATTCATGCTCTGGTGCGCCGTACCGGTGATATCCAGACCCGCCGGCCATGGCGCCGCCGTCGGTTGCGTCTTCCCCGGCGACCCACTGTCCTCGTCATGCCTGCGCCGTCAAATCTGGAACGAGCGGTCCAGATTAGATACCCCTTCGGGGTAAGTAATCGGTCCACCGTGGACCCGTAGACCTGGGCCATGGCGCTGCGTCAGCCAGTCCACCAAGCCACGTGGCACACCGCGCCAACCAGCAGCTGCCGCGTGTCGCCCAGTCAGCAGCCATGGGTCAACCCACGGTCAGCCATGCACGTTTTGCAGAAAAGCCCTCGCTTTTTCCAGAAATCAACCCGCGGTCCAGTCCAGTTCAAACTAATTTTTACTTAGTCCTGTTTTTATTCATTCAAGTCCCTGAAGTTTCCAAAAATAGTAAGCCTGGTCCAGATTTCATTTAAATTCAGATTTTTAATTATTTTAATTCGGAAATAGGTTAGTTTATTTACAGAATTGCCATTACATCTTATTTCATGCATAACTTTCACGTTTTAAGTCCGATTTGAGTGATTCTTTCGCTCATGTGTTCGTAGAAATGCGTAGAACAGATCTGTAAGCTTTTCAACATATGTTTTCACTGTTTGGTGTACTGTTCTAATAGAGTTCTATCTTGTATGCATGTAATGATTGGAATGATGCTTGATTGATGATTGGATCACGATTAGAGGGTGAGCCATTCGAGGTGACTGAGGACCCCCAGCAGGATCAGCAGTACTCCCAGGACAACTTTGAGGAAGGCAAGTGTACCCAAAGGCCCCTTGTTACCTATGAACTACTACCACTTACATTCATGCATGAGTTTAATTTGAATTGCCTTTAAGGACTTTACCTAGATGATTCATTGCACCACATATCCTTGATACCTGGGTTTATTGGGTAGGCATTTTGGATAGATGCTGCAGCGCTTAACATGAAGTAATTGTTAAACATATTTAAAGACTATATGCAATATGATAAAATGGAACTTTTTAGCAACAGATAGGGGGCTGGAGTACGGGGTTGAGTACTCTAGTGCCTCTCCATAAGGACTTTATCCTAAAGCAGCAACCCAGGAGGGACCGTACAACCCTGAGTGTCAAATGGCTCTGACTTTAACCTATTATCTAGTTTGTACTAGCTCGTTTGTAGCTCTAGTAAGGGGTAAGAGGGTATCTTTCCTTTTTCTGTAAGGGTGTGCACTATGCTGCGATGCCCACGTGTGCCATTCCTTTGTAGCTACGATTTGTTAGTGCAACTAGCTAAGGGTTTCATAGTGAAACTCTACCACACTTCCTGGGAAGAGGTGTAGTGGGTCTTGCGAACCCCGGCATTGGGAATCACGGCTCGGTGGGTAAAGATGTACAATTTCTACAGAAATAATTAACCTGTTATAACAGCCGTGCTCACGGATACGAGCGGTCTGGATCCTTCGAGATTAGTGGATACTATGGATGATGGATGGTTGGGAATTGAGACAAAGCTAGATGATACTTTAATACCACTTGGGATTTGGGGCTGTTCATTAAAGTAGTAATTCAGGTTGCTAAAAATTGATCAACTCAAATTGCGAACCACAGTCAAACAGTGTCAAGCCTATTTGAGCCTCATAGATCCCTTTGTTATACTTGCTAAGCATGGTGAGCTTACACTTGCTTTACATCAAATGAAAATCCCGGATGGGTAACAGATAATGGATATGAAGAGTTTCCAGAGGATGTCCAGGACTACTAGGAAGACGTCCACCAGTTGGAGTCCCTGTGGCAGTTGGGCTGGTTTTTCCGCTGTGTTTGTAATAATATTGCCTTCGAGCAAACTTTGTATTTAACTTTATGATGAGATATGCGATGTAATAAGTACTTTACTTTGATACTACTGCAATTTGTGATATATGTGTGTGTTTGGACATCCTGGGCGCACATATATGAGTACTTGGTTTTGCTTTGCAAAATTGGGTGCGACAACCTATATCTCATAGGTGACAGGAAATCGCCCGACTTCTATCGGTCTAAGCATAGCTAAGCATGTATTCGATCCTGGACCTACATAGGGTTTAAGGTGTATATATCTGGACAACGTAGTTCTATGCATCAAGTGGTTCCAATTCAACTCTTATCACCTAATGCATCAAACATAAAAGGACTCAAGTTGATATTTGTAAAACATAGGAGGCTTAGAATGCTCTAGGGCTTGCCTGGGATCCAACACTAGGTCAGTGTTTGTTAGATGACACTCGCTTGGCGAGCATCTTCCATCTCGGCACTTGCTTAGTCCTTCCGTCTTCTGGATAGGTCCACCATACAATGTCTTCGGGTTCGGCTCCAACATCACATCCTTCATGTGGTTCATCTAGCGTACCTAGATGAGATGCAAGATGCAAGTGCATGAATATGAAGAATGGTAATATGAGATGCATCACATAATAGCATTCAAGGCAAACATAAGATCATGCAAGACATAGGCACCTAGAGTTATTTAACTAAACATCATACAACCTATTATAGAGGGATAGCAAACAAATTAGGCATGGCACACAAGTGAACTTAAGTTTAGATATTGCACACATGCATCGATCAAGAACTAACCAACATGTTTAGCCAAAACAAGAGCAAGCTAAAGCAATCACCTAGCACATGTATAGAAATCTGGACAATAGCACAGCAGTCACTTATTTTAACCATAACTAGAGATATAAGCATCCAACAAGGGTGACCCTAGACTTTATGTAAAGTAATGAAATTATCTAAAACTTTGTTATTCATTCCAAAAACTAATTCATAGGTTAACATGATCAAATATGCCAATATCTCAGGTCTGTACCGATAAGGACAGAAAACAGACATTAACTTCAGAAATGTATAACTAGAGTTCTAATCATCCAACAAGCATGATCCTTAACTTTATAGAAATCTTATTAAGTTATCTACAGCTTTATTATTATCATCTTTTGGTGATTCAACAGTTATTTGGCCTTAATCACACAAAGCAACAATTCTGTCCAAAACATGGACAGAATCTGACATACAACTTCAGACAACAATAAGTTGAGTTCTAGCTTTCACAACAAGGTGGTTCTAGACTTTTTAGAAATCTTAGAAAACCATTCACAACTTTGTTATAAACACCATAAGTTAATTCCAAAGTTAACCAGGTCAAACATCACAAAGGAGACAGGTCTATCCAGATTAGGACAGAATCTGTCACTCCACTTCGTAAGCTCATAACTGGAGATTTAGACCACCAAAAGGGGTGATCTTTAACAATTTGGAAAGCTCATGAAAAGCACTACACTTCTTATATTATCACCAATACAAGATTCCCTACTAAAATGAGCCAAACAATACAATCATTCAAATCTGTCCAGAGGACATGCAAAAACCTGACAGCAAATTTCTAAAATCCATAGCTCCTAAATTATCAGGCCTATGTCATGAAAATTTAACACAAGCTAGATTATGAAGTTACCTACAACTTTGGTATTCACCATATTCATAGAAAACATCATTTGCATCACGAAACTAATTTCACAGCCAAAACTATACATGCAGCCATTTCAGCACGTATGCGACAAGGTTCTTCATTTAGTTCTTTAACAAGGTAACATATGCATAAGTTAAACACATAGCTCACAACTACTATGAACCTAGTTAATTAGCATTGGTTCTAGGTAACATGAAACACCCCAAACACTTTAAGCAAGAATTAAAGCAAGGATGAAGAACTTGTATAAGCAACATAATCACTAGTTGTTATATTAACATGAGAGCATACATATAAGTTATATTTGAAGCTTACCCACTACTTATCATAACTTAGCATCTTATATATCACTTAACAAGATCTATTAAAAGCATCACATGACTTAATTGCATGCATCTACTAGCAACCTTTCATTATCCAATTATATACTAAAACTTATATATTAATTATAGGTGATGTGACAAACACCTCATTTGGCACTGAGATTTTTATGGATGAGAGATGTTATCAAAACATGACTACTGTATAAAGATCACATGCTCAGGTTTTATATTTTAATTACTATGAAAAAGACAAATTGCTATTGCAAGAAAACATGCAAAAGCAAGATAAATATGAAATTCAATATTTTCTACAAATGCATGGCCATATTCTGTATCAACATGACATAACAACATCATACCAAGGTAGTGGAACCATATTTTCCATTTTTACACCTACATAAAAATTGTAACTTATTTAAAACCATTTATCAAGCAATAAAAAGTGAAATCAATGAATAAAGAATATTGCATCCAATGACCATGACATTTTTACCATAGCACACACACAGCATGAGTAGCCTAACATAAAAATTTCACATCATTTAGAGCACCATATCTTTAGATATGAAAATAACAAGCAAAACAATCTAAAATTGCCTATTTAACAAGATTAAATCAAAACATGATAAAAACAGTACACAACTAGCAAGTTTAATATTTTTCTTAGCTATAGCATGTTATCACAAGATTAACACAACTAGAATTTCCATTATTGGACTTCTATAACTCAAGATATGCATCCGACAACTTAAAAGGATTTTTAAAAGCACTTTGCAAGAATAAATAAAAACATCAGAAACTCTCTACTAACACATATCATATTATGACTCCACTATGTAGATCTACTCACAAGGATTCCAAAAAGTCCTCATTTGCTATTTTATGATTTGTCTGTGATTTATTATGATTTTCCAAAATTTAGTCAATTTAAAAGCATAAAGGAAAAATGATCTTGCATCGCGGACCCTGAACTTTTCACTAATACAAATTTCAGCAAATGGGTCCATCTAGACACTATTCAAATGAGTCACAAACTTTGCAAATAGACCCTTCCCTTTCTTTGAATTCTTGTGTGAGGTCCCTCACGTGAACAGAGTAGAGGATGTCAAGGAAGAGGTCGATTTTTGGCCGGGGAAGCGGCCGGTGACGGGAGGAAGAGGTAGGGGAGCACCTAGGGGTCCGCGCGCATCCATGGGTGCCCCTATCTTGCTCCACGGTGGCCCGAGGCCAGCCAGCCATGCATATAGGCGCCGGCGGCAGGATGGCTTCACGATGACAAGTGGTGATGGCGGAGGGAAGGCCAACGCGGTGGTGCTAGAGCTTCATCAGGCTGGAGGAGTGGCCGCAGAGCTAGAGGCAAGCTCGACATGACCTGCAAGCACGCGAGATGGAGGAATGGCGGCAGCGGCTCTGCTTGGCCATGGCGGGCGCATGCAGAGGGATAGACAATGAGAGGGAGGGGGAGAATGGAGAGGGCAGGGGGCAGGGCTCAGGCTCGGCCTCTCCAAAACAATGAGTGAGGGCGAGGTGGCGCACATGCAGCGAGCGCGCGAGGCCATGCGGCAGCGAAGCGCTGTGGCGGTCGGCCACAACATCATTCCATGATTCAAAAAATCCAATACCACCCCAAAAATACACTAAAACATCAATCTTTGTCCCTTCTTAACTCCGAATCCGTTTAGTTTTGGCACAAGCGGTAGTAACAAATGTTGTAGAGCAACGTGAGATATCCTAGATTACTTAAAGTGCCAAAGTCTAATTTGGCCTATTTGGAGAGATACTAGGTTCCAAAGTGGAGTTCACAAAACATGAAAACTGAATTCAGTTTCAAGCCGACTGAAACCTCCAACTTCTCCCCTTAATATCTCCCAAACCATTTGATGATTCGGTCAACCAATTTCTCCTTATTGTAATTCTACGTGAGTACTACAACCTTGATTAAAGGAGTTTGGCCAAATCAAAATGGTTTGTGAGATATTAATTCCCAAAGTAGGGTACTTGAAAATGGAAACACGAAGATTCAATCCTCCTAGTCTTAGCCAAATTTCAGGATTCCAAAACAACATTTTGATGATTCTTGTGGGCTCTGTTTGGCTAAGCTAGGCACTTATTTAGCTCTTGACTATTAAACAAAGTTTGTTCTAAATAAAATGAACTACAACTTTTATTTAGGTTCTACTACCATGCAAACAATCTAAGCCATAGTTCAAACCAAGTCAAAGAGCTTAAATTATCCTTTTTTATCTATTGAAGCATTTTCTGGCCACTTGCTCAACATGAACCCTTCATAACTTTTGTTCATGAGTGTAAGTAGAGTTGTTTGAGCCTAGTTGCAAGATTTGGTTGGTGACCTATAATTCCATTCACTTAATAGTGCAATTCAAGCAAGAATGTAACTCATCATTTCATGTAACTTTTCCAGTCATCAATGTGGGTGAAAATTGAGGTGAGGCACAAGAAAGAAGAATCTTCAACATTACTCAGGTATATATCTTAAAAGGGGACAACATGTAAGCAAAGATGTGTTGTCCAAGTTTAAGTTGGTGCTCATTCTTAGAGAGTTGATCCCAACACCTTTGTCACCACTTACAAGTTTGAACTAGAGCTCTTGGTTACTACTGAACTTACCATGTTCAAGCTCAAACCCACTGGTTAACTGGCAACAAACACGTGAGGTGTTACAGCCCTCCCCCTTATGAGAATCTTGCCCCGAGATTCAGTGCGAAAGACCTTTAAGGGATGAGAAGCATGTCATCCATTTTCCAACATTAGTGATAGCATTAGGCTACTTAACTTTGGAGTATCAGAGAGGCTAATTTGGTCAAGACACTTTCTGATAATTGCTCTTTGTAGTAAGTTTTGTCTAAAGAATTTCTTTTGTTGGCTTCCATGAAGCAATGCTACTTTGGGAGGAATCCAAGACAGCACAATACTTCATTCTTGGGATATAGAGAGTACTATAGAGCATAAACCAATTACCCATAATCTCTAATTCCCTAATGAATATAGCATGGACCATGTGAACTTAGCACTAGACTGTAAGCTTCTGAAAGCTACTCATTACAATGGTTCGATGTTCGTTCATAAAGTTTGAAAAGCAGTCCTCTACCAAAGTAGCTTGAGTACAACCTTTCATAAGAGATGAGATCATAGACATGGTAAACATCCTCTAAGGTTGTGAGAAACTGAGCAACCAACAGACAATATCTATGCCGGTCGTAACCGTTCAATCACTCAAATGCCAACCAATGGAAAACTACATAATGTTCCATGTGTGTAGTTCTCCTTCTCTAATGATAACACTTTATTATCTAAGTCCGTTGAGTGAGCAGTGAAGGTGATAGCTGACTCTATTGACTCAGCATTTTCGACGATCATTATTTGAGGGAATCCTTGTATCCAAGCAGCAACAATTATCTAGGTTGGATCTGATATGACCTCTTGGGTAAAAACACATGGAAGGTACCAAGGACAAGTTCTCTTTGGAAATCCTTACTGAAGAAGGATGTTAGCGAGGCCTGGAGGTCAACGAAAGTTGCAAGTATACACCGACTAAAAAAACAGTACACTACTAAGTAGGTTGAGCACAATTTTCCTTCATGGTGCAGTGGCGCAATAAGTTGGGTTGACTCACACTGTCGCAAAATTAGCCTAGTTAGACTACTTTTGACATTGAGTCTTCCTTTCTAATGTCAATCAACAACTCAAAATCAAAGTCTGAAATCTGTTGTTTGACACTTTTCAAATTGTTTTTGACTCATAATGGCACAAATTTACTTGAAGAACACCTTGACTACTCACCATTATTGATACGAGAGGACAAAAGCAAGGCACAAAGGGGTGCAAGGAGTCTTCTCTAGGGTATCTAAAGTATTAACAAACATCACATTGCCAACATGACCTGAACTACAACACAACCTACTAATATGAGGGATGCAAGTAGTCAGCAGAGAAATCACAAATTATGTACCACTCGGTAATCAGTTCATATCATGCAAACTACTACTCCATTGTGCACAAATTTTGGTAGGCATTTCGATTCAAGAGTCCTTTAACTACTGACAAAAATTCAGCTCACATGGACACCATTTGACAATCCAAACAAATCATCTACCAAAATTGCTTTGTTCTAGAATTTTGTGACCAAACTATCAAAACATCTCTCAAATTCGATGCTTTACTCAACCAATCCTCAAACCAACTTAAGACATCGAAGTACCTTAAGCGAGGAATGAGATCACCAAGTTTGGTGTGAATTCAACCACATTTGAGCCACTAATCACTAGCTTAAAGATAACTGGTTTAGTGCCATGAAATCTCGACAAATTTCCCACTCTTCTTTTCCTTTGATTTACACATTGGGAAGTGTGTTCACAATCTTTAACTCTTTTTATGACAGTGGTAGCTTTCTCACTGAGAATGGAGGCTATGGTTTTCCTTACCTGCCTCTTAGGAAATGACCTCAACTGTTGATTTAGACGCCAACTCAATGATACACAAGCACTAGACTTGCGGGCTGTTTTGCAGGGCACAATGCATACTTCACGTGGAGGGGTAGTCCTACAAGATAAGGGACCGTTTCCAACTACCCTTGTATACTTCCTCCAATAGGGTCTTGAACAAATCCTTTGATAGCACCATATACATAATGATGTTGACCGAGACTAGGGACGTGCTTTTCTCTAGCTCTTTACTTAGCTAATATAGCATCTTGCATTGCCCGTGTGATTGTCCAAGATGGAATTGACTTGATGACATAGGGCTTGGAGAAGAAAGCAGTACTAGCATTGCTGACTAGCTTTGCTATTTCTTTGCTTAGCATTGTCGTGTGAGACATAGCCTTTGGAGTTACCAAAGAGTCATTACCTAGTCAGTAATTAATCTTCCTACTGGTAACTAATTAGTTGTCTTTGAACACTTAAAAAGCTTCAAAACTTCTTTTTGACAGCAACAATTGTAGTGGATGTGCAAACAGACAGTCACCCTGGAAGTCAGCAGAAAAGGGGCGACACCGAAGAAGGTCGGTTTTTGTCTGCATGATCCTTATGCACCTAAATATTGAGAACTTGGATAGGAAGCTCATGAGCACCAGGTGACCTATTACAGGACATAACATCCTAGTCCATTTATCATCCAACTGATAATTTGTCCAACTTTAAGTGTTGTATACCTTTCTAATCCAATGGGGATGACATAAGTTGCTCACTAGATGACCGATGTCATTATAGGGACAGTCAAGTAGAGTCACTTATCTACCACCTCTTGCAGTCTATTATTGTTTATGTCAGTGACCTATTCATCAAAGGTTATCCTCTAGATGACTTCAGAAGGAAGTCTTATTGCATCTGGTCCAACATACAGATCTTTTGACATGACAAAGAGAGATAACCAAGGAAGAGCTCTCGTGAAAATAACACATTGGTGTAGTTTTGCAATGGATCATGACTAGAAACCTTAATACCAGTGCGTGTCGAGTAGCATAGCCTTGTGTGTGCACCCACAGGGGCTCTTGGTTTTGTTGTGGCACTATAGATTGATAATCATGGCACCATTACTGAACATACAACCCACAAGAATTCTCACATGGCACAAATTTGGTTGCATAGGAGCAAGCACCATGCAAGGAGGGATAGCAAGCAAAGGTAGTCACAAGGTTAGGAGCCAAAAAGGGGTGGTCTAAGGTAAAGACACGGCACAAGAGAAACATAAATTAACTAACAAAGACAACTGAGCATGAGACTCTTGCTTAAATTTCCACACACACCTTGTGTCCACCATGAAAGCTCTAGTTTGGTTTTGGTGAATTGATGAAACCCTAAGTGCTAACCTAGTTTATCAAGTGATCATGAGATAGGTAGCACATTCCAAGTGGTGAAGCAAATGAAGATCATGACATGATGATGGTGATGCCATGGTGATGATCAAGTGCTTGGACTTGAAAAGAAGAAAGAGAAAAACAAAAGGCTCAAGGCAAAGGTATAAATGGTAGGAGACATTTTGTTTTGGTGATCGAGACACTTAGCGAGTGTGATCACATTTAGGTTTGATAGCCGTACTATTAAGAGGGGTGAAATTCATATCAAAATGCGGTTATCAAAGTGCCACTAGATGCTCTAACTCATTACATATGCATTTAGGATCTAGTGGAGTGCTAACACCCTTGAAAAATGTTTGTGAAAATATGCTAACACATGTGTCACAAGGTGATACACTTGGTGGTTGGCACATTTGAGCAAGGGTTAGGAACTTCACCTAGTGGAGTGTCCGCCCGTAGAGTGCAGACAGTCCAACGGTGCCACCAGTGCCCTAGACTAGAAAAGACGGAGGTCACTATAAGTGACCGGACGCTGGTCTCGGTTGGACCGGTGCGTTCCGGTTAGTGGCAGCAGAGGGTGCATAGTGTCAGTCTCTGACCGGACACTAACAGGGTGTGTCTAGTCCTACTGATGTGGTAGTGGATAGAGGAGTCAGCCAAGTGACCAGAACGCTAGGTGTGTCCGGTCGAGCATGACCAGGACAGCGTCCAGTCAGTGAAAAGTCGTCTCTGGATGCTTACTGGAAACGACCAGGACGCTAGGGTTCAGCGTCCGGTCACTTTGAGCTACTACATCTAGTCATCACTTGACCATTGAGATTGGGCAATCAACATTTGAAGACAGGGGACACAGTGGCACTGCATTGCATGACCAGACATTGAGGTACCAGCGTCCGATCAATATGACCGGAGCAGTCTGGTCACCCCGTGTTATGCCTAGTGAAGGGGTACAATGGCTCTATTTTGTGGGGGCTTCTATTTAAGCCCCATGGCTAGCTCAAGCTCACTCTCTTGGCCATTTGTATTGACATAGCAACCTTATGAGCTTTGCCAAAGCCCTCCCACTCATCTCCATCATTGATTCATCATCTTTGTGAGATTGGGAGAGAATCCAAGTGCATTGCTTGAGTGTTTGCATCTAGAGGCACTTGGTGTTCGTGTTTCACTGCAGGATTCGCTTGTTACTCTTGGTGGTTGCCGCCACCTAGATGGCTTGGAGCAGCAAGGATCATAGAGTGGAGGGTGGTGATTGTCTCCGGCTCCGATCATGGTGATTGTGAGGAGTTCTTGACCTTTCTCCGGCAGAGAGCCAAAAGGTACTCTAGTGGATTGCTCATGGCTTGTGTGATCCTCATCTTGTGTTGGTTGTGCGGCATCCTATTGAGGGTTTGGTGTGTGATGCCAATTAGCTCAGTGAACCTCCAAGTGAGTGAATCGCCACAACGAGGAGTAGCTTGCCGGCAAGCAAGTGAACCTCGGTAAAAAATCATTAGTGTTCATCATTTGATTCCGAGGTGATTGGTCTTCATTGATATTCATTCTTGTAATTGTTTGGCTCCTTCCTTGACACGGCGGTATAAACAAATTGCTCACTCTCTTTACATTACCGCAAACTAGTTGTCAAGCTCTTTAGTGTAGCTAGTTGTTAGAGCTTGTTAGTTTGGTTAGTGTGGCTCTTTAGTTAGCTTTTGAGAGCACACTAACTTAGTATAGTGTCATAGCTATTGTGTGGATAGAAACTATATAAACTAGAATTGTGGTAGGTGGCTTGCATTTTTAGTAGGCTAGCGCAACACTTGCTTCGCCTCATAATTGTCTAACCGGTTTGTTAAGTGTTGTTGTAGAAATTTTTAATAGGCTATTCACCCCCCCCCCTCTAGCCATTAGGACCTTTCACACCAACATGATTACTAGATAAAGATTAACATGAGATTTGGTCTTGCTGAGCAGCAACATGAGATCAAGACTGATAAACATCCTAGAGACTTGGAAGGGTTGGAGACAAAACTAAACGAGATTTGAGGGACAGAGCCAATGCACTGACTAGGGATTCAGTTGCTAAAGCAATGACATGATCTGCGAGGAAAAGGTTCCAAAGCTAGGGTAGATAGTGATTAGCATTGCATCAGATCATCTGTAGGGGAAGGAGCAATGAGATCCAACAAGGATTTTTGAGCAGGGTCCTCCCACACAAGAGCGAGACAATCATGACACATGCAAGCATTCAAGGGAACTAAGCTTGGGCTTAAGGTCAAGCAAAGGCATGGATATAGGTCTTCGTAGCACAACGTTCAAGGGCTAGCAACCACGTGTACAGGCTCAGGCTCCTAAGAGAGAACTTAATTGGAGACTGACAACCATGAGATTATCAAAACTTGGATGCTATTCTAGGAATAGGCCCTTCAACACTTGTATGCTCACCAGTTTTCAAAAGGGGTGACAGCTATGGCATTACCTAGATAACAAGCATCCACACATACATCATGGTCTTAAGCAAGCATTTCGAAACACTAAATCCAATTAGCTTAAGCGACTATTACAAGCACAAAGCTCGCACATAACAAGCAGTCACCTATAGCAACACCACTACACATATCATGCAAAACATGGTGGTAATGTACTGTTATCTTTTATTTCCTTTTTACTGAGTAGGTGGATAACTCTTCAAAACAAGTTTTACTTACATTTAGCAAATTAGTTTTCGGTCTTGCACAACGTGACCATATGGTTACAACAAGTTATCCATTTATAGAACAAGGGTGAAAGGAGCATGTTTATGCACAAGCAACAATCATGATGCATGCTTGTCCTATTTGTCCTCATGAAATTGCAGCCTAAGGCAGCAATCACGTTCTATGTCGGTGGCATAACACGTACTCTCTCGATATATAGCTAGTAGTCAGCTACATTCAATCTACGTATTCGTGGTTAGCGTACCTGCAGAAGGATTTCATTTTAGCCCAACCCCACAATTATATATGCAGAAATGAAAGTCTGGGCTCTAGGTTGCAAGCTAAATACTTCCATATATATATACCCACATATATATATATATACTTTCGTAACAAAGCTACCCGAGAGTAAATACGTCTATACATACATATAGAATATGCATATATAGCCGTACCAAAGCTAACCCACAATTAAATACTTCCATATATATATGAGATATATATACTTAAGTATCAAAACTACCTCTCCCCTTTGACCGCATGCTCACATCTTGCGGTCATGCCACTCACCATCTTACCTAGGCATAGAGGTATATTGATCCATACATTACCACTCAAGTGAATGGCATCCATACAATAGCACGCCGTATGGACGATGAAATAAAACTTGCAAGAAAGCAAACACCCATAGTTAGTATTAGTTTACTTAGCCACCTAGTAGACTTTAATTGGGCTTAACTAGAGGTTGTCGCTAGCATAGTTTTGCAAATTAGTTTTGACAAATTTGTCTGTAGCTAAAGTTGTAATCCAAATAGGCTTTTTAAAACCAAAACTTGATTTTAAGACCATGTACATGACAGTATTATCATTAATCTTGCTCTGATGCCAGTTATGATAGAACCACCTAATTTATACAAGATCAAGTATGGTTGTCCCCGCTAACACGTTGACACGCGTATACTTTCACTTATATAAACCCGATAGTCCGCCGAGTGTCACTGAAGGACCTCGGTAAATCAACATCACAACCAAGATCGCGTGACTAAGCAAATACACATCACATACACAGAGTTGCAGCAGAAATAATATTACAAATGGGTTCACAAATAATAGTACAAGTTTTGGTTTCAAAACTAGTTAAAGGAAAACAACATAGCTTTCAAATGATTACATTAATATAAGCTCCAAATACATTGCTAGCATAAGTAACATCCTCTGATAAAAGCATATAGATGAGAAATAAATATGGAGTCACCGAGCCCACCAGTGGTTAGCCACCATCTTCGGCAGGCCAAGAACTTCACCTGCAATATGGTGGGATAAACCCTAAGTACTCAAATGTACTTAGCTAGACTTACCCGTCATAAACTAAAAATAAAATGACTCCAAGGATCAAGCAAGGCTTTATAGGTGGAGCTAGCTTGACAACATTTTACATAAAAAGCCACTAATTTAGCTATACATTTTATAATTCGGTCCTCACATTAATTATAGCTATTCATCTCTAGATTTATAACTAACCTGTGCCAAACATGTGGTATATCATTTGGTATCATACAGTAGTAACCATAGCCGGTATAATAATTCCATGTTCATCATAACTATCATTCCATAATACAGTTACTACGATGTTGATACTAGCCAAGTTTCTCACTGTCCGGGAGAGATGGCGATTCGAATCGATTTCAACCTAGCTAGGAATTTATTCCTAACATAAATCTAGGTCTACCAACCATGGTAGCCTTAGGTCATCTTTGGTACAACTCAGGTCCACATTTGCATAGGTTCGCCCAGCGCCGCACAATTAGGGACAACTAGCTACTAGAACGATTAGGACTACCCTACCCTTGGGCTCATGTCTGGCTCCCCGCACATCCTTACTACCATCCAGAGTGCGCACTTTTATAGAACGGGGCCTGGCCTGAGTTGAGCTACTCGGCTTTCGCTGATTAGAATGAGTTATCCGGCCAGCTAAGTGAGAGGCATGCGTTCAATCTTATCAGAAGCACCCAACAATGGTACAGGTCCTTAATCAGCACAGACGGATTCACATGTGTCAACCTACACATAGACTCCACCCAGCCTCCATTTACATTACCCCATGGTTCTTTTCTACGATAGCAAATATAGTCAACCCTGCTTCGGTATCCACCTATATCTCGTAGGTGATAGGAAATCACCCTGACTTCTACCGGTCTAAGCATGGCTAAGCATGTATTCGATCCTAGGACCTACATAGGGTTTAAGGTGTATATATCTGGACAAGGTAGTTCTATGCATCAACTGATTCCAATTCAACTCTTATCACCTAATGCATCAAACATAAAAAGACTCAAGTTGATATTTGTAAAACATAGGAGGCTTAGAATGCTTCTGGGGCTTGCTTGGGATCCAACACTAGGTTAGTGTTTGTTAGCTGACACTCGCTTGGCTGAGCATCTTCCATCTTAGTACTTACTTAGACCTTCCGTCTTCTGGATAGGTCCACCATACACCGCCTTCGGGTTTGGCTCCAACATCATGTCCTTCATGTGGTTCATCTAGCGTACCTTAGATGAGATGCAAGATGCAAGTGCATGAATATGAAGAATGGTAATATGAGATGCATCACATAATAGCATCAAGGCAAACATAAGATCATGCAAGACATAGGCACCTAGAGTTATTTAACTAAACATCATACAACCTATTATAGAGGGATAGCAAACAAATTAGGCATGGCACACAAGTGAACTTAAGTTAGATATTGCACACATGCATCGATCAAGAACTAACCAACATGTTTAGCCAAAACAAGAGCAAGCTAAAGCAATCACCTAGCACATGTATAGAAATCTGGACAATAGCACAGCAGTCACTTATTTTAACCATAACTAGAGATATAAGCATCCTAACAAGGGTGACCCTAGACTTTATGTAAAGTAATGAAATTATCTAAAACTTTGTTATTCATTCCAAAAACTAATTCATAGGTTAACATGATCAAATATGCCAATATCTCAGGTCTGTACCGATAAGGACATAAAACAGACATTAACTTCAGAAATGTATAACTAGAGTTCTAATCATCCAACAAGCATGATCCTTAACTTTATAGAAATCTTATTAAGTTATCTACAGCTTTATTATTATCATCTTTTGGTGATTCAACAGTTATTTGGCCTTAATCACACAAAGCAACAATTCTATCCAAAACATAGGACAGAATCTGACATACAACTTCAGACAACAATAAGTTGAGTTCTAGCTTTCACAACAAGGTGGTTCTAGACTTTTTAGAAATCTTAGAAAACCATTCACAACTTTGTTATAAACACCATAAGTTAATTCCAAAGTTAACCAGGTCAAACATCACAAAGGAGACAGGTCTGTCCAGATTAGGACAGAATCTGTCACTCCACTTCGTAAGCTCATAACTGGAGATTTAGACCACCAAAAGGGGTGATCTTTAACAATTTGGAAATCTCATGAAAAGCACTACACTTCTTATATTGTCACCAATACATGATTCCCTGTGAAAATGAGCCAAACAGTACAATCATTCAGATTTGTGCAGAGGACATGCGAAAACCTGACAGCAAATTTCTAAAATTTATAGCTCCTAAATTATCAGACCTATGGTCATGAAAATTTAACACAAGCTAGATTATGAAGTTACCTACAACTTTGGTATTCACCATATTCATAGAAAACATCATTTGCATCACAAAACTAATTTCACAACCAAAACTATACATGCAGCCATTTCAACACGTATGCGACAATGGTTCTTCATTTAGTTTTTTAACAAGGTAACATCTGCATAAGTTAAACACATAGTTCACAACTACTATGAACCTAGTTAATTAGGATTGGTTCTAGGTAACATGAAACACCCTAAACACTTTAAGCAAGAATTAAAGCAAGGATGAAGAACTTGTATAAGCGACATAATCACTAGTTGTTATATTAACATGAGAGCATACATATAAGTTATATTTGCAGCTTACCCACTACTTATCATAACTTAGCATCTTATATATCACTTAACAAGATCTATTAAAAGCATCACATGACTTAATTGCATGCATCTACTATAACACCCCAGGTGTTTGTCACCAGTTAAGCAGAGGGTTTGAGCTCAAACATGACCTATTAATGATGATCAAGGGCTCTTGTTCAAGTCTTGCAAGAGGTGACAAGGTGTTAACTTCAACTCACTAAGAATGAGGCCCAATTCAAACTATTTGGAAGACAATGAGCAAAGCTAGTTTGATGGTGATTGCCGTTTTGAGCATGTGATTGAGTAATGTTAAACATGCTTATTCCATGTGCCTCACATCCTCTTCCATCCATATGGGTCACTGGAAAAGTTTCATGAAGTTTGGAATCAAGAAGTCACATGAAATGATAAGTTATAATCTTTCTTGGATTGCTTTATGAAGTGAATGGAATTATATGTCATCAACCAAACCATGCTACCTTGACCAAATGACTCTAATTCAACTCTACAACAAAAGTCATAAATGGTTCGTGTTGAGCAAAGGTTAAGAAAATGCATCAATCGGTCAAAAACTATGATTTAAGCTTTACCGTGATGCTAGTTTGACTTGTGTTGACCAATCACTTACATTGCTTGCATGGAGTTGCACCTTAAATCAAAGTTGAAGTTTGAGTGGAGTAGAACAAACTTTGTTTTTAGACCGAGAGCTAGATCAGCTTGTAGGCAAGTCAAACCAAGGCTCAAACTTTGAATCAGCAGCTGTTTTCAGTACTTGAAATTTTTCTAAGTTTGGAATTCTTCGTCGTCGACATTGGCATCTCGTGTTCTCATGATTTTGTTAAGCAACATGATCGAGACCCAAAATAAAAGTTGGAGTATACATTGTGGAGAAGAGCATGTATAAAGATGGCACTCAGTTGACTTCATTTTGACCATCAATTTTTAGAGTTTGTTAATCGCCGTTAATGCATTGACAATGCCATCTTGGAGTGTCATTAACCGCTAATCTACTTCCCTAATGTATGTGACCCCTTAATCAAGTTTGTAGAGCATCAGAAGAGGAACAATTTTGCTTCAAGGACCATAGCCCAATTTGGCACGCAAGAATCCCTATCACTGGCCTCCAAGTCGAGCACCGCGACGCGTACCACGTGTTCGACTGAAAGGGCGTCGTGGCAGCCATGCACCGCAGAGCGCCCCACCTCCATTGCCACATGCTGCCCTGCTCCCTGCGCCTCCAAAAGTAGATGCCCAAGCTACCCTGGCATCACTCACTTACTCTCCGCTCCCACTCACGCTCGCCCATGCTCTCGCTCGCGCTCTGGCCGCACCAGAGCAAAGCCACCATGGCCGCCACCGCTGAGCTCCTATGTCGCTTGTAGTTCCCTCTCCTACAGCCCTCGTACACCTACACAGAGCTCTCCATCGGATGCATGCGGGACTATATGAGCTCCCTCGCCTCTTCGCCGTCTCTTCAGGCCGTCGGAGCGCCGTCGTCGCCAGTTCAGGCGTGCTCGAGCCACCGGCTTCTGTGGCCGGCCACCCACGGGCTCTCTCCATCTAGGCCACACCCCTCTGTGGGTTCGCATGGGCCCCCTTTTGTCGTGACACCGCCGCTCGCCGTCGGGGAGGAGCCACACCGGTCGGAGATGCTGTTCCCGGCCACCTCCTCTCTCTGAATGACGCTAGGGACCTCGCACGGAAATTTGAAGAAGTGGGAGGGTTTAAGTGAAGAATCTGTGACTTAGATGAATAGTGCCATAAAGGATATGTTTGTTCGAGTTTAATATGTAGAAACTACAGGGTCCCCGATGCAAGATTTACATTCCTTTTCTTTGATTTATGCAGATTTGAATGATCAACTTTGAAAATTCATAGTAATTAGTAGAAAAATAGTAAAATAGTAAATGAGGAGTTTTTGGAATCCTTGTGAAATTATCTATGTAGTAGATCTATAATCTGGCATGCTTTAGTTTAAAGTTTTGGCTGTGAAAATCAATTTGTGTAGTTAGGTTCTTAATACTAGTTATGTTTTGTTTTTTTCATAACTGCAGTTGTGGTGCTAAACTAAATGTGAAATTTTTATGGAGTGCTACTAAGGTGTTGGTTGATGTCTGATCAAAGTTGCAGGAGTTTAGGTTTCATGGTTTAAGAGGTATAAAAATAACAAATGTCCTGTGTTGCTTTGCTCCTATTCTGAATAGGCCTGCATGTTTGAATTAATTGGCTCAGTTAAGTTATGAATCATGCCTTGATGACAATAAATTAATTGTATTACTTTTCTTAGGCTTTCCAAAAAGCTAAATAGCACTGATTTTTGGTTAAGTAGATTTTTAGTTATATTTTCTTAAATTTCTAGTGGCTGTTTTTGCCCAAACCCAGATAGGGTTCCCTTGTTGGTACTATGGGGCCTTTTTTATAGTAGAATTAGCTCTTGGTGTTTATAAAAAAGTTGTTTATAAGTTGCTAAGATTTCTAAAAAGTCTAGAACCACATTTATTGGACATGTAGAACTCTAGTTATAGCTGTTTAAAGTGGCATGTCAGATTCTGTCCATGTTTTGGACAAAGATGCATTTATTGGATTAATTGACCTTGTTAACTGTAGACTAATCTTAATATGATAATAAGAAAGTTGTAGGTAACTTCAGAAGCTTTCAAAAAGTTATGCTTCATGTTTGTTGGAGGTCTAGAACTCTAGTTATGCTTCTCTGAAGTTCCTATCAGTTTTCTGTACCACTGATGTTTGGGCTGCATGTGTAGTTTTGCTTGTGCAATGATTTTCGTGGTGGAAATGATGTTTGCTGTAGTTGTAGTGAATACCAAAGTTGTAGCCAATTTCATAATATAGCTTATGTTAAATTTGCATAACCATAGGCTTGATAATTTAGGAGCTATAGATTTTATAATTTCCTTATCAGGTTTTGCATGCTCTCTGTACAGATCTGAATGATTATGTTGTTTGACCTAACTAAGCTTTGAAGCATGTCTTGGAGATAATATAAGAAGTGTAGTGCTTTTCATTAGATTTCCAAATTGTTAAATATCACTCATTTTGATGGTCTAAATCTCTAGTTATAAGCTTGTGAAGTTGTATGGTAGAATCTGTCCAAGTCTGGACAGAGGTGTTCAATTGTACTTGATTGACTTTGTTAATTGTGGAATCACCATGTGATTATAATAAACATATTTTATATAATTTAATAAGATTTCTAGAAAGTTAAGTTTCATGCTTGTTTGATGTTTGTAACTCTAGTTTTACATTTTTGAAGGTACTACTACTTTTCTGTCCTAGTTCTATGCAGATCTGAAACATTGGCATGGTTGACCTAGTTAGATTTGGAATAAGCTTTTGGTGATAATAACAATGTTGTAGGCAATTTCATTAGCTTTCCAAAAAGTCTAGGATCACCTTCTCTGGAGGTCTAGATCTCTAGTTATGGTTAAAATAAGTGACTATTGTGCTGCTGTCCTAGATTTCTATACATGTGCTAGGTGATTGTTTTAGCTTGCTCTTGTTGTGACTAAACATGTTGGTTAGTTCTTGATCGATGCATGTGTGCAATATCTGAATTTAAGTTCACTTGTGTGCCATGCCTAATATGCTTACTATCCCTCTATAATGGGTTGGGTGATGTTTAGTTAAATAACTCTAGGTGCATATGTCTTGTATGATCTTAGGTTGCCTTGAATGCTATTATGTGATGCATCTCATATTATCATTCTTCGTATTCTTGCACTTGCATCTTGCATCTTGTCTAGGTACGCTAGATGAACCACGCGAAGGTCGGGATGTTGGAGTCGAACCCGAAGACGGCATATGGTGGGCCTATCCTAAAGGTGGAAGGACTGGACAAGTGCTAGGACGAGAGATGCTCGCCAAGCGAGTGCCATCTAACAAACACTAACCTAGTGTTGGATCCTAGGTAAGCCCCGGAGCATTCTAAGCCTCCTATGTTTTTACAAATATCATTTGAGTCCTTTATGTTTGATGCATTAGGTTATAAGAGTTGATTGGAACCACTTGATTCATATAATTTCCTTGTCCAGAAATATACCTTTAACCCTGTGTAGGTCCAGAAATATCTCTCCCGGACAGTGAGAAACTTAGCCAGCTCCAACATCATAGTAATTGTATTATGGAATGTGATGGTTTGGATGAATGTGGAATTACTACGCCGGCTATGGTTTCTATTTCTATGCTACTAAATGATATACCACATGTTTGGCACAGGTTAGTTGGTAATCTAGAGATGAATAGCTATAATTAACTTGATGATAGAATTATAAAAATGTATAGCCGAATTAGTGGCTTTTTATGCAAACTGTTGTCAAGCTAGCTGTACTTATAAAGCCTTGCATAATCCTTGGTGTCACTTGATTATCTATTTATGACGAGTAAGTCTAGGTGAGTATATTTGAGTACTCAGGGTTTATCCCACCATATTACAGGTGAAGTTCTCGGCCTGCTGAAGATGGTGGCTAATCGCCGGTGGGCTCGGTGACTCTATATTTATTTCTCATCTATATGCTTTTGTTAGAGGATGTCACTTATGCTAGCAATGTATTTGGAACTTATACTAATGTAATCATTTGAAAGCTATGTTGTTTTCACTAATTGGTTTTGAAACCCAAACTTGTACTATTATTTGTGAACGCATTTGTAATATTATTTTCACTACAACTCTACATATGTGATTTGTATTTGCTTAATCATGCGATCTTGGTTGTGATGTTGCTTTACCGAGGTCCTTCGTGACACTCGGCGGACTACCACATTTATATAAGTGAAAGTATGTGCGTGTCAACGTGTTAGCAGGGGACAGCCGTACTTGATCTTGTATAAATTGGGCGGTTCTATCACAGCTGGTATCAGAGCAAGAATAAGCATAATATTGTCGTAGAACCGACCAATTTATAAGAGTACAAGTACAATGGCAGCCCACTAAATGGTCGCACTAGTCATACTTGAACCTATATAAACCCGGTAGTCCGTTGAGTACCATGACGGGTCTCGATAAATGATTTACAATAACCAAGATCGTACATGATTCAACATACATATCACATATTACATAAAGTTCACAGATACATTTCCATCATCAGAGTGTGAGACAAAGTTATTACAAACCAAGTTTTATAGATAAAAGCGGAAGCAAATTAAGTTTGAAAGTAGCATTTGCCAACATAGTTTGATATAGTGCTAACATACGATCACAATCCACAAAAGCATGTAGAAGGTATTAAATAAGAAGCCTGCCCAAGGCTTACTCCTCATCCACAGCGGGATAGAAGCAACTCTTGCAATAACCATGATACACAGTGCCATCTACAACAATGAGAAATAAAACCCTGAGTACGACAAGGTACTCAGCTAGACTTACCCGTCATAAACCAGAAATAAAATGACTCCAAGGATCATGCAAGGCTATATAAGTGGATGTAGCTTGACAACATTTTACATAAAAAGCGATTAACTCAATTACACAATTATAATTCAATTATCAAGTTAATTATGACTATCCATCTCTAAATTAGCAACTATCCTGTGCCAAACATGTGGTATGTCATTTTAAGAGCATACAATAGTAACCATAGCAGGTATTGTAATTCTATGTTTAACCGAACCATCATATTCCATAATACAATTACTATAATGTTGGGGCTAGCCAAGTTTCTCACTATCCAGGAGAGACGGCAATTTGAATCAATTTCAACCAGCTGGGAATTTATTCCTAACACAAACCTAGGTCTACCAGCCATGGTAGCCTTAGGTCACCTTTGGTACAACTCAAGTACACATTTCGCGGGTTCGCCCAGCGCCGCACAATTAGGGACACCAAATGCCAGGACGTTTAGGGCCTAGCCTGCCCTTGGGCTTAGTCTGGCTCCCCGCACATCCTTACTACCATCCAGAGTGAGCACTCTTATAGAGTGGGCCTGGCCTGAGTTGAGCTACTCAGCTTCGTGGTCGGAACGAGTTATCCGGCTAGCTAAGTGATAGGCATGCGTTCAATCTTGTTAGAAGTGCCAACAACGGTACGGTCCTTAATCGGCATAGACAGAATCACATGAGTGTCGATGTTTCACCATCGATAGCCTGCCATGGGGGTACCCGGGGTAGTTTGTTTGGGCTTCAGTGTATGCAGAACTCGACGGTAAACGCAAGAGATAGTCAATTTATCCTGGTTCGGGCCTTTGACCATGATCGAGTAATAGCCCCTACGTCCAGCCAGCATTTACCTTTGCGTTGGATTGATTGTAAAGTGTTGTATTTCATTCTGTCTCCTTCTAAGGAGCCCTGCCCTCCTTTATATAGTCAAGGAGGCCAGAGTCCTAGTCGGTTTACAATGTAGAGTCCTAGTAGGATTACAGGGTAGTATTACTACTAGGATTACATGGGAGGAATCCTAATCAAACTAGATCTCCTCTCTTTCTTGCGGTGTATCCCATGGGTCCCGCATCGACAAGCCCCCGAGCACTTCATGGTTGAACTCCGGAAGCCTTGTCTTGTTCCTCCAGGTCTTGCCGAGCAGGAACAAGCGTCGCCCGAGTGCTTTCTTGAGTGAAACCGTGTAGCGCTTCTTGGGATCTTCGAGTGGTGTGTGCTTTTTGAAGAAAAAAGTACTTCCATCTGGGTGTGGCCCCCAAGTCTCTTGCTATTTGGAACAAGGAGCTGGAGGGTCTTGTCTTGCAATTGTTCTGATTCTTCATCGAAGGGCTCCCGAGCATATACCCGGGTTCTTTATCAAAAAGAACTCGGATATAGCTTGGTCTGGGTTCTTTTTGTCATGAGGCCTTGAAGTGGTCTGTCTTGAAGAAGTCATCTTAGTGACGTGCGCTTTTTTGAAGAAAAAAGTGCACTCACTGAGTGTAGCCCCCGAGCCTCTTACTATTTGGAACGAAAAGTTGGAGGGTCTTGAATCTTATGTTGTTTGAAAGTTGCTATCTTGAAGAAGTCTTCTGAGTGATGTGCACTTTTTTGCAAAAAGGTGCACTCACTGAGTGTAGCCCCTGAGCCTCTTGCTATTTGGAACAAAGAGTTGGAGGGTCTTGAATCTGAGTTGTCCAAAGAACTAAAAACCTCTCCTGTTGTAGCCCCCAAGCATATATCCGGGTTCTTTTATTCATAAAGAACTTGGATGTAGGGTCTTGGCATATTCTCTGGTAGTCTACTATTGTCAAATGTAGTTGTATCGTGGTGGTTGAGTGTAAATGTTGTTTGTTCATGAGTTGTACAGTGTTGGTATATTCTTCCGAATATGGTTGTTCTTGAGTATTGTTCCTTCATGCCTGAGTCCTTTTTCATTGAATTTTGTCTTTTCACTGTGTCCTTTGTTAGGTTTGTTCCATTGGTGTCCTGGTTCATGTGCACCGCTTCTTTGGTCTATAAATACCCTCCTGGTGTGCTATTTTGATTCATCGAGCATTTTGTTGCGTGGTCTGAAATCTTCGTAGTCATGAATATGATAGTTTCTAAAGTAGAGCAGCCCCCGGGCGTATTTTGTAGTTCTTGTATATCTTGAATGTACCAGAAATGTTCTTGCCCAGGTTCGGGTTCTTGCACCGGAGGTCCCTTTGTCCAAGATTGCGGAGAAAGCCGAGAGTCAAGAATATCCAGATGCCGTTGAAAAGGTGGAGCCTGAGGTCGAAGATTTAGCCAGGAGGATTGTGGATAATCTTAATATTGATATTTCTTCTCCTGATGACAATGCTTGATGTAATTGACCTTTGTACGCCAGCCTCTGTGATAGGATATTATACTCCTTTTTGAATGAAGATTCTTTATTTTTTGTTGATGTCTTCTTTGCATGGATGTCTTTGATTTTGTCAAGTGTTTGTCATGCTTTTGTCTGTGCTGTGTAAACAACTCGATATTTGTAGATCATTGTCTTGACAAACTTTCTTGATTTGTCGAGTGCTTGTTTGGCTTTCATATGCGTCGTGTAAACAACTCGGTTTTTGTAGATTGTTGTCTTGACAAACTTTCTTGATTTGTCGGGTGCTTGTTTGGCTTTCGTCTGGTTGTAGAAACATCTTAGGATTGGTTCGGGTGTTAGCTTACTAGCTACCCTCATCGGTGGGCTCAAGCATCTTTTTAGCTCTTTTGCTCTCAGCCGGTATGCTTAGACGTAATTTTAGCCATTTTGCTTTTTTGGATCGGGTGTTAGCTTATTAGCTACCCTCATCGGCGGGCTCAAGCATCTTTTCAGCTCTTTTGCTCTCAGCCGGTATGCTCAGGCGTGATTTCAGCCATTTTGCTTTTTGGATCGGGTGTTAGCTTATTAGCTACCCTCATCGGCGGGCTCAAGCATCTTTTCAGCTCTTTTGCTCTCAGTCGATATGCTTAGGCATGATTTCAGCCATTTTGCTTTTTGGATCGGGTGTTAGCTTATTAGCTACCCTTATCGGTGGGCTCAAGCATCTTTTCAGCTCTTTTGCTCTTAGCTCAGGCATGATTTTAGCCATTTTGCTTTTTGGATCGGTGTTAGCTTATTAGCTACCCTCATCGGCGGGCTCAAGCATCTTTTTAGCTCTTTTGCTCTCAGCCGGTATGCTCAGGCGTGATTTTAGCCATTTTGCTTTTTGGATCGGGTGTTAGCTTATTAGCTACCCTCATCGGCGGGCTCAAACATCTTTTAGCTCTTTTGCTCTCAGCCGGTATGCTCAGGCGTGATTTTAGCCATTTTGCTTTTTGGATCGGGTGTTAGCTTATTAGCTACCCTCATCGGCGGGCTCAAGCATCTTTTCAGCTCTTTTGCTCTCAGCCGGTATGCTCAGGTGTGATTTTAGCCATTTTGCTTTTTTGGATCGGGTGTTAGCTTATTAGCTACCCTCATCGGTGGGCTCAAGCATCTTTTCTGCTCTTTTGCTCTCAGCCGGTATGCTCAGGTGTGATTTTAGCCATTTTGCTTTTTTGGATCAGGTGTTAGCTTATTAGCTACCCTCATCGGTGGGCTCAAGCATCTTTTCAGCTCTTTTGCTCTCAGCCGGTATGCTCAGGCGTGATTTTAGCCATTTTGCTTTTTGGATCGGGTGTTAGCTTATTAGCTACCCTCATCGGCGGGATCAAGCATCTTTTCAGCTCTTTTGCTCTCAGCCGGTATGCTTAGGCATGATTTCAGCCATTTTGCTTTTTTGGATTGGGTGTTAGCTTATTAGCTACCCTCATCGGTGGGCTCAAGCATCTTTTCAGCTCTTTTGCTCTTAGGCGTGATTTCAGCCATTTTGCTTTTTGGATCGGGTGTTAGCTTATTAGCTACCCTCATCAGCGGGCTCAAGCATCTTTTCAGCTCTGTTGCTCTCAGCCGGTATGCACAAGCGTGATTTCAGCCATTTTGCTTTTTTGGATCGGGTGTTAGCTTATTAGCTACCCTCATCGGTGGGCTCAAGCATCTTTTCAACTCTTTTGCTCTCAGCCGGTATGCTCAGGCGTGATTTCAACCATTTTGCTTTTTGGATCGGGTGTTAGCTTATTAGCTACCCTCATTGGTGGGCTCAAGCATCTTTTCAGCTCTGTTGCTGTTAGCCGGCATGCTTAATGAAAACAACTTAGGAAGATTCGTAATAAGACATCTGTTGTCGAGGAACACCATCTTTATTGATCATGAATGTTGATCTCTTGTGGCTTGTATATATATTCTCCCTTGAGTTGTTTTCATGCATAAAATCTTCTTAGTTGGCTGATGTGCCATATATTGTTGACTTCTTTTCCATCTTTAGTTATCAACTTGTATGCGCCAGCTATCGATGTTTCGATGATTTTGCTTGTCCAGGTTGCCTCGGTTGTTTCTATCTAGGAACCTTTCTCATGTCTTCTCCTATGCAGTAATCATTTTTTCTACTGTGTGTCTGAATTCTTTATTGTTTCTCGGATTTTCTTTGTAGAAGTCCTGAAATTGCCACCTAGCCATGATTCCATGAGAGAAAGCTTCGATTACTTCTCATTCGGTGATGTCATGTACTTGAGCACGTAGTTCGCCAAATCATCGATAGTAATCTCTGAGACTTTCGCCCCCTTTCTGCTTGAGTCCTTTTAATTCTGTGTGGGTGATGGGGTGCGTAATGATACCCATGAAATTTTCACAGAAAACTCTTTGCAAGTCCTCCCAATTTCTGATTGACCCTGGATTTAATTTGTCAAACCATTGGAGGGGCATGGTTTCTAGGGCCATGGGAAAGCACAAGGTCTTGATGTCGTCGCCTCCTCTGGCTAGTTCAATCGACTACGAAGTAAATCTTGAGACACTGCCTTGGTTCGGTCTTGCCATCATATTTAGAGTGGATTAGACTGGCTTGAACTTGTGAGGCAGTCGTATTGAAGCAAGTCTGTTTGCAAAACAGGGGAATCTATCATGCATTTTGGCTTCTTTGTATTCTAATTCGACACCTCCTTCCTGCCAACTGTCGTTTTGGTGAGAGTAGTTCTATGGGGATGTCTGAATAGGTACTTTGCTTCTGATCTTCCTTGGTTGTTTGATTCAGTAATTTTGACTATGGTCCCTTCTACTTTCTCTGTTGTGACTTCCACTTGGTCTAAGTCTCTCAAAAGTGGACTTCTTTTGATTTTGATCTTCCTTCCTATGAGATGTTGACCTAGCGGGTAGTCTTGAGCAGGCCCTTTCATCGTGCGTCCTTAAGGCTGCTGATTGGAGGAGGTCTCAGAGTTGCTCCTATTTTTCACTGGGAAGTGATGTCGCTCCGAGTTCTTCTAGTGCTTCTCGGATCTAATTATTGTAGGGTGTATTCGCCGCATGTCTTTCTCTGACTTCTTGTTCTAATTTTTTCCTATCATACTCAGCTAGATCTGACTTATATTTGATCCAAGCTTCCTTGCGCTACCTAGCATGGTGTTGGCGTCCTTGTTTCAATTTGTTTCTTCTTTCTCTGGCTTGCCTTTGACTCTCGGTCTCACCATTGTGCCCCTAGATAAAGGGTGATATGTTGGACTCAGATTCGTCTGATGACCTGATGTCGGGTGCTTCTGGGGGGACCAATGGTGATCGAGGATGGCAAACCATGAATACTTCTCGTGCATGAATTGTTCTGTTATTAGTGTTGGTTTCCACATTGTCGGAGTTGTTGATGATTTTAGTAGAGGCTTCAAGGTCACAAATCGAGTCTCCTTCTTGGTATGGTAGAATTGCTATCGTTGTCATGTCGACTAGTTGGGTACCGCTGTCCTCAGGAATAGAACCTGGCCAGTGGACGATGCAGTCTTAAGATGTTATAGTTAGTACGAGACCTTCTTGAGCTCCTTTTAGTGGCATTCTAAGCATCGGATCGAGGGATCCTTCGGGCCATGCCTAATAAGATTCTGCCATATTGTGGAGTCTGAATAGAAAAGGACCTAACTTCTTGAAAGGACTCTGAGTGTATTCCGAGTTGTATTCTTGATAGGCCGAGGCCGCATTCTGGAGCCTCGCCGGAAAAGAACTCGATTTCTCAAAAGAACTCGATAGAGATTCCATCTCAGATGCAGAGCCTGGGTTTGAGTCGGATGTGGAAATCCACGAAATCTGAGTTGGATCAGATATCACGAGCTGCGCGAATCTTCTGGCGATTTGACCTGTCGTAGTCGTTGAAATAGAAAGGTTTTCATGGTGAACTGAATCTTTGAGGAGACGGCCTTGAAGCTTGCCGTTGTCGTCCACCTCATAGATAAATGAACCGAAGATGAAGGTTGATCCCGTTGAGAAAATCATGTTGTTGAGGTCCATCAAGCTCTCGGATGCAAATTTGTTGAAAGCCCCTACCTGGCACATCAGCTGTCGATGTTTCACCACCGATAGCCTACCACGGGGGTACCCAAGGCAGTTTGTTCGGGCTTCAGCATATGCAGAACTCGATGGTAAACGTAAGAGACAGTCAATTTATCTTGGTTTGGGCCCTCGACCGTGATCGAGTAATAGCCCTACGTCCAGTCGGCGTTTGCCTTTGCATTGGATTGATTGTAAAGTGTTGTGTTTCGTTCTGTCTCCTTCTAAGGAGCCATGCCCTCCTTTATATAGTCAGGAGGCTAGAGTCCTAGTCAGTTTACAATGTAGAGTCCTAGTAGGATTACAGGATAGTATTACTACTAGGGTTACATGGGAGGAATCCTAATCAAACTAGATCTCCTCTCTTCCTTGCGGTGTATCCCATGGGTCCCGCATCGATAATGAGTCAACCTACCATAGACTCCGCCCGGCCTTGATTTACTTTTACCCCATGGTTCTTTTCCATGATAGCAAATATAGCCAACCGTGCTTCGGTATCCACCTATATCTCGCAGGTGACAGGAAATCACCAGACTTCTACCGGTCTAAGCATGGCTAAGCATATATTTGATCCTAGACCTATACAAGGTTAAAGGTATTATTACTGGACAAGGAATTTATATACATCAAGTGGTTCCAATCAACACTTATAACCTAATGCATCACTCATAAAGGACTCGAGTAATATTTTGTAAAATACTGGGAGACTTAGAATGCTCCGGGGCTTGCCTTTCAGAAAGGAAGTGGGGCGGTGGTCAGGGCACTCTAGAAGCTCTTCTGGGTTCTTCTCCTTGCCTTCGGGAGCTGCGACTTGAGGAATCTCCTGCTGGTCCCCTTCCTCTCCCTTCGTTGAACTCCAGCAACGTTATCTCCTCCGTCGATCCTAGATGCATGAGTATGACATAAGATATGGCGAACGCATTCATATTGATAAGTATAGCATGGTGATACAAGATGAATGGATTCTTGTAAGCATTCTTAACAACATGGTGTTAAAGTAATAACAAGTGCATCATATTTTACTGGGTATGTGCATATCTCTTCTTGATTATTTAATCAACTACTTCAACAATGCATTTACCTATACCACAAAATAGCAGCTACTTGTTTTACTCATAACTAAAGTTCTACTTATCCAAATGTGGTGATCTTGGACTTTCTAGAAATCTTATAAAATTATCTACAACTTTCCTTTAATGCTCTTACTGTGATTCAAGAGTTATATAGGGCAAACAATTCATTCAATCAAATCTGTCCAGGAAGTAAACCTTTCGGACAGCAAACTTGTAACAGCTAGAACTTGAAAACCCTAAGTCCTATGACTGTGAAAATTTAACATAAGGTAGATTAGTAAGTTATCTACAACTTTGTTATTAACAAGTTTTACAGCAGAGACCATTATCCATACGAAACCATCCACACAATCAAAATTATATATGCAGACTTGTATTTGAATGATAACGCGATAATTAGTTATTTGTACACCATCAATGGCTTCTAAGCCTTACCATCGACATCAACAGTTACTATGCATCATAAGAACCATAGAAAACATTATGCTTAATCACAATCTAATTATTTAAATGCCTTTATTAATTTAACTAAATAATTAGGGTAAATAATAAACATATACTAAAGGTGCATCATAAATTCTCAAAAATTTATAGTGGCTTACTTGTGCTACCAATAGACTACTATAAAAGTTTCATGCCATTTTAGCAAGTAAAACATCCTATGCAAAAATGACAAGACATAAAGGCTTAAAATAGCATAAATAGGAAATCCAAGTGAAAAGTGTCAAACAACAGATTTTATATTTTTCTTAGCATCCATATGGTACTAGGACAACCTCCAATAAATTTCATGAGTATTGGATTCATAATTAATTTATAAAAATTCATACAAGGATCACCTAATTATAAAAGGAAAATCTATACCTAGAACTCTATTCATGCTATGGCCCTCAAATTTTTACCAGAGCTTATACTTATCAAGAACAGCTCACCACATAAATTTCATAATTTTTGGAGCACAGGAACTCTAGATATAAATTAAACAAGTTTACATACATTTAAAAACACATTTCAAGTTTCATTTTAAATCTTCCAGAAACTCTACTATAAATGCTAATATCATATTTTTCATAAATACTACACTTCCTAAGGAACACTACAAAATTTGGTTCACAAATTTTGGATCTCTCTAGCTCAACTTATCAATTTTCAAAGTTGCACACAAAAACTGGAACAAATGAACTAGCCTACTGCACTACAGTCGCTGACAGGCGGGACCCACTGTCAGTCGACCCCACACGTCAGTGAAACAAAAACAGGGCACGGCGCTATATCAACGTGGTTCGGCCACAGCTCGTCACCGGGGAGCTCGCCGGCGAAGACAAGTGAACCTACGTGTTCTACAGAGCAGCGCGCGTCTAATGACCTAGGTGGTGGCAGTGAAGGTGTGGCGGAGCATGCTCGTCGCTGGCCATGGTGGCACGGTGGCGCTGCTCTGTGTAGCAATGCCAAAAAAGTGTAGCAAAAGACCCAAAAATGGTAGCCATAGTAATTTTGCTACCAATTTTTTTTGGTTAAATGTCGTTGCACTTGTAAGGGTAGCAATAGCATAATGCAATGGGTTACATTTTAGTTGCGACACACAGCCCCTCTATTGCAACACTTTTGACGCTTTTGCAACACCTGGTGAGTGTTGTAACAAAAGCAATTGCAACCACTATGGGTGTGGTAATAGTATCAATTGCAACGAACTAGGCGTTGCTAGCGATACGTATTGCGACACGCTGGTCGTGTAGCAACACAATGCAAGCGCAACGCAACACAGGTGTTGCAATCGTGGTTGTTGCTACGCAGAGAAAGCATTGCAATAGAGGTTCTCTATTGCCACATCACCTAAATGGTTGCTATAGGTGGCTTAGGTTATTGCAACATCTCTTTAGGTTGGTTGCTACAGAGAGGTCGTATATTGCCACGTTTCTGAATGGTTGCTATAGATGGCATAGGCTATTACCATGTTACTTAGGTTGGTTGCTACAGACAGGTCATCTATTGCCACGTTACTAACTATCTGGTTGCTATAGGTAGATTCCTATATTGCCACCATCATCTTTTTGTAGTTGCAAGAGATAGTTTCTCTATTGCCACGATTATCGTACCTATTGCCATGACTAAATGTGGTTGTTATATGTGCCATCATATATTGCAACGCCAGATTAATATATTAATAATTCATGTTGCGACACTTTGTTTGGTAGCTTAAATTAATAATCGCAAAACGACAAATACATAATGAAGGAAGCATCGACATCCATTAAAATGAAATATAATTTGTTCATACAAAATCTTTAACAAAACACACCAAGTGTCAAACTAAATGAGAACACAAGTAGATAGCTTAACACATAATAATGTGTTAAGCACAGACAACTGTTTGAACTCATTCGAATCAAAAGACTAATGTCTACTGTAGCAGCGAAGGTTCCCTTGATATGTATGTTGGCCATCGTCCCACCATTCGCATGCTCCTTCTCAAACTCAAGATTCCTCCTGAAAAAATCATTGACATGCATTAGTTAAACTGAGACTAGTGGTGGCAAAGCTAATTGAACACTGAAGCAAAACACGAGCTGCAGTACTAGAGTTCTGTGAGCTGCAGTACTATCAACCATGAACTTTGAAGCGTAAAGCAAATATAAACATACATGCAGCTGCCTCCCAAGACATTTTATGAGCACAAACACATCCATATATATTTCTAATCAGCAAGAGGAAACTAAGCCTGGACCATATTTAGGAGCAGAACAAAAGAATAGCTATGTACTTCTCCAAAAGGACTATATGTTCCTTTTTAAGGCAAAGAGAGATAAAAGGTTTCACATAGTACCTGTGTATTCTTTTTGGACAATGCAGATCTTTTCCTAGCCACAGTTTCCTTCAGTTGCTTTGTTGTAGTATAAACAACACCCGAATTCGCTGCCAAATTACTTCTAGTCATGCGCCCTCTAGTGAGACGTTCTTCAGCTACGGAAGAAGGGGGTTGTTGTTCTAGCTGGCTGGTTTCTTGGGTAACCTGAAAATAAATGGTTGGTGGTAAAAATTACACCCCTTGACAAGAATATGACATGCATGTTACAATTAAACATTCTTCAATTATCATCAAACTACCTGCTGACTATGCATCATGTGTTCTCCCATTGTAGTTGTTACATTTTGTGTCCCCTCAATTGTTGCAGCAGCAGCAACATTTTCAGTTGGCTCCACAATTGTGCTAGCCTGCATTTCGAATTGGGTTCAAGATCATGATTTTCAGTTCAATAAACTATGAGAACATAGATGTTGTTAATATTACCTTTTGTACTGAAGCTTGCTGTTGGGCTGCTTGCAACATTAACATAGCTTGCCTAAGTGCTTCTCTATCAGCCTCCCTTTCCTTGTTCATCTGTTCAAGCTGACGCCTATGTTCTTGCCTCTTGGCTTCCCTTTCAACTTCTTGAGCTTCTAGTCTATCTTGTAGCCGTCCAAACGATTCAATGAGGGCTTCCTCCTGTTGCAGTTTGCGCTGGTAGTCCTCCGATAGTAGCTCCTTTCTAGTTGGGTACCTTGCAAGGTAACCATTAGCATGCATCTTGTTTGATTTGATTTTTCTCGTTTCCTTGTAGGTTGATTGGAAAATCTAGTTCTGCTCCAAGTCTGAGATGACATTTGCGTCAGGCCTTGACTCCAGCTCCATAATCTTCCTGGTTGCATTGTCCTAACAAAGCAAAGACATTTAGTTAATTAAAACTTTAATTCTAAGCGAGGACAGTTGCATCACTTAATAAGGGTTGTAAAAACTGTTTAATACTCACATAGACTTCCCTAGATTCCTCGCTTGTCCATTGTCCATTTTGTTGGTGGGTCATCATAAAAAGCTCCATATCATTTGGCTCTTCACCAGTTAGTTGGTCCCTCTAATTAGGCAAGAATGTAAAAAAATTAGCCATATTTCATAATCTAGTGAAATGTAGAAGCTTTTATAAACTGTAAAGATCAGGAAGATATCCACCATGAATTTAAAAACAGAAGATAACAGAAATATTTATTGCTATTGAAAAAGTACAGGAATCCAAGTTCTTCTTTTTGTTGGCACACATTAGTTTTAGTACTTTTTGCTTTCTGTATACAAGGATGCAAAATATATTTTTTTGTAGTGGGCAGTGGGCTAAATATCTCTATCAAATACAAAGACTATATAGGTTATAACAATATCATGTCATTGTCATTTGGGGGCACAAGCACAAACCATAAAAAAAATGCCTGAAGGAAAACCTTGTGACAGAATTTTTTACCTTCTCATAGCTCAATTGAGAAAAACCCTTTGATCCTGTAACATGGTGTATCTGTCGATTGTGCCGATTCTGAGAATTCTTATTGCTAATCCTCTGCACAAAACCAGCAATGATTTGATTTTTATAAAATCAGCAGTGCGCAAAACATAAACCTTGACGTCAGAAGTGGAATTGGCAAGTTTTTTAAAAAATTGGGAACAAACCTGGAATTCTTCAGTGCCAAAATACGACATCAGATAGTGCCACTCAACAATGTCTAATTCTTCTGGCCTATGTCTCATTCTCTCTTCATAGGTGGTGTACGCCTTGTAGGTAGCACTAAATGTAGATCGCCATCCTTTGTAACGGTCATTAGCCACCGTCCATATCTTGATTCTGTTCGCCTCGTTATCCTCAAGGTCCCACTTAGCCTGCTCAAGGTAAAGCCTAAATAAATTACTTCTTAAACAATAATTTGGTATTGAAATTTTGACATCCACATGGATAACAGAAGCTTACCAGCACATCGTTTGCTATTGCAATTTTGACATCCACATGGATATCTCTCCATGTTCCTACTCCAATGAGAGGTGCTCTTTTCCTCATGAACAGTGTTATTTCATCAACAAATATTCGTTTGTTTGAACCTACAGGTCCTCCAAGCCTAGAGAACTGGATGCTAAGCTTCTGAGACGCCTCCCTGGTTCTCTTGTTTGTTGCTGTCCATCCTTTCAAGTTACCTCTTGGCTTCCTCTTTTTGGAGTCTTGTCCATGAAAAACAATTATATACAAAGCAAAACACTTAAAAAACTATTGACATAGTTTAAAATTAACTGAACCTCACAATAAATTGAAAATATTCATTACTTACTAGTTCCCTCTCCCTGTGGAATGAAACGCCGAGCATGAGATGGTCTGTTTACTGGCGGTGTGGGGTTGCTATCTTCACTTGAAAGTACTACATCTGTATGATGATTACTGTCCACATATGCCACTGTAGAAAATATTGGTCACTTGTGTAAGATATGATATGTTTGTGAAGGAATATTAACAATAGACATGTAGGGACAGATGTTATATTACTAATATCATTCAGTTGTCCTTGCACCCTTAACCATTCTTTGTAAGTTTTGGTGGTGTCATCCCTGTCGATATCTTTCAAATCTGGGTCAGCTAAGCTAATATTAGTACAAAGGCTTCTCCAATATAAAATAATACAACAATTTTGAAATATATAGGAGTCCAACATAACACTTACCCGTGAATCGGTTTTCCTTATGCATGACGTGCAACCATTCCTTGTAAGCATCAATTGACTCCTCATCTTCATCTATATTCTCTTCCCTAATGGGTCTCCTTCCAGGTACTTTCAAGGGTGTTATGTTCACATTCTGGTCTATTTTTTGTTCCTTGGACAGCAATAGTCTGACCTGTCTTTCCTCCTCATTACATGCTATCATAGCATCTGCATTGACTTCTTCTTCGATTTCGTGTAATGTTGCTGCATTACCACATCTCCTCTTGTAGTACAAATAGTCCCTTACCCTATACCCCAATTGTAATTTCATTGCAAGCAAGTTACTCAGGGTGAGATCAGCCCTAGTGATTGTAATAGTAGAAGACTCTTCCCCCCCCCCGGCAATCCCTCGCAAGTGAAATAGAGAGTCCATGTTTGATCCGAGCTGCCAAATATTACAATAGTATCAAACTTAAGCACTAGTGATGATACAACAATATACTTAAAAGGAAACCAGTGTACATATAGTATGTGTATAGACAGAGAAAGTAATTAAAACTTAGTGCCACTTATTTGAACTATATGTGCACCCCCATGACTGAAATTAAAGTAAACCAAAAAAATATTTATACTAGGAAACACTAAATATTGCACACTTGTTCTTCTTAGCTTAATTGATAGGAAATGCTTACAGTCCCATTCTAAATTAGAAATATGTATACTATGTGTATGGACAGAGACCAAACTCATTAATCCCTACATATCATTAATCCCAGGCATTCGATCTACATTATCCCCATGGCGCACTGCTTCCTGCATGTCCCTGCAGTGTCGATGCTCTTAGGCTACATTTTTCCCAGAACATTTTCAAGATTATATATCTAAAACTCTAAACCCGAGATGTTGAATCCAAAAATAGGAAGCCAACAGGTGTTACCTATCATTGGTCTCATTGATTGGCAGGGTGCTCTCTTGTTGATCACCAAGTGCTGCTGTCGACCCAGATGAACGTGTTGCCCCAAAAAGGGACATGGTGGCGTTGGGTCTGTATGAACTTGTCGGTGCCGCCGCCGCCGCTGGAGTTGTTGGCGTCCCGGACGAACGTGTTGCCCCAAAAAGGGACATGGTGGCGTTGGGTCTGGATGAACTTGCCGGCATCGCCGCTGCCACCGCTGGAGTTGTTGGCATCCCCGCTCCTGCAGGTGTGCGCATCGATGTCGAGGACGGAGGTGTTCCACTCGTTGGAGTTGTCATCATGTTCGACTTCTCTTTGGTGGAATCCAAAAACCCTAACCGTGTGGAGGCGGCGACGTGGTAGATGAGGAAGCGCGTGTGGGGCGGCGACGTGGTAGATGAGGAAGTCACAAAATAAAAGGGGGCGGCATGGGGGGAGGAAACGGGGATGGGCAATTTTTTTATCAGGCCATGCCTGGGACTTGGTCAGATTTTGCGCAGAGAAAAAGACCTACGGACCGTCCTCTCATAGGAGCAGACCGTCCGCCGCTCACTAGTTTACTTTTCTCAAAAAAAAGATTTTTCTCAACTTCTTTTTGCACTTTTTCAAAAGAGGTTAGCCCTCATGCATGCAATGCAATTGTTTGAGCAAAGTGGCACTATAGAACCGTCAAGCAAATGAAATTGACCCCTCTTGATAGTACGGCTATCTAGCCTATAAATCCGGTTGATTTTCATCCTCTAATCACCTCTTGACCGGTAAAATAGAAAAACCCTATCTTATACCTTTGCCTTGAGCTTCTTTAGATTCAAAGATTTCAAACTATCGCCAAGACACCCTTTTTGGCTCAACTCATATCCGGGACTAACCTATTCTCACATCTCAAGAAATTGTTAGTCCACCCTGATAGTCATTAATTACCAAAACACAAATTAGGGGCCTAGATGCTTTCAACCCTGCGTCCAGTAGTGAAAAGGTTTGCTTGGTTTCGTACGGCTCGTCAATTTTCATAAAGAGACGAGAGTAAACTTTGGATATGCAAATACTCTAAATCGGATTTACTTTGGTTGTTACAAGTGTCTCGATAATGTTCACAAAGTGGGAAGAGAATGGAAGCTTAATTATTTAATGCATTTGCGTTTCTTTGTCAAGCTTTAATTTGGAATCTGGTTTAATTTAAAAAATTTACATGAAATTATAATAAATATAATCCTAAATAAATGCGCTAGCAGATCACATTTTTGTGTTCCTCCGTACATCGAGCTGGTGTGTTCATGTTCAAATCTACTATTTCCTACTGCATCCATGCATGGTTGTCGACTTGTCGTTGTGGAAACCACCAACCAGACGTAGGAAGCCAATCAGCCATTGCACGCCAGAACGTAGCTGACTTGGTGAGCTAGCATCTCGACATGACAAAAGAGACGTTGCCGGATGGTTTTTACCATGCTCTCTTGCGAGAAGTTAAGGAAACTCAGTTGCTCGGAGTGCCACATCATGAGGGGTACCGGCAAGAGTAGACACCCAAACTTCTATGAAACGCTGCTGGACGCAGTACATAGGAGAATACTTTAGGTATACGTGCGGCTTGGACGTAGGGCATGGCTGCTTGCCCACAGCCCACCCCGTCCGTCCCTGCCTGGCTCGCTTCTTCAGGGGAGTCGCGATCCTCAGGGTGGAGGCATGGCATGTAATTGAAAATTGGAAGTGTATATTCACTGATTCAGGGGGCGCTGCGAATGAGGGTGGAGTCGCGATCCTCAGGGGGCGCTACGCACGGGGGTGAGGGCGACCGCCGCCACTGCTCGGCATCTGGACTCCTCTGACCTCCGCTCTACTGCCCTTCGGACCTCCATAGAGGTGCAACCCGTGGATCATAGAATCAGTTTTGAAGGTATGAGAATCAAAAGCTCCCAGCCTCTGATGTCTAATTTGTATTACCCTATAGCTCGCTAATTGTGCTGTAATGTGATTAATTTAGGTAGAGTATAGCTGATTTCTGCCCTGATTTCCACGTTGATCGATCAATCAGACATGCCGTCCTCGCGGCGAAAGGTATGAGATCACTATGGGCTACACATATATAGTTCAATTATGTATGTAAATACGCTGGCTAAATTGGTGATCATCGTTCATCTTCATCACGCAGATGTCAGGCGATGATAGGAGTTGGATGCGCTTGCCTCGTTCTTCAACCGAGTGGTAGAAAAATTCATGCAGTTTTTGGACAGGACATATAGTGGCACTTCGAGGGGTGGAACTACAGCATGTCCGTGCCATAAATGTCTATGCATGTCACACAGAACACGGCTATGCTTCAGATTCATGTCCTTTCAATAGGGTTTGCTAAAAGTTTTATAATGGAAGGGGAAGGTTCAGCTGATGTGGTTTTTCACAATGAAGATGTAGGACCTAGTGATGTACAAGTACACAATGATGACCCAGCAGCAGCAGATGTACAAGTACAGAACGATGATGAAGGTGCACCACATGATTCTGGAGTAGACAATGAAGAAGGCAGCGCACCGAGTGAAGATGATGAGGCCAGTAATTTGATTAAATCCCTAATCAGAGGTGAAATACGAGGAGAGATCGGTGATGAAGACGAGCTGAACGAGCAAGCCAAGGTCTTCTTCAAGTTACTATAGGAGGCAAAAAAGGAATTATATCCAGGTTGCGAAGATGGTACAAAGATATCTTTATTGTGGAACTTTTCTAGGTTAAGTGCGTGTATGGGATAAGTAACAAAGCATTGGAGGGGGTACTCTTTCTGATCTCAAAGTTTCTCCCTAAAGGTCATTGTGTCCCAAACACAATGGAGAAAGTGCAAAGGGTGGTTTGCGATCTAGGCTTGGACTATATCAAGATAGATGCATGTGAGAATCATTGTGTGTTATTTTGGAAGGAATATGAGAAGCTGGATATATGCCCCAAATGTAAAGCATCTAGGTGGAAAATAGATGACCATGGTGATGGCCATGTGAATGATGGTCATGATAAGAAACGTCGTCGTGTCCCAGTCAAAATCCTTCGGTACTTCCCTCTCACACCTCGGCTACGCAGATTGTACATGTCAGAGAGCACGTCATTAGAAATGCGTTGGCATGAGGAAGGAAGAATAGATGATGGCAAACTATGTCATCCTGCTGACTCTAGGGCATGGAAGCACATGGACAATATGTTTCCACGATTTAAAGAAGCTCGTAACGTTCAACTGGGTCTTGCTTCTGATGGCTTCAACCCATTTGGTATGCAAAATGTTACTTACAGTTGTTGGCCTGTTATCCTAATACCTTACAATTTGCCTCCTTGGTTGTATGAGAAACAATCTTATTGGATCATGTTGATGTTGATACCTGGCAAGAAAACTCCTGGAATGAATATTGATGTTTACTTGAGGCCCCTCATTGATGAGTTGAAGGCGCTGTGGAATACTGGTGTTAATTGTAGGGATGTAAAGGCAAAGGAAAACTTTACACTCCGTGCTATGCTACTTTGGACAATCAATGACTTCCCTACATATGTGATGCTTTCTGGTTGGAGCACAAAAGGAAAATTTGCATGTCCTTACTGTCACAAGGATACAGATTATTTGTGGTTGAAACATGGGAAGAAGTTCTGCTACATGGGACATCGTCGGTTTTTGCCCTTAGACCATCCATGGCGCATGAACAAGATGAGCTTCAACAATGAAGAGGAAACCAGGGAGGCTCCAGTTCCACTGTCTGGTCAAGATGTATTAGACCAATATGTAACTTTTCATCCAACGGGATTTGGAAAGGACATATCAAAAAAGAGGAAGCGTGATGAAGACGGAAGATGGCACAATTGGAGGAAGAAGAGTATTTTTTTGAGCTCCCCTACTGGTCTTCTTTGCTCATAAGGCATAATTTGGACGTGATGCATATTGAGAAAAACATATGTGAGAGCATATTAGGGACTTTGCTTGAAATTGAAGGGAAATGTAAGGACAGTGAGAATGCCCGCCTTGACATGGAACATCTTGGGATCAGGCAAGATCAGCATCCTGTGATTGATGATGACACGTACACCTTGCCAGCAGCGTTGTACTCTCTAGACAAGGATGACAAGAGGATTTATGCCAATTTCTTCAAGGAGTGAAGATGCCTAATGGGTTCTGCTCCAATTTAAAGAGATGTGTTGACGATAAAACATGTAAGGTGTCTGGACTCAAAACTCATGACTACCATATTATTCTACAAAAACTATTGCCCTTAGTCATTAGAAGGATTTTGCCAGAAGATGTTGCCAGGCCATTGATTGAGCTCAGTAGGTTCTTCAGTGCACTTTGTTCAAATGAGTTGGTGCCAGCAGATCTTGACAAACTAGACAGTTCAATTAAAGAGACTCTTTGTTAGCTTGAGATGGTTTTCTCGCCTGCATTTTTTGACATAATGATTCATTTGCCAGTCCATCTAGTTGAAGAGGCTAAACTAGGAGGGCCCGTGTGTTATAGATGGATGTATCCAGTAGAGAGGTATCTACGTACTGCTAAAGGATATGTCAGGAACAAGGCACAACCAGAAGGATCAATAGCCGAGGCATACATAGCTGAGGAGTGTCTTACATTTTGCTCTCGATTCTTCAACGTCAACACCAAGCTGAGTCGAGCTGATCGTCATGAAAATACAGTTGTGAATGAGCCTCCAAGTGGTCTAAGCATATTTAGTGAAATTGATTACAAGAGGAGAGGAAATAAGCTTAAGAATTTGGAGAAAGTTGAACTTCAAAAGATGAGGCACTACATAATTACTAATTGTGATGAAGCCAGGAAATGGGTAGAGTAAGTCTCAATTTTTACCACTAAATTTATCTTTTATCTGCTTGTTTGTGGCATCAACTAATAATTTGGTGCACTCTGATGTAGGGAGCATAAGACACAACTAACAAGGGATAGTTCAATTAACATTAAAAAACGACACAAGGAGCATTTTGTAAGATGGTTTGAAATCGAGGTATTTAGTATTATTTTATATTTTTAAATTCAACTTTATGGTCAGACCGACGTAGTAATTAACCGATAGATGTCTAACTGGATTTTTAAATTGCAGATAGCAAAACTATATGACAAAGGGGAAGCAAGTAAACTGATGCATGCCCTTTCTCAAGGACCTAACCCTCAAGCTCATGTGTTGAATAGAGTGCACATCAATAATTGGCTATTTCGGACAGCTGCCATAGAGAAAAGTCTCGTGACACAAAATTCTGGTGTCCTTGTGAAGGGTGATGATAGTACAGGCAACATGACCTGGTATGGAGTCATTAGAAATATAATCTCACTGGAATTCCCACAAGAAAAAGAAGTTATATTATTTCAGTGTGATTGGTATGATGTGCCGGCTACCAATACCAGCAGAAGCAGAGGGTACACTAGGGATAAATTTGGTATTATCGACATTGCTACTTCCATGTTCAGATATTCAGATGAACCTTACATTCTTGCTTCAAACGCTGAACCGGTGTTTTATGTCCCTATCGTGAACAAGCCAAGATGGTCTACTGTTGTTTTGGTGAGACCAAGAAATTTGTTTTCCATGCCAGACACAGGAAATGACGCCGATGCACTTGATGTGGGAATCCAAGAAATGAATGAATCAGGCCAAGGTCAGGAATTCTTAAACTGGTCAAGACAAGATAGGGCAGGCACAACTGGTTCTGCCGCCATTATTAATCAAGTGCGTAGCGAAGCAATTCCCGAACCTGTTGATGACTATATTGGTGATGATGATTCTGATGACGATGACACCTACATTGATGATGGGGTTATTGCACCAGTCATGGAAGAAAATATAGAAGATGATTTCTTTGCTTGAAGACAATTTTTTTTTGTTGCACTGTTTGGTGGGAAGGGTCACTTGTCCTTCATATGCATATGTCGCACTTTATTATTTTTTTCTTTTGAACTGATGACATGGTTAAGTTTGAACCATTGCATGGAACCTTAATGTTCATTATGCTAATGAATACCTCTTGAGATAAATGTTTTAAGTATTTGAAATAAAGAGGTAAGTGGAAAGTTTTGAAATAAAAATCACGATTGCCCAAGAGTAATCACCGGTCGGCAAATGTTTGGACAAGGAAAGGTTCATTAGCGTGGTCACCATGTGACCGATGGTGCACGGTCAGGCATTTACTATCGCTAACAAAGTGACCAACCACCCCGGTACAACTTCAAGTACTAATTAACATCCACGCATACTTAACATCAAGTACTTAACAGCAACTACTACTTAACAGAAAGTTTCAGACACCAGGCATAAGGACGGAGATGCCGAGATGGGGCCAGGGTTGGGGCGTTTTATAACTCATAAGGTCTTCAATCATATCAAATAAATTAAAACTTGAGTTACAACGAACACACCTACATAGCGCAGTGGTGGAGAAGGTTTTATCTGAACCAGAGCTCCATGGTTCGAATCCTGTGGGGAGCACTTTTTAATTTTAATATATGCGTCCCCAATTCTTTTCTTTCCATACTTTTTTTTAAGTTTTAAATTCGTTGCAATTATCAAAGTATATTGCAACCAAAAATAAGCATTGCACTTGAACACAATTTTCGCTTCGACCCCATAGATTTTGTTGCAATAAAATTCAGCACTTGCAACAATATCAAAGTATATTGCAACTGCCAAAAAAGGTTGCAATTGACCCCCACTTTTGCTTCGCCTCCAAGAGTTCTTGTTGCATTAAGTATCTAGCATTTGCAACGCTTGTCAAATTTTATGCAACACAAAAAAACCATAGCAATAGTCAAAACCAAATGCAACTAACGTAAATGTAGTTGCAGTACTACCACACAATTGCAACCAAAATCAAGTCTACTGCAACCATTTTTCACCATTGCAATATCGTCCACCAAATGCAACAGAGCTTTGCAACATCTTGAAAACCGTTGTATTAAAGGCATGTATCGCTACCATTTTTTAGAATGGTTGTAATACAACAATCTCTGGCAACCAAATTTTCTACGTTGCAATTCTTCGGCGTTGCAGTAGACCGAAAATCTTGTAGTGTTATTGTAGGGTGTATTCGCCGCATGTCTTTCTCTGACTTCTTGTTCTAATTTTTTCCTATCATACTCAGCTAGATCTGACTTATATTTGATCCAAGCTTCCTTGCGCTACCTAGCATGGTGTTGGCGTCCTTGTTTCAATTTGTTTCTTCTTTCTCTGGCTTGCCTTTGACTCTCGGTCTCACCATTGTGCCCCTAGATAAAGGGTGATATGTTGGACTCAGATTCGTCTGATGACCTGATGTCGGGTGCTTCTGGGGGGACCAATGGTGATCGAGGATGGCAAACCATGAATACTTCTCGTGCATGAATTGTTCTGTTATTAGTGTTGGTTTCCACATTGTCGGAGTTGTTGATGATTTTAGTAGAGGCTTCAAGGTCACAAATCGAGTCTCCTTCTTGGTATGGTAGAATTGCTATCGTTGTCATGTCGACTAGTTGGGTACCGCTGTCCTCAGGAATAGAACCTGGCCAGTGGACGATGCAGTCTTAAGATGTTATAGTTAGTACGAGACCTTCTTGAGCTCCTTTTAGTGGCATTCTAAGCATCGGATCGAGGGATCCTTCGGGCCATGCCTAATAAGATTCTGCCATATTGTGGAGTCTGAATAGAAAAGGACCTAACTTCTTGAAAGGACTCTGAGTGTATTCCGAGTTGTATTCTTGATAGGCCGAGGCCGCATTCTGGAGCCTCGCCGGAAAAGAACTCGATTTCTCAAAAGAACTCGATAGAGATTCCATCTCAGATGCAGAGCCTGGGTTTGAGTCGGATGTGGAAATCCACGAAATCTGAGTTGGATCAGATATCACGAGCTGCGCGAATCTTCTGGCGATTTGACCTGTCGTAGTCGTTGAAATAGAAAGGTTTTCATGGTGAACTGAATCTTTGAGGAGACGGCCTTGAAGCTTGCCGTTGTCGTCCACCTCATAGATAAATGAACCGAAGATGAAGGTTGATCCCGTTGAGAAAATCATGTTGTTGAGGTCCATCAAGCTCTCGGATGCAAATTTGTTGAAAGCCCCTACCTGGCACATCAGCTGTCGATGTTTCACCACCGATAGCCTACCACGGGGGTACCCAAGGCAGTTTGTTCGGGCTTCAGCATATGCAGAACTCGATGGTAAACGTAAGAGACAGTCAATTTATCTTGGTTTGGGCCCTCGACCGTGATCGAGTAATAGCCCTACGTCCAGTCGGCGTTTGCCTTTGCATTGGATTGATTGTAAAGTGTTGTGTTTCGTTCTGTCTCCTTCTAAGGAGCCATGCCCTCCTTTATATAGTCAGGAGGCTAGAGTCCTAGTCAGTTTACAATGTAGAGTCCTAGTAGGATTACAGGATAGTATTACTACTAGGGTTACATGGGAGGAATCCTAATCAAACTAGATCTCCTCTCTTCCTTGCGGTGTATCCCATGGGTCCCGCATCGATAATGAGTCAACCTACCATAGACTCCGCCCGGCCTTGATTTACTTTTACCCCATGGTTCTTTTCCATGATAGCAAATATAGCCAACCGTGCTTCGGTATCCACCTATATCTCGCAGGTGACAGGAAATCACCAGACTTCTACCGGTCTAAGCATGGCTAAGCATATATTTGATCCTAGACCTATACAAGGTTAAAGGTATTATTACTGGACAAGGAATTTATATACATCAAGTGGTTCCAATCAACACTTATAACCTAATGCATCACTCATAAAGGACTCGAGTAATATTTTGTAAAATACTGGGAGACTTAGAATGCTCCGGGGCTTGCCTTTCAGAAAGGAAGTGGGGCGGTGGTCAGGGCACTCTAGAAGCTCTTCTGGGTTCTTCTCCTTGCCTTCGGGAGCTGCGACTTGAGGAATCTCCTGCTGGTCCCCTTCCTCTCCCTTCGTTGAACTCCAGCAACGTTATCTCCTCCGTCGATCCTAGATGCATGAGTATGACATAAGATATGGCGAACGCATTCATATTGATAAGTATAGCATGGTGATACAAGATGAATGGATTCTTGTAAGCATTCTTAACAACATGGTGTTAAAGTAATAACAAGTGCATCATATTTTACTGGGTATGTGCATATCTCTTCTTGATTATTTAATCAACTACTTCAACAATGCATTTACCTATACCACAAAATAGCAGCTACTTGTTTTACTCATAACTAAAGTTCTACTTATCCAAATGTGGTGATCTTGGACTTTCTAGAAATCTTATAAAATTATCTACAACTTTCCTTTAATGCTCTTACTGTGATTCAAGAGTTATATAGGGCAAACAATTCATTCAATCAAATCTGTCCAGGAAGTAAACCTTTCGGACAGCAAACTTGTAACAGCTAGAACTTGAAAACCCTAAGTCCTATGACTGTGAAAATTTAACATAAGGTAGATTAGTAAGTTATCTACAACTTTGTTATTAACAAGTTTTACAGCAGAGACCATTATCCATACGAAACCATCCACACAATCAAAATTATATATGCAGACTTGTATTTGAATGATAACGCGATAATTAGTTATTTGTACACCATCAATGGCTTCTAAGCCTTACCATCGACATCAACAGTTACTATGCATCATAAGAACCATAGAAAACATTATGCTTAATCACAATCTAATTATTTAAATGCCTTTATTAATTTAACTAAATAATTAGGGTAAATAATAAACATATACTAAAGGTGCATCATAAATTCTCAAAAATTTATAGTGGCTTACTTGTGCTACCAATAGACTACTATAAAAGTTTCATGCCATTTTAGCAAGTAAAACATCCTATGCAAAAATGACAAGACATAAAGGCTTAAAATAGCATAAATAGGAAATCCAAGTGAAAAGTGTCAAACAACAGATTTTATATTTTTCTTAGCATCCATATGGTACTAGGACAACCTCCAATAAATTTCATGAGTATTGGATTCATAATTAATTTATAAAAATTCATACAAGGATCACCTAATTATAAAAGGAAAATCTATACCTAGAACTCTATTCATGCTATGGCCCTCAAATTTTTACCAGAGCTTATACTTATCAAGAACAGCTCACCACATAAATTTCATAATTTTTGGAGCACAGGAACTCTAGATATAAATTAAACAAGTTTACATACATTTAAAAACACATTTCAAGTTTCATTTTAAATCTTCCAGAAACTCTACTATAAATGCTAATATCATATTTTTCATAAATACTACACTTCCTAAGGAACACTACAAAATTTGGTTCACAAATTTTGGATCTCTCTAGCTCAACTTATCAATTTTCAAAGTTGCACACAAAAACTGGAACAAATGAACTAGCCTACTGCACTACAGTCGCTGACAGGCGGGACCCACTGTCAGTCGACCCCACACGTCAGTGAAACAAAAACAGGGCACGGCGCTATATCAACGTGGTTCGGCCACAGCTCGTCACCGGGGAGCTCGCCGGCGAAGACAAGTGAACCTACGTGTTCTACAGAGCAGCGCGCGTCTAATGACCTAGGTGGTGGCAGTGAAGGTGTGGCGGAGCATGCTCGTCGCTGGCCATGGTGGCACGGTGGCGCTGCTCTGCGGTGCTCCGGTCATCACTGGCCACGGCGAAGCCAGGCGAGGTGTGCTACAGCATCACGGTGACCGTGCGAACCTATCTAGACGACCTAGGCGGCTTGAGGCGCTCCAGCAAAGCATGGCCATGGCGGCGGCCATGGCGGAGCTCCGGCAAAGGCATACCTGCGGTGGTGCAAGGTGAAACATGGCTTACCAAAGGCACGACGGTGGGCACGGCAAGGTGGGAAGGGTGGAGCAGGGTGAGGCAAAGCTGTGAGCACAATGGATTGGAGAATGTGGCGGCGGTGAGCGTAGGCGGGCTCGGCGGAGCGTCTACGACGGTGACGGCGAGCGCAGTGAGCAAGGGAGCATGAGGAGGCGAGTGAGAGCAGACGGCCAGCTCGGTGGTGACTTAAATGCATCGTTGAGGTCGTGCTGGCCATTGATGCCTGACGAGAGGGCCTAGCACCGGCGTACGGCCGCCAGATGGGGCGCGTGGCCATGGCTGGCCACCACTCGGCGGGCAGCGCCTGCTGGCCGGTCGGCCACCGAAGGCTAGTTCAGTTCAGTTTAGTGCCCGCGATGCAAGTCTGACAGCGTGATTTCAAGCATCAAAATCTCCTGGCTCGTAACTTGTTAGTGCAAACAACCTAAACATAAATTGTAGACCTATGTACCAGCTTTGATTCTTGTTTAGAACTCTAGTCTCAATTCTCAACCAAACTCAAGTTATTTCATCCCCAAGGCGAGCTTGTCAAACTGTCAGTGTAGCTGACTTAGAAAAATTTTGCGAAGTGTTGAAAACAGGGAATTGATGATTCTTGTGAGCCTAATTCAAGCATGTTAGGAGCTAAACCAGTCTATGACCCAAAAATAAAAGTTGTTCCTCTTATCACATACTACAACTTTGCTTTAGTGACCACCTCCATGCAAGGTCTCTATCATATGGTTCAAACTTGGTCAAACACCTTACATTCAAAAGATGGCTTATACATGAACTAGTACTTAGTGACCAATTTAGCACTAACCATGAATACCAAAGTTGTTCATAATGATCTTCTAAACATGTTTAAACTATTTGCAAGGTCACACAATCATTTCTTGCATTGGTTACACATAGAGCTGTCCAGGTCAACATATATAGCATCACTTAAGGACTTGATCATGAAAAGTGACCTTCATAACCATTGTTCCACTAGTCATCATAAGTGTAGCTAATATGCTTTAGTGACTCACATAAACCATTTACATGTATTCACTCATGATCATATGCATAGATACAAGGAGACATGAAATAACAAGCATGTTTCATATGTTTCAATCACATGTTTCAATTGTAAAAGCTTATATATGAATGCTCTATGCTCATGCTCATGCAATGCAAGTCAAATTATGCAAGCTCAACACCTAGGGTATTACAAATATTGTCATGTACATCATTTTAAAAATAAAGTTTTGGTTTTAAAAAGCCTATTTTGTCTAAAACTTTAGCTATAGGCAAATTTGTCAAAACTAATTTGCAACACTATGCTAGCGACATCCTCTTTTATGCCCAATTAAGGACTACCAGGTGGCAATAAGTAAACTAACACTAACTATGGGGGTTTACTTCTTGCAATTTTTATTTCGTCGTCCATACGGCGTGCTATTGTATGGATGTCATTCGCTTGAATGGTAAAGTATGGATCACTATACCTCTACGCCCAGGTAAGAAGGTAAGTTGATGAGTGGCATGATCGCAAGTGTGAGCGTGCGGTCGGGGAGAGCTAGCTTTGATACAACTGTATACGCATGCTTATGTGTGTGTATGGTGCGTATTTAATTGTGGGTAGTAAATTTAATGATCGGGTAGCTTTAATATGGAAGTATATATATGTGGGTATATATATATATATGAAAGTATTTAGCTTGCAACCTAAAGCCCAGATTTTCATTTCTGCATATATAATTGTGGGGTTGTGTTGAAATGAATCTTTCTACAGGTACACTAACCACGAATGCGTAGATTGAATGTAGCTAACGACTAGCTACATATCGAGAGAATACGTGTTATGCCACTGACATAGAACGTGATTGCCACCTTAGGCTGGTAATTTTGTGAGGACGAATAGGATGGTCATGCATCATGATTGTGCTTGTGCATAAATATGCTTCCCTCACTTTGTTCTAATACTAAGTAACTTGTGATCAATGTAATGTTACTATCTTCCCTGTGTGAAGCTAGGTAAAATGCCTTGTTCCATGCCACTTGAATAGCTGTGCTTGAAGATTGTGTGTGATTAGTTTTGCCTTGTATGTTTGCTTCCAAAGGAAATTGATGACAAGTTAATAGTTAGCAAAAAACTCCACCCCTTTGAAAACTAAATTGCTAAATGTAGGTAAAACTTGTTTGGAAGAGATATCCACCTACTCAGTAAAAAGGAAATAACAGATAATTATACTTTACCACCATGTTTTGCATGATATGTGTAGTAGTGTTGCTATAGGTGACTACTTGTTAGGTGCGAGCTTTGTGCTTAGTAATCATCGCTTAAGCTAATTGGATTGAGTATTTCGAAATGCTTGCTTAAGGCCATGATGTAGGTGTGGATGCTCGTTATCTAGGTAGTGTCGTAGCTGTCACTCTTTTGCCCACGGTGAGCATACAAGTGTTGAAGAGTGCTATCCTGGAACAGCATCCAAGTTTTGATAATCTCATGGTTGTCATCTCCAATTAAGTTCTCTCTTAGGAACCTGAGCCTATGCATGTGGTTGCAAGCCCTTGAACATTGCGCTACGAAGACCTTTATCCATGCCTTTGTTTGACCTTAGGCCCAAGCTTAGTTCCCTTGAATGCTTGCATGTGTCATGGTTATTCCGCTCCTGTGTGGGAGGACCTTGCTCAAAAATCCTTGTCGGACTTCATTGCTCCTTCTCCTACAAATGATCTGGTGCAACGCTAATCGCTATCTACCCTGGTTTTGGAACCTTTTCCTCGTAGATCATATCATTGCTTTATCAACTGAATTCCTAGTCAGTGCATTGGCTCTATCCCTCAAATCTCGTTTGTTTAATCTCTAACTCTTTCAGATCTCTAAAGGTTCATCAGTCTTGATCTCATGTTGCTGCTCGGTAAGACCAAATCTCATGTTAATCTTTATCTGGTAATCACTTTGGTGGACACAAGGTGTATATGGAAATTAAGCAAGAGTCCCCTACTCGGTTGTCTTTGGCAATTAGGCTATGTTCTCTTAGGCTGTGTTTTAATCTTTGGATCGCCTCCTTGTTGACTCCTAACCTTGTGACTACCTTTGTTTGCTATCCCTCATTTGCATAGTGCTTATTCTTACGACCCAATCTATGCAACTTGAAAATTCACTTTGGGTGTGTGATCAGTAATGGTGTTATGAGTAGCAACTACGGTGCCATGATGGAACCTAGGGCCTCCTTGTGGCCGGCCGGCACATGGTTGTGCTGCTGGGTGCACGCTGGTATTAGGGTTTCTAATTATGATCCATTGCAGAACTACACCAATGTGTTATTTTCATGTGAGCTCTTCCTTGGTTATCTCTCCTTATCTTGTCAGAAGATCTATATGTCAAACCAGATACAATAGGACTTCCTTCTAGAGTTGTCCAAAGGTTAACCTTTGAAGAACAGGTCACTGACATGAACTTAATAGACTACAAGATGTGGTAGATAAGTGACTCTGCTTGATTGTCCCTGTAATGACGTCGGCCATCTAGTGAGTAACTTATGTCATCCTCGTTGGATCAGAAAGGTGCACCACACTTAAGGTTGAACAAGTTATCAGTCGGATGATAAATGGATCAAGATATTATGTGTTGTAATAGGTCACCTGGTGCTTATGAGCTTTCTATCTTAGCCTTGATCTTTAGGTGCAAGATGATCAATCGACCTTCTTTAGTATGACCCTTTTCTGTTGACTTCCATGGCGATCGTTGGTTTACACGTCAACTACAATTGTTGCTGTCAAAAAGAAGTTTTGAAGCTTTTATATGTTGAGGGACAACTGATTAGTCACTAGTAGGAAGGTTAATCTCTAGATAGGTAATGACTCTTTGGTAACTATGAAGGCCAGATCTCATAGAACAATGCTAAGCAAAGAAACAACAAAGCCAGTCAGCGATGCTAGTACTGCTTTCTTCTCCAAGACATGTGTCATCAAGTCAACTCCATCTTGGACAATCACACAGATAGTGCAAGATGCTATATCAGCTAAGTAAAGAGCTAGAGAAAGCACATTCCTAGTCTCGATCAATATCATTATGTATATGGTGCTGCCAAAAGATTTGTTTAAGGCTCTATTAGAAAAAGCATAGAAGGGTAATCAGAGACATTTTCTTATCTAGTAGGACTGCCGCTCCATGTGATGTATGCATTGTGCCCTATAAAATGGCCCACCAGTCCAATGCTTGTGCATCGTGAGCTGGTGCCTACATCAACGGTTGAATGCTATTATGTGATGCATCTCATATTACCATTCTTCATATTCATGCACTTGCATCTTGCATCTCATCTAGGTATGCTAGATGAACCACATGAAGGTTAGGATATTGGAGCCAAACCTGAAGACAGTGTATGGTGGACCTATCCTGAAGGTGGAAGGACTAGACAAGTGCTAGGATAGGAGATGCTCGCCAAGCGAGTGTCGTCTAACAAATACTAACCTAGTGTTGGATCCTAGGCAAGCCCCGGAGCATTCTAAGCCTCCTATGTTTTTACAAATATCATTTGAGTCCTTTATGTTTGATGCATTAGGTTATAAGAGTTGATTGGAACCACTTGACGCATATAATTTCCTCATCCAGAAATATACCTTTAACCCTGTGTAGGTCTAGGATCGAATATATGCTTAGCCCTTCTTAGACCGATAGAAGTCAGGTGATTTCCTATCACCTGCGAGATATAGGTGGATAACAAACCATGGTTGGCTATATTTGCTATCGTGGAAATAACCATGTGTTAATAATGAATAGAGACCGGGCAGGATGTCGATAGAGAAGCAACAAGAAATAGAGGTCTTGGGAGTGGATCTATCCCTGTCTATGTCAGTTAAAGACCATACCATTGTTGGAACTTTTGATGAGATTGAACGCATGCCTATCACTTAGCTTTCTGGATAAGTCCTTTTGACCATGCAGCCGAGCAGCTCAACTCAGGATGGGCCTCGCTCTGTTAGAGTGTATACTCTAGATGGTAGTAAGGATGTGCGGGGAGCGAATCAATAGACTGTGGACAAGCATGACCTGAGCGACCTAGTCTAGGACCGTGGGCAGGCATGGCTTGAGCGACCCAGCTACCGTCAGTCCCTGATTGTGTGGCACTAGATGAACCCGTGAAATGTGGACTTGAGTTGTACAAAAGGTGACCTAAGGCTACCGTGGCTGGTAGACCTAGGTTTGTGTTAGGAATAAATTCCCAACTGGTTGAAATCGATTCGAATCGTCATCTCTCCCGGACAGTGAGAAACTTAGCTAGCACCAACATCGTAGTAATTGTATTATGGAATGTGATGGTTCCGATGAATGTGGGATTACTACACCGGCTATGGTTACTATTGCTATGCTACTAAAAGATATACCACATGTTTAGCATAGGTTAGTTGCTAATCTAGAGATGAATAGCTATAATTAACTTGATGATATAATTATACAAATGTATAGCCGAATTAATGCTTTTTATGCAAAATGTTGTCAAGCTAGCTCCACTTATAAAGCCTTGCATAATCCTTGGTGTCACTTGATTTTTGGTTTATGACGGGTAAGTCTAGCTGAGTACATTCGAGTACTCAAGGTTTATCCCACCATGTTGTAGGTGAAGTTCTCGGCCTACTAAAGATGGTGGCTAACCGCCGATGGGCTCGGTGACTCTATATTTATTTCTCATCTATATGCTTTTGTCAGAGGATGTCACTTATGCTAGCAATGTATTTGGAACTTATACTAATGTAATCATTTGAAAGCTATGTTGTTTTCACTAATTGGTTTTGAAACCCAAACTTGTACTATTATTTGTGAACACATTTCTAATATTATTCCCGCTGCAACTCTACGTATGTGATGTGTATTTGCTTAATCACGCAATCTTAGTTGTGATGTTGCTTTACCGAGGTCCTTCATGACACTCGGCGGACTACCACATTTATATAAGTGAAAGTATGCGTGTGTCAACGTTTAGAGGGGATAGTTGTACTCGATCTTGTATAAATTAGCGGTTCTGTCACATCTACTAGCAACCTTTCATTATCCAATTATATACTAAAAATATATATTAATCATAGGTGATGTGACAAACACCTCATTTGGCACTGAGATTTTTATGCATGAGAGATGTTATCAAAACATGACTACTGTATTAAGATCACATGCTCAGGTTTTATATTTTAATTACTATGAAAAAGACAAATTGCTATTGCAAGAAAACATGCAAAAGCAAGATAAATTTGAAATTCCATATTTTCTACAGATGCATGGCCATATTATGTATCAACATGACATAACAACATCATACCAACGTAGTGGAACCATATTTTCCATTTTTACTACTACATAAAAATTAGAGTAAATTGCATGGCCGGTCCTTAAAGTATTAGACGGATTTCATCTGAGCCTCCGAACTACAAAATCACATGTTTGGCTCCCTAATATATTTAAGTGATCTCATTTAGGTCCAAAATAGATACGAGGAGGGTTAGAAGCTGACGTAGCCATCCATGTGGACGATTTAAGGTGACATGGCTCTTTCCCCTTGCCCGTCTTCCTCCTCCGTCTCTGGCGCTAGCTTCACTAGCACTAGCTCCCAGCTTCCCACTCCGCTTTCCCAGGCTCGCCATCTCCACCAACGCTAGCTCCTAGTCTCCCACTCCACCTTCCCCGGCTCTACTGTCGGCTTCTACCACACCAAGGTCACCTCTGGCTCTGAGGCGGCAACGTAGGCATCTGATTCCAATGGGAACATGACCCAGGTGTCGTTCATGGCTGGTGGCATGGAGAAGAATGCGAGCGCCATCTTGTTGCCTCGCTCATCCGTGGTGGCAGCCGGTTCTCTTAGGTCCATGGTCACCAGGTCGCTCTAGTCGGACTCCTTCGCAACCACCACTAGCCTGGCGGCATCGGCACCGCTAGAACGCCGCTACTATTTGTGGCATTGACATTGAGGTGCTTGAGCACCTCTAGGAGGTGGTTGATGAGCAAGAGGGTGCATGCCAAACTCACCGCGGATCGTCATGACCATCGGCGGGACCTTGCTCGCGTGCAGGCGTAGGACCTCATGCCCACCGTGAAGCCTTGCTTGAGTGACCGCTGGCAGGTCCTTGTGCCACCGTGGATCATGGCTCACGCGTGGCCGTGAGACCTCCCACACATGAGGCCATGGGTGGAGATGCCTGAGCATGGCTGGGCTCACAGCACCACGGATGGAGATGACAGCGCGTCGGTGATGGCCGAGGTCTAGATCTCATGCGGCCGAATCTTGCCCCGGCCACCGCGATGGCGCGGCACTCAAACCACAACCACCGCATCCGTCATTGAGGTCCAACGGTGGAAACTGTAGCGACAGGTGTGGCTCGGCCGGTGGCATCATGTCCGACGATGATGGCGCATGCGGTGCATCCAGTCCGCATAGTCCCATGTGCGGTGCCTCTATGTGCTCAGGATAGACACCATTGTTTGGCTCGGTGCCCTCATGCTCCAGTACTCTCACATGGTGCAACTAGGTGCCGGACGTGGCTGATGCACACGCACATGGTGCATGTATGGTGCTCCATGGCGGCGTCATTCGTCATTGCTGGCAATAAGAGCACTTGTGCAACACGGCTATGGCAGAGCGACAGCGAGGCATGTCCGCGTGCATGGTAGCGTGGCGCAATGAGGTCATGGCGGTGGCATGTCGCGTTCTAGCATCATCATGGCAGCGCTACCCTCACGTCCCACCATGGATGCTTCTACTACCTAGGGTGACCCTGAATCGAGAGAGAGAGGCAGGGCAGAGTGAGATCGAGGGAGGATGACCACACATGAGCATGCGTCTGGCGGCCATGGCGGCTGTCACGCCGAGATTTGGATCGAGGGGCCTCTACCTTGGATGAGCAGTGGTGCAATCTGGTAGAGAGGGTGGAGAAGGCCTTGGCATAGCTGGAGTAGAGGGGAACCAGACAATGGTGATACGACGGTGGCGAATTTGGTGAGCGAAGCTCGTCAGCGTCAATGGCGGGGCTCTGGAAGAGGGCAGAGAGGAAGAGCAGAGCAGCACGGCGCTACTCCTCATTCTTGCCCACATGGGGCGAGGTGGCAAGCTATGTGCACGCTGCCGTAGATGAGAGTCATCGCTCTGCCTCACGCCCAAGCCTCCGTGGGTGAGCGCCGCTATGCTTCGCTCGCACACCGCCGTGGGCATACACTCGGACATCATTGCCCCGTCGTGCATGGCCATTGCTACCATACCACTGCCTCCACTTGGGCGTACAGATGCTCTACGCTGTCGTCTCTCACACACGTAGGCGTGGGTAGGCCTTAGCCATCCATTAATTGTGCCACCACCACATTGCCACCGTCCGCCGCCTCTGTTACCGCCATATGCCCTGTCCACGCTTAAATCACGTCCATGTGGACGACCACGTCAGCTTCTAACCCTCCTCGTGTCTATTTTGGACCTGGATGAGATCACTTAAATACATTAGGGAACCAAACATGTGATTTCATAGTTTGAGGACCTAGACGAAATCTACCCAATACTTTAAGGACTAGCCCTGTAATGTACTCTAAAAATTATAACTTATTTAAAACCATTTATCAAGCAATAAAAAGTGAAATCAATGAATAAAGAATACTACATCCAATGACCATGAAATTTTTACCACAGCACACACATAGCATCAGTAGCCTACCATAAAATTTTCACATCAATTAGAGCACCACAACTTTATATATGAAAATAACAAGCAAAATAATCTAAAATTGCCTATTTAACAAGATTAAATCAAAACATGATAAAAACAGTACACAACTAGCATGTTTAATATTTTTCTTAGCTATAGCATATTATCACAAGATTAACACAATTGGAATTTCCATTATTGGACTTCTATAACTCAAGATATGCATCCGACAACTTAAAAGGATTTTTAAAAGCACTTTGCAAGAATAAATAAAAACATCAGAAACTTTCTACTAATACATATCATATTATGACTCCACTATGTAGATCTACTCACAAGGATTCCAAAAAGTGCTCATTTGCTATTTTATGATTTGTCTATGATTTATTATGATTTTCCAAAATTTAGTCGATTTAAAAGCATAAAGGAAAAATGATCTTGCATCGAGGACCCTGAACTTTTCACTAATACAAATTTCAGCAAATGGGTCCTTCTAGACACTATTCAAATGAGTCACAAACTTTGCAAATAGACCCTTCCCTTTCTTCAAATTCTCGTGCGAGGTCCCTCACATGAACAGAGCAGAGGACATCAGGGAAGAGGTCGATTTCCGGACGGGGAAGCAGCCGGCAATGGGGGGAAGAGGCAGGGGAGCACCTAGGGGTCCGCACGCATCCACGGGTGTCCCTATCTTGCTCCACGATGGCCCAAGGCTAGCTGGCCATGCGCATAGGCGCTGGCGGCAGGACGGCTTCACGACGACGAGCTGTGATGGTGGAGGGAAGGCCGGCGCGGTGGTGCTAGAGCTTCATCAGGCTGGTGGAGTGACCGTGGAGCTAGAGGCAAGCATGCGAGATGGAGGAATGGTGGTAGCAGCTCTGCTTGGCCATGGCAAGCGTGTGTAGAGGGATAGATAGTGAGAGGGAGGGAAAAAATGGACAGGGTAGGGGGCAGGGCTTGGGCCCGGCCTCTCCAAAACGACGAGCGAGGGCGAGGTGGGGCACATGCAGCGAGCGCATGAGGCCGTGAGGCCATGACATCATTCCCTAATTCAAAAAAAATCCAATACCACCCCAAAAATACACTGAAACATCAATCTTCATCCCTTCTTAACTCTGAATCCATTTAGTTTTGGCACAAGCGGTAGTAACAAATGTTGTAGAGCTACGCGAGATCTCCCACTTTGCTTAAAGTGTCAAAGTCTAATTTGGCCTGGTTGGAGAGATACAAGGTTCCAAAGTGGGGTTCACAAAACATGAAAACTGAATTCAGTTTCAAGCCGACTGAAACCTCCAACTTCTCCCCTTGATATCTCCCAAACCATTTGATGATTCAATCAACCAATTTCTCCTTGTTGTAATTGTACGTGAGTACTACAACCTTGATTAAAGGAGTTTGGCCAAATCAAAATGGTTTGTGAGATATTAATTCCCAAAGTAGGGTACTTGAAAATAGAAACACGAAGATTCAGTCATCCTAGACTTAGCCAAATTTCAGGATTCCAAAACAGCATTTTGTTGATTTTTGTGAGCTCTGTTTGGCTAAGCTAGGCACTTATTTAACTCTTGACCATTAAACAAACTTTGTTCTACATAAGATGAACTACAACTTTTATTTAGGTTCTATAGCCATGCAAATACTTTAAGCCATAGTTCAAACCAAGTCAAAGTAGCATCCCGATAAAGCTTAAATTATCCTTTTTGATCTATTGAAGCATTTTCTGGCCACTTGCTCAACATGAACCCTTCATAACCTTTGTTCATGAGTGTAAGTAGAGTTGTTTGAGACCAGTTGTGTGGTTTGGTTGATGACCTATAATTCCATTCACTTAATAGTGCAATTGAAGTAAGAATGTAACTCATCATTTCATGTGACATTTTGGCTCCAAACTTCATGAACTTTTCCAGTCATCAATGTGGGTGAAAATTGAGGTGAGGCACATGAAAGAAGCATCTTCAACATTACTTAGGTGTATATCTTAAAAGGGGGCCAACATGTAAGCAAAGGTGTGTTGTCCAAGTTTAAGTTGGGGCTCATTCTTAGAGAGTTGATCCCAACACCTTTGTCACCACTTACAAGTTTGAACTAGAGCTCTTTGTTACTACTGAACTTACCATATTGGAGCTCAAACCCACTACTTAACTGGTGACAAACATCTAAGGTGTTATAGCTAGGGCTCATCTATGTTTTCTCCCCTAGCTCTGTTCGACATGAGGTGGACTCGGGCCCTTCATAGGTCGGCCTTCAAACCCCGGTCAGGTGGATTCTCGAGTTTGGGTCAGGTGGATCGAGCCTCTGAGCCCCATGGGGCTCGGTGGGGGTCAGCAGTGTTTCATGCATCACCCTGTCCATGGTTTTTGCAACCAGAGGGGCTAAGCTAATGACACTTACCTCAATGGCTCGAGTATCGCACTTAGCGAGCTCGCTATTGGGCATGTCTGAGTGGAATCTAGGTTCGTCATCCACTGACAGGGTCAGCATAGTCCTCATGTGGCATTCCACTGCTCCTTAACCTACCTCCTAATAGATGCCTGTGTCACTCCGAAGAGCGACTAAGGTGGCCTACTGGCCTCTCCTCGATGGAGATTCTATAAGCTTGGCTCAAGGTTAGGATTGAACAAGAAAGCTCTAAATGTCCCTATCCGCTTCTGAGCGAGGTCGGGCAAGGCCATTGGGGCTCATCTATGTTTTCTCCCTTGACTCTATTTAACGTAAGGCGGCCTCGAGCCCTTTGCAGGCTAGCCTTTAAACCTTGGTCGGTCGCTGCTCATATCGAATGAGACGACTACCGCTTCATGATGCGACGCGAAGCATAGTGATGCAGCAATTGCATATGCAATGCTTGGATGTATGGGATGAATGTATGGATGAATGAATGAATGCATGAGAATGGATGAATGAATGATCATGCGATGGAAAAGAAAAGTGGGGTCGGTAAAGTTACCTTGATGGCTCGAGTGATGGGTTCAGGGAGCTCTTACCGGATGTCTGCGTGGGGTTCAGGTCCAATGTTCATGACAGAGCCGGTGTAACCTGCATGGGGCATCCCACTTCTCCATGCCCATCTCTCAGCTGTAGCCCAAGCTGTCCAACCATCCTAGGCGACCTACTGGCCTCTCCTCGATGGAGATTCCACCGGTGGGTCCCTCCAAATCCTTCTAGGGAAGGTGGAGGCTAAAGCTTGAGGTGTGGGGACAAAAACTCTGATCATGCTGGTGAGCAGAAATGTTGTAGCCGCTGGGGTGTAGGTTTCTAGCAGTTCGATCAGTTTTACTCAGAGTTTGTTTCTACACACCTTGCCTCTAGGTTTTAGCGTGAGAAGGGGGTCGGGCATCGAGAATGTCTACTGAATAGACACTCTTGCTAGCCCCCGAGCGAGACCTAACCCCTTACCATTGCTGGGGTCGGGGGCTCGATAGCAAAATTAATGCACGTAAAGTTAGGGCGACTCATCTCTTAGCAGCGGCCCAAATCGTTCGATCGACTTGGGTGACCCGCTGGCATAGGAATTACCTCGATGGCATGGGTGACGGGTTTAGGGAGTTCTTACCAGATATGTTCGAGTGGAATCTAGGTCCATCATTCGTAATGGGGTCGGCGTAACCCATGTGGGGCACCCTGCTGCTCCCTACCCATCCCTCGGTAGCGGCTAAGCCATCTGGTCACTTGTATTGCCCTACTGGGATAGGACTTACCTACGGAGATAGAGGATGAGAACATCCCGTGCAAGAGTTTAGTTAGACAGATAAGCCAGGCAGCGAACTTGTAATAAATGGACAAGCTCTTAAATTTAGTTATAGCCAAATAGCTTTTTAACCCTTCTCCCCTTTTGTATAAAAAGGTTAGTGCATTCCGATCCTTTCTGTTGTTAAGGTCATAAAGCTCGGGGGGGGTGGGTGAGCAAATTCTGATCACGCTGGTAAGCAAAGGCGCAGTAGCCATTGGGGCATAGGTTTCTCGAAGTCCAACCAGTTATACTCAAAGCTTGTTCCCACAACCCTAGCTCCTAGGTCTTAATGTGATAGGGGGTCGAGCATAGAGAAAGTAGGCCAGGTGGATAAACTCTTAGACGCACACCAACACTTCTCGTGACTAAGGCCAAAAAAGCCCAGGGTGTGGAAAAAACTCTGATCACGCTGGTGAGCAAAAACGTCGTAGCCACCAAGGCGTAGGTCTCTCATAGTCCGACCAGTTTTACTCAGCGTTCGTTTTCGCAAACCTCGCTTCTAGACCTTAACGTGAGAGAGGGTCAAGCAAAGAGAATGTCTACTTGATAGGCATGCTCTCATTAGCCCCTGAGTGAGGCCCGACCCCCCACCGTTGCTGGGGTCAGGTGTCACTAAAGGTTAAGGAGTTAGATAGTGAAACTGATAAGAGAAAGTGTGCGTTTATTAAGGGTACAAGCAATGTAGCAGCTCGATGTTCCAGGCATTGATGAAGACTTCACCGTCGATGGTCTTGAGCTTGTAGGTGCCCAATTGGAGCACCTCCATGATGACATATGGTCCCTCCCATGGTGGAGAGAGCTTGTGGCAGTCCTTGCTACTCTAGACAAGGCGGAGGACCAGGTCTTCGATGTTGAAGGCCTGACCTCGTACTCGATGGTTGTGGTACCGGTGCAACGCTTGCTGGTACTTGGCTGAGCGAAGGAGGGCAACGTCATGCGCTTCATCCAGCTAGTCCATGGTGTCTTCAAGGGATGCCTCGGCTCCCTGTTTGTCATACGCCCTAACCCTTGGTGCTCCATAGTCAAGGTCAGTCGGGACGATAGCCTTGGAACCATAGACCATGAACAATGGTGTGTAGCGGGTGGCTCGGCTGGGGTCGTCCTCAGGCTCTAGAGCACCGTGGGAAGCTCTACGACCCATCATCCGCCAAACTTGTTTAACCGATTAAAGATCCTAGGCTTAAGGCCCTATAGGACCATGCTATTTGGGCGCTCGACCTGCCCGTTTGTGCGGGGTACACTACGGTAGCCTAATCAACGTGGATGTGATATTCATCGTAGAATTGGAGGAACTTCTTCCCGGTGAACTATGTGTTGTTGTCCATAATAATAGAGTTTGGTACTCCAAAGCAATGGGCGATATCAAGGAAGAACAACACAACTTGCTCGGACTTGATCACGGAGATCGGTCGGGCCTCTATTCACTTTGTAAACTTATCTACAGTGACAAGCAAGAGGGTATAGCCACCGAGTGCTCTTTGTAGAGGTCCGACTAGATCGAGCCCCCAGACTGTGAATGGCCACATGATGGGGATTGTCTAGAGTGCTTGGGCTAGTAGGTGGGTTTGCCAAGCATAGTACTGACACCCTTCGTAGGTGTGTACAATCTGTTCGGCGTCGGCTACTATAGTTAGCCAGTAGAAGCCTTAACATAATGCATTTCTGACCAGGGTTCTAGGCGCAGCATGGTGACCATAGATCCCACTATGGATATCGCTCAGCAACCGCTTTCCTTGTTCGATGGGGATGCAGCGCTATAGGATCCCATTGTGGCTTCACTTGTAGAGTTCACCCTCAACAAGGACAAAAGACTTGGTGTGACGTGCGAGCCGTCGAGCCTCCGTCTTGTCCATTGGTAGCGCCTCACGGAGAAGGTAGTCAAGGTAAGGCATCCTCTAGTCGGCCAGAGGGTTGGGCTCTGTCACTGGATCCTCATCAAGCTCCATGACCTCGGGGTCAGATCGAGCTGATGGCTGGTTAGCCCCCGAGCCTAGGGCAGGTAGCCCGTCATCAGCTTGTTCTGGCTCCTCATAGCAGACCGAGGGTTTGTGCTGATCACTGGCAAAGATGTCTACTAGCATCTGCTCTCGGTTGGATGCTACCTTTGCTAGTGCATCGACCACCTCATTGAGATGCCTCGGGATGTGATTAAGCTTGAGGCCATCAAACTTGTCCTCTAGCTGGCGGACTTCTCGGTAGTATATAGCCATCTGGGCATCATGGCAGCTCGACTCCATCATGACTTGGTCGATGACTAGCTAGGAGTCACCCTGAACGTCGAGGCGTCAGATACCTAACTCGATGGTGATGTATAGGCCATTGATGAGTGCCTCATATTTGGCCATATTATTCGAGGAGGGGAAATGGATGCGAACCATGTACCTTATGCGTACCCCAAGGGGCAAAACGAAGACCAGCCCTATGCTAGCGCCTTTCTTCATTAGCAATGCGTCAAAGTACATCATCTAGTACTCCTGGTTGATGACTGTTGTTGGCATTTGGACCTTGGTCCACTTTGCAACGAAATCAACTAGCACTTGGGACTTGATGGCCGTCCAAGAGGCATACGAGATGCCTTGTCCCATCAGCTCGAGTGCCCACTTCACGATTCTTCCCATGGCATCCTAGTTTTGGACGACCTCACCAAGGGGAAAGGACATCATGACCATCACCGGATGTGACTCAAAGTCATGGTGTAGCTTCCTCTTGGCAATGAGGATGGCATATAGGAGCTTCTGCATTGGAGGGTAGCGGGTCCTGGAATCAGACAGGACCTCGCTAATGAAGTACACGGGGCACTATACTTTGAGGACGTGTCCCTCTTCCTCTCGCTCCACCACCAGGGCAGCGCTGACCACTTGCATGGTGGTTGTAATGTAGAGCAGAAGCGATTCTCCATCAATCGGATGAACTAAGATCGAAGCCTTCGTCAGGAGCTGTTTGATAGTGTCAAGAGCCTCCTAGGCCTCATGCATCCATTTAAAATGGTCAGCCTTCTTTAGAAGCTGATAGAGGGGGAGACCTCATTCGCTGAGGTGCGAGATGAAGCGGCTGAGCACGGCGAGGCACCCTATAACTCGTTGTACCCCCTTCATGTTCTAAATTGAGCCCATCTTTGTGATGGCTGAGATCTTCTCTAGGTTGGCTTTGATGCCACGCTCGGAGATGATGAAACCAAGCAGCATACCCCTCGGGACCCCAAAAATGCACTTCTCAGGGTTGAGCTCAATCCCATTTGCTTAGAGTTTAGCGAAGGTCAACTATGACCTGGTTAGCTCATTTGGACTTAACCACGATGTCATCCATGTAGGCCTCAATGGTCCGCTCGATGAGGTCTCTAAAACACTTGAGCATACAACGCTGGTATGTAGCTCCTGTGTTCTTTAGACCGAACATCATTGTGACATAGTAGAATGATCTAAATGGAGTGATGAAAGATGTCGCGAGCTGGTCGAACTCTTTCATCGCGATTTGATGGTACCCGGAGTACACATCAAGGAAGCAAAGGGTTTCACACCCTAAGGTAGAGTCGACTACTTAGTCTATGCATGGCAAAGGAAACGGATCCTTTGGACACGCTTTGTTGAGACCCATGTAGTCAACACACATTCTCCATTTCTCGCTCTTCTTTCATATAAGGACGGGATTGGCTAACCACTCTAGGTGGTATACTTCCCTGATGAACCCTACCGCCAATAGGTTCATGATCTCCTCGTCGATGGCTTTGTGTTCCCCTTGTCGAAGCGACATAGGCGCTGTTTCACTGGCTTGGAGCCTAGCCTAATCTTTAAGGCATGCTTGGCGACTTCTCTCAGAATGCCCAGCATGTCCGAGGGTTTCCACGCAAAGATGTCTCTATTGGCATTGAGGAAGCCAACGAGCACGCTTTCCTATTCGAGGAAAGCGTGGTGCTAATGCGCACCGCTTTGCCTTTGGAGCCACTAGGGTTGATGAGGACCTCCTTGGCACCCTCCACTGGCTCAAAAGATCTGGTCGACTGCTTGGGGTCAGGTGCTTCCTCAGTGACATCCTTCTTGATGGTCGCAAGCTCTTTGGAGGCGACGATTGCCGTGGCATGATTGCAGCACTCGACCACACATTCGTAGGCATGCTGGAAGGAGGTGCCGATGGTGATGACCCCGTACGGTCCTGGCATCTTCAGCTTTAGATAGGTGTAGATGGGGATAGCCATGAACTTCGTGTAGCATGGATGTCCTAGGATGGCGTGGTAGGTTCCATGGAACCTAACCACCTCAAAGGTGAGGGTCTCCGTCCTATAATTGGATAGATCCCCAAAGGTGATAGGAAGATTGATCTACCCAAGTGGCACACCCTGCTTTCCAAGCATGATGCTGTGGAAAGGTGCTCCAGTTAGTCAGACGCGTGATCGGTCGATGCCCATGGTGTCAAGTGTTTTGGCGTGCATGATGTTGAGGCCGCTGCCTCCATCCATTAGTACCTTGGTATGCCGCTTCATGCCGATGATTGGGTCAACCACGAGCAGATATCTCCCTAGTTGTGGGATGCTCTCTGGGTGGTTGGTCCGATCAAAGGTTATGGTGGACTCCGACCACCGGAGGAAGACAAGCATGGCCGATTTGGCCATATAGACCTTGCGGCACGCGAGCTTCTATTAGCGCCGACCCTCTAAAGATCATGAGGCAACCATCTAGCATCAAAAAGCCACCGTCCCTCCCCTCATTGTCATCCACGGTTGGCTTCATGAGGCCACAGTCCTTGTATAGATGCTTGATGGGGAAGGAATGGTTCAGGCATGGCCCTTTGAGCAGCTTCTCGAAAGTGGTCTTGGGTACCCTCCGTGGGCTTCTGCCCTCCTTGCGGTCTGTGGTGGCCACGAGCGAGCCCTCACGTTGCTGCTTGTTCTTCTTCTTGATGGGAGGTTGGAGGCGCCTTTGCCGGCGTCCTTGTCCCACTTAGCCTTGCCTTTGAGGCGGTCGAAGATCGCTCTGATAGCCTCCTCGCCCGAGGCATGGCTGGTGGCGATGTTGAGGAGCTCCTTGGTGGTTTGTGGGCCCTTACATCCTAGCTTGTGAACCAGAGACTCGTAGGTGGTCCCAAACAGGAAAGCTCCTATAACATTGGCGTCGGCGACGTTAGGCAGCTCATTGCACTGCTAGGAGAAGTGCTGGATGTACCCACAAAGGGTTTCTTCGGCCTTCTGTCGGTAGTTTTTAAGATCCCATGGGTTCCTAAGATGCTTGTACATGCCCTAGAAGTTCTCCACAAAGATCTCTTTTAGGTCTGCCCAACTTTGGATTCTGTTGGGCGGAAGGTGTTCCAACCATGTTTGTGCCAAATCAGCCAGGAATAATGGAAGGTTGCGGATGATGAAGTAGTCATTATTCGCTCCACCAGCTTCGCAAGCAAGCTAATAATCCTCGAACCATAGTCTGGGGTTCGTTTTCCTAGAGTATTTTGGGATATTGGTTGGTGGTCAGTACCGTGGCGGGAAGGCGACATTGAGGATGTGTTGGCCGAAGGCCCAAGGTCTTGGTAGGCCAAGGCTCAGGCTTCAGTCCTCACCACTGTCGTAGCAGCCATCATGATGAGGGTGGTAGCCGTGGATAGCTCCCTCCCTCGCATCGCCACTGGTACGCCTACGGGCATCGAGGGTGTAGCACGCGTCATGGTTGTGACTGAGATGCTCTTGCACTAGGATCATGGTGTGTAGCCTGCCGCCTTGCAGCGCCTAGTGGACTAATGCTTCCTTGTCGGGTCGCTCCGAGGGCACGTGCTAGCTGGTGTCGAGCTCGCATTGTCGAGACAATGAGCTTTCGGCTTGCTGCGCTGTCGCATGCTCAAGTACTATGCGAATCTCACGATGGGCTCAATGATCCTCAGGCATTGCGAGCCCTAGAAGCCCCTGGAGCAAGGCCACCGCAGCGGTAATGTTCTAGCTCACCTGGGTGAAGTGCGGGAGTGCTTCATCGTCATCGATGATCCTCTAGTTCACGTCGCGGGCCATGGCACATGCACGCCCACTACCTCTGAGGTGCTCAATCTCTTGATTGAGCTCCGTGGGTTCCTGCTCGAGCTAGAGTCATGCTTCCTCGAGTTCTTGGTGTCGGGCCTTCAACTGCTCCACCTGTAGGCGAGGCGGGGCCCCTGCATCCCTCCCTCAACCTCGTCATTGAGGTCATTTGTTGGGGTAGCTTCTTCCTCATGGATGCTTTCAACGTGTCCCTCAGGGGTACCCGCCATGAAGCACTCACGAGAGGGGTGATGTCTCCCCCTGCTGGAACCAGAGTTGGAGGGCGACTCCGATTCTCCTGCAAGGAGGTCATGAAAAGACTCCATGACATATTTGGTCATCCCTACGAACTCGTCGTTCATGGGGGATGGAGGCGTGTGTTGTGCCACAGTGTGGCCATCGATCTCAATGGCGTTGCGGAGACCGAACGGGAGCACTGTCGGGGCGCTCCGGATGAGGTATTCCGAAAGGAGTGGCACCCCTCTGGCAAGTTGCACCATGATGTTGGTGAACGAGAAGGTGAGGTGGCGTAGGTTCTCCTAGGTAGGTTGGGTCCTAGAAAGGCGCTGAGCTAGCGCTCTAACCTCCCATAGTCGAAATCGAGGAGTTGGTCGCTTCCAAGGGTGTGGGCCCCGGTGCGTGCAGCTGTAGCTCCTTAAGTGCCTCGGCAATCGCGCCGAGGTCGGTAGAGTGGAGAGGTCTGACGGCGGCAGGAGCCATCGCCAACTCTCCCTCCATCATGACGATGAAGTTTAGGTCCCCGAAGTGCACGTGCGCACCTAGGACCCAGCTAAGGTTGTGACTAGCCATCCGAGACCTAGTGTGGATGTCGAGACGCGCAAAAGGACCCCTACCTAGCATGCAACTTTTGGTGTTTCGAATTGCTACCAACAAGTAAATTTCTAATATTGTGTGTCCGGCTCGGATGGTGTGCTAAGAGGACATGAGGTTTATACTGGTTCAGACAGAATGTCCCTACATCTAGTTTGTTGCTGCTGCTCATGTTACTAGCACTGAAAGTTCATAGTAGGGGTTATAAACGGTCGAGATAGGGATAGGTCCCAAGTCTCTAGTGAGAGGAACGAATGGGTGCCGAGAGTACAGTTGCTTCCCTGCTATGCGCTTGTGTGCTCTGATCGGTTCACGGTTCGAGTCTGAATTGATGTGATGTGCTGTGATGCATTCGAGTCGAGTCCCCTTCATGGGACGCCGTGCTTTACCTTTTATAGGCCAAGGGAAAGCATGGGTTACAGTGGAGGGAAAAGAGGAGAATGAGAAGGGAAAGAAGTCCTCCAGGATCGTTGGGTCCTTCTTTTCCTTCACGCGAGTCCCACCGACCCTATAGACACCAATAGGGATAGCTCCATATCGCGACCCTATCCGTCACTAGTGTCATGCGCAGGCGTCATCTTCCGGTCATGGCGCTCCACTCCATCCTGGTAGATGTCGTGCTAAACTAACGTGCCTATCAGTCCCCATATAAGGGTTAGGCAGAACAACACCAGTACACCCAACACTGTTCCTGATGTGAATCCCCAGGTATGGCCTGTCATAGCCACATGTTATATTGGGGTGTGTCGGTCACCTCCCTGGTGTTAGAGCTTTGACCTAGGCCCATTTGCTTAGACCCTGAGTGGTTTGGTGGTGGCCTGGGTCTCCGCTGGGCGAGGCAGAGTCCCTCCCCAGAGGCTGGGCGAGGCGGAGCCAGCCCTCAGAGGTTGAGCAAGGCAGAGCCCATGACCTTGGTGTCGGGTGAGGCGGAGCCTGCCCTCAGAGGTCGGGCGAGTCAGAGCCAGCCCTCAGAGGTCGGGCGAGACGGAGCTCGTGGCCTCGATGTCGGACGAGGCAAAGCCCGTGGCCTCGGTGTCGGGCGAGGCAGGACCCGCCCTCAGAGGTCAGGTGAGTCAGAGCCAGCCCTCAGAGGTCGGGCGAGGTGGAGCCAGCTCTCAGAGGTCAGGTGAGGCGGAGCCAGCCCTTAGAGGTCGAGCGAGGTGAAGCCCGCGGCCTCGGTGTTGGGCGAGGTGGAGCCCGCCCTCAGAGGTCGGGTGAGTCAGAGCGCAAACCCAAGGGTCGGGCGATACAGAGCCCTCCCTTAGAGGGCGGGCGAGGTGGAGCCAGCCCTCAGAGGTCAGGCGAGGTGGAGCCTGCGGCCTCGATGTCGGGCGAGGCGGAGCTCGCCCCAGAGGCCGAGCGAGGCAGAGCCCGCGGCCTCGGTGTCGGGAGAGGCGGAGTCCACCCTTAGGGGTCGGGCGAGGCGGAGCTTGCGCACCTGGGGATCGGTTGGAGCTGTAGTAGCGCTCTTGACTTCTCAAATGAATCAATGTTGATGGTTATTAGTTTCTCCTCTTCGGGTACACTAGTATTGGTCCCCGACAGTGCCCATCGTTCTCCCCCTCGGGCCTCTCGCTCCCAAATCAACAAGCGTCCTCGACCTAAGCTAGGAAGCGAGCGTGCCAACAGATCCGCCTAAGCCCCACGCCTGCTACCTACCGGCGTTGGGCGCTGCCCAAACCACCCCATGTTATCTGGATAGCTTTATACTTGGAGTGACTATTCGAAAGGGACGAAGTATTGTACTCACAAATCAATATACTATAAACAATAATGTTCTTTAATCTTAATAGGAAGGAGATGACATAAAGTTGTTATTACTCCGTTCCAAACTAGGAGACGTTTTAGTTTGTTTAATATATTGTTTTTACCATATACCTAGACATAGTGTATATCTCACTGCATAACAAAAGTTATATATCTAGAAAGACCGTAACGTCTTATAATTTAGAGTGGAGAGAGTACGAGATAATGTTGTAGCAAAATTAGTGACCATGTCACACTAGGTATTCAGCAAAAGAAAATAGTTAATAAAGTATTTAATTGTAAACTTGATTAATTGTATGAAAAATACCGGGAAAATGGTGAGAGTTTGTCAAAAAAAAGCTACCCTGATAATAAATTCAAAGTTTACCAAATTGCATCTTACTTCCTCTCTCTTTTAAATGTCGCTATATTATTCGTGTTGTTCATATTTTTTTTTAATTTAATTAGGTTTATAAAAAATATTAGTAACATCTGTATATCTATATTAATTTATTATAAAAATATATTCAGACAATCTATCAAACGATACTAATTATGGATTATAAATATTAATATTTTTATATATCACAAATATTAATATTTATATAGTTAAAGTTGAATATATTTGACTTTTTTTACTTTTATAAATGACGGAAGGAGACAAGGAGTATGTAGCAATTTTGACGAGCCAGTGCCTCACACCGGATTTCTAATTATTTGCCGCTTGTACGGCCACCTCTCCGTTTACCAGTTTTACCGTGTCAATTATATTTTTACCCTAGAAAACAATAATTTGGCTATATTTTTACCATTTTTTCTAACGGGGCACGCCCCTGCAGCGGGACAGCGTGGAACTTTGACGCCACTCCTGTCTGCCCAGCCCAACGGAGCAAACAGATGCCCGTCAGCCCAGCCTCTCGTCCTCTCCGCTCGTCACTGCTTGTGGGGCCCGGCTGTCGGTACCTTCTTCCTCCTTCGGCTTCCACCTTCTATCTATGGACGGCGATGCAGCAGCTCGGAGCTCTGCCCCCTGGTCTGTCTCCACCGCCGGCGGCCAACGACGAAGACAACGAGGTGCGGGAGCAGGAGCCCGCTCTGGCCCCGGCGTCCGCGTCCAAGGTGTGGGAGCAGGAGCCCGTTCTGGCTCCGGCGTCCAGCCAAGAGTTGATCTCGGGTCCGCCGCCGTGGACGAGCACCGGGCGGAGGCCAACGCCGTGCCGCCATACTTGACCACCACCGTCTTGCTCATGAACCGCTGGATGAACGGGAGCACCTCCGACAGCACGTCCACGCGGCTCAGCGCCGCCGCAGCGGCTTCTGCAGGACATGCGTCTCCTTGTCACACCCGCGCCTGCTGCCCTCTCGCGCACCTCCGTCTTGACCCCACTCGACGTCGCGCTCAAGCTCGCTGCGCATAGGGCCCTGGCGGCCGCGTCCTCAACCGTCTAGTTCGCCAGAGGAACGAGCTTCATGTACGCAGGCGCTCTTCGACGCAGCGTGCACGTGGTCGACTTGGACATTGGCTTCGACGGTCGGTGGCCGCCGCCAAGGCAGGCAACGGGGAACGGCCGGCTCTGGTGGACGGGAGACCGGGCGTGGGGCCGTGGTGGCGCTGGAGCTCGACGCTGCGCCGGCCATGTGGCTCCGGCCGCGGGACGAGCTGCGGCGGCTGTGCGGCGCTGCGCAGAGCTCGGCCTCGCCGACACGGCTCGGGCGCGCTCGCTGCCGCGTGGCTCGGCCTCGCCCCCCGTCTACACACACGCGCGAAGCCGCGTGGCTGAGCCACGCACGGTGCTCTCGCTTGAGCCATGATGTCATGATGTTATCATATACTCTCTTTTATTTTGAAAAAATATCAAATAAATACTTTGGAAAATACAAGTATACGTATTTTAACCGCAACTATTCTAAGCCGTGCATCATTGATGTGTGGCCGAGATGAAAGGAAGAGGTAAGACGCGCCGTTGGGGCTAGGAGACGGAGACAGACGGTGGCGTTAAGTCTGACGCCGGTGTGCGGAAGGTCAGAAAAACGGCAAGAATTATTTAAGTTACTGTTTACTGGAGCAAAATTATAGTTGATACGGTAAAGTTAGCAAACACATATATCTGCAACTAAAATATTCGTGAGAGAATCGTCGACAGGCGTGCGAAACAGATCATCGGTCGCCCCCGCTACCTTTGTGCGAAACAAAACCTTACCGCTCGCTCCATCCTCCTCCCCCGGCGACCTCCTCCTCCACTCTCCCTCGCCCAGCGTCGGCGAGCCGGCCGTCTGTGTCCTACTTGCTCCCACCCATCGCCCGCTCCCCTTCTCTGCGCGCGACCGCGAGCGTCCCCACGTCGCGCGACTCCCCGGCGGCACTTTCCCCCTGACGCCAACACCAAGCTCTAGCTCGACGGACTCGACTTCCCTCCGGCGGCGCGACTTCCCCCGGAGACGCGAGTCCCTAGGGCCCGCATCTAGAGTTCTAGACGGCGACCGCGAGTACCCGGCCCCGCGAGCACTCCATTGCGGGCTGCGGCGGCACCTGGCGGCTGGCGAGTGGCGAGTCGCATCGTTGCGGCATCACCTCACCAGGCTCCAGGCAGCCGCACGGTCCCGGCAGGTGCAGGCTTCGTGCTCCAGCTGACCGGATTCACTGTGCATACTTTTAAGCTATTGAACGGATGAATCAGATAGGATGATTCAATTGCTGAATTAATTAGCAGATAAACAGCAGGTACTGAAATTGATCCGTTGTTCTGGGTTACTGAATGGACAATGTTCAGAATTTTCAGTTTCATCAAATAAACAGCAGGTCCTGACATAGTTATGAAAGGAAGTGAATGGACGTTATTCAGATTCTGGGGAAAAAATTGGATCTTCAGACCTTTGCTTTGAGATAAGTTTCAGAGAAAAACATTTGCTTGAGAAAATTCAGATTAGAGCACGACAAGCTATTAGAAGCAGTGACTCACTTCCCTACAGAACTGTGTGATGAACCAATACTAAGTCCTTGCCTTGATGAGCCAATTGGGTGGTACCTTTTAGTTCCCTTTTCTGCATCTTCTTACTCTGCGTGATGAGCCATCTTCCTGATTTTTGTGGTTGCCTACGCAAGAATCGATTACATGAATTAGCCCGATCATTCAGTTTAGATTGACTTTGTTGTTTAGACTTTAGAATAGTGTTTGTGTAGTCTAGCTGAAATAGAAGCTACACCATTAAATACTATTGATTTTTTTTGTTTTGGCTATCTGGCCTAAATAAATATTTGAATACATTTGATGCTCATAGTTCTATAAATTGTCCCTTACAATAAATTATGTGATGCAACTCCATAGTCTTGGGAGACTGATATCATTCTGAGCCTATATGGTACACCTGAACGCTATTAAGAATTTGTAATTTCCATCTTACAAGTAGTTATTTCTGACATGGATTATGTGGGCACTGGAGGTTCCTGCTACAGTTCCTTTGTCCTTCAGCCAAGGTAAGTTTTAGCTACAATATAGAAATTAGCACAATGTTCTAATTTATCACTTGAAAAAGTCATTTGCTATTTGCTTCTATATGTCCTCTTCCTGTAGGAATCTTTCTTGGTTTTGTTTCTATTTATAAACTAGGGACTACCTATAGTTATCTGAATAATGTGTTCTGTATTTCTTTTGGAATTAGATGATTATTACAGGTTTGTCTTTTAACATCTAAAATTATTCAGTTACAGATGAACGCAGCGTCACCGGATCATCAAAGAAACAAGAAGTCACCCACCACACCAGTCACCAAAGAGGAAGCAACTCGCCATCAAGGTGTGCCAGATCATCGGCAAAACAAGTCACCCACGATGCCGGTCACTGAATAGCAAGCAACCCAGCATCATGGTGTAGGTTCATGCACGCCAGCCTGCTGCACTCTCCCATCTTCATCATTCAGGCAATTAAGAAGTTTGTGCCAGCCTTCGAACCTAGACTGGTGACAGTGGTTTCTCGACAGCGGCAACAATAATATTGGATTGATGTGCAATAGCAGCAATAATAAGATAGAGTTTCCTGACTATGAAGTAAGTGGGGAGTTAAGTTCTTTTTTTCTGTGTGCTCTTCTCTTTCTCTATTTTTCATCATTCAACTGGTCTCATGAAGTAGGCTTCTGTGTAATCTAATATTTTTATAATTTCTCTTTCTTGTCTGATCTTGTCATCTTGATTGTTTTAAAGGAATGCTACTACATTCAACATCGGGCAGGGAGTGGATACTAACTACTGCAACAAACAACATTTGGTATGAATTCTTTTGATGTAATCCTTGTGGTTGAGTTTTCAACTTCATGTAGCTTCTTAGGGTTAACCTGAATCAGTCCTAAATCGAGGAAGTATATGCGGTTACAGGAACCATTTTGTTTGCATTTCTTACAGATTATAAAAACATAATATGTAAAAAAAACTTCAAATTCACAAAACAATATGTTATTGGAGATATTTTTTGTGACAAAATTTTAGTCGAAACTAAGCAGTTCTTAGTTCTTACCGCTCTTCGTAAATGGGCTACTGATAATAGGCTGTGTACATGGCCCATTGCAACATTGATTTTAGTACTGTTTTGCTCACTGCTCACACCTGCAGGTCTTCAATGTTTCAGACATTCTTATGGTTCTATGCACTATTCAACTATTTAACCACTTAGGCCTTGTTCGGTTGCAAATAAATCCAAGGGGGTTGGAGGTGATTGAGGGGGTTTAAATCCCTTTCAAGTCAAAATCCCTGTCATTTTGTTTAGTACCAAGTTTTAATTTACATATTGTTGTTGCAGAGACTATTCTCCTTTTGGAATGTCCAAATCTTGATATATGGTTCAGTTGGAGGTTTTCTTGCCTTTAACGCTCAAGAGAATTTGAGCCGTTATTTTTTCTGTAACTTTTGCATTATCTGATACACCATGTCACTTTCATCTTGGATTTGCAATTCAGGTGATAAACTACGGGGCAGTGACATAATCATAGTTGGATATGGGATTATAAAGGCAAGTGATACTTTGAAGACTGCATGGGAGTACTACCACTTGCAACTTGTAAGGGTTAGGACTCAACCGCGGAGGAGACTTCCACTACATGCACCATCATCCTTTGTGTTAAATTACAATAATTCTCTCTCGGTTCACTGTGTTCTTGTTGCTTGAGTTGGGCATTGTGATACCGGTGCTGGGTTATATTGTATTATTGCCACTTGAGCTCCAGACTCCCGAGCACCATCACGCTCGAAGTATTATTTTTTTTATAACAGTGCCATTACATCTTCCCGTTGCAACGTAAGTATTTCGACAATTGTGCATTTTGTTGATGTACATGCCTTATCTAGTTTTAGTTTGATTAATATTTCATTTCCACTTACTCCCTCCGTCCCAGAATATCTGTCGTTCTCGCTTCCCGAGAAACAACTTTAACAAAATATATATTAAAAAATATTAATATTTATGATACATAATTAGTATCATTGGAAAGATCTTTGAATCTAGTTTTTTAATAAATTTATTTGGAGATACAAATGTTGTACGTATTTTCTACAAATCGAGTCAAACTTGTGGCACGAAAACCGGAAACGACAGATAATATGGGACGGAGGGAGTATACCAGTGATGCAAATTAATAGATCATGTGCTACTTTATCTTCAGTATTGGTATCAACATCTTTTTGAAAATCCTTCTTACTAGAGCAACAAATTGAATTAACATAGTTTTTCATCTATAGCAACGTCAAGGGTGTACAAAGACTCACCGGCTGTTTGGCCTGCCCTGAGCCGGTTCACCTCTCGGCTAGACGAGCGGGGGATGTCTCTCTACAAGCTTCTCAAAAAGACGGATGCGTTAGTCTAAAGTGAGGAAGCACAGCATGCTTTGGAGAGCCTCAAAGCGTCACTGATGTTGGCCCCAATCCTCGTCGATCCCGAACGGAGAGAACCTTTCCTCCTCTATGTTGTGGCAAGCAACCACGTGGACACCTTATACCGAATCTTGACACAAACTGTGGGGGTATTAACCCCTATACCCTTACGGCTAGGTTTGGGCCGGCCCGGACCAGAAGCTCCGGCCCACCAGAAGACGACGCGCGGCCTAGCCGATCTGCTCGGAGTCTCGCGCAAGGAATCAAGGCAGACTTGGAGATCAAGCAAGATCCTAGGTCGGTTAGAATAGTAATCCTTATCCGGCCACCTATGGCAATTGTAACCGGTTGGGATTAGTTTCCAGATCTATAACCCTGCCCCCCAGACTATATAAGGCGGGCAGGGGACCCCTCTCAAAAATCATCTCATTGACATATAGCAATACAATCAGACGCAGGACGTAGGTATTACGCCCTCACAGCGGCCGAATCTGGATAAAACCCCGTGTCTGTCTTGCGTCACCATCTCGTTCGTAGCTTGCGCACCTGTCTGCCGATAATCTACTACCTTAGGGCATACCTCTAGGTAGACTGCCGACTATATTTCGTCGACAGTGGCGCGCCAGGTAGGGGGTGTGCGTACTGCTCCCCAGACGAACAAGATGGTCATCATCCCCGGCTCCATGGCTACGTCGAACAGCCTCACGTTCACCATCGACTAGATCACTTGGACCACTAGCTCCGATAACTTCATCGCCATGACCATGGAGGAGGCGCAGATCCAATCTACGTCGATCACTGCTTCACCAGCATCAGCTACGGCTCCGACCACGTTGGATCTGGCTCCGGCCACACCAGCATCGTCTTCAGCCACGCCGACAACCCGTCGTTTGCTTCCTCGCTACAAAGGGAGGCAGATCGACAACACCGACCTGCTCGACTCCATCGATCAGGTCGGCACCAAGCTTGCTGAAACCAAGGCTCTGGTAGATTCGATTCAAAATCAACCTACCGAGCAGGTAACCACTACCCACAACAGATCTACCCGACCAGCTCGGGCCAGTCGTCCTGCACGACTCGGTACGGATCTTGTGGTCACGTCTACTCCTGAAGGGTGCTCCGTTCGTCGCCGACCAGCCCCTGCAACGGGTCTCTGGCTCTCCGAGTGCGAAGCCTTGATGGAGAATTACCAGGCTCAGCCCTACGGCCTACGAAACACTGCTTCCAACTATGCGTACAATATACAACTGCTGCTCGGATCTACGTTTTATACATCGACCTCGGCCAAAGCCACGCAACTTCGTCAACATGGTTTGAATTGAGGAGTATTAAGAAGTAACGGTGCACTAAGACAAGCAGCAGCCCTAACATCTATGACATATCACAAGAGTCGATCGGATTGATCTCGATCCGGCCCGGTGGCGTAGATGGTCCCGTTTTGACTCAAGCGTCTGGTTTTTTTGGTCTCCACGCGGCATCCACATGGAGCTACGGCACCTAGATTTGCACGATGGCTTGCCATTACATGCACGATGAAGATGACGTCAAGCAGCCATGCAAGAAGACGGAGTACAAGCAAGTGGGCCAACTATGGGTGTTCGTGTTATGTATGTATTCATACACAATGTACAGCAACAACCTGGAAGGGCTCCGTGTGCTTCTCTGACTATGAAGACCACATACGATCTACTAAACCGCCATCAGGCTACTCCGTAACCTTCACGCAAGCAAGGAAGATCTCCGACTGCACCCGACCTCGGCTAGGACATGCCTGAGGGCTTTTGCCTCCCCATGCGATGGAACTAGGTATATGCCCTCCGACCACCGAACTGATCGAGCAGCCACGTCGACCACGGACCACGTCGACCACATCCCGAGCGGCTCCGTCGAGCTCCGACCACGTCGACCACATCTCGAGCGGCTCCGCCGAGCTCCGACCACATTGACCACGGACCACGTCGACCACGTCCCGAGCGGCTCCACCGAGCTTCGACCACCTCGACCACTAGACCACGTCGCAATGATGATCGCCACAAAGAACGGCGCTATGACAACCGCGACCACCGTCACAACAGGCCGAAAAGCACGAGGACCGGACAACTTTATCGCCATCGACTAGATTTCTATCCAAAGATAAGTACACTTCTAATATTTATATTTAATATAATTTTCATTACGACGTTTCTCCACAACATTCTCGTCATGATTATTCTTCAAATAACGTTTGTCCCATGTATACAATCTTAAATATAACGTACAGCTATACTTAATGCAAATCCTCGACCAGTCATGTTGACGCTCGATGTCTCCAGAAATGGCCCTGTCTCCGGCTCCTTCCTACACGTGCACGAGCGTCTGCCCTCTGCGTTATGGGTGGTCGACAGTGGCTCCTTACCGACGCTTTGTTCTTCCTACACATGCACGGGCTTCGCGGCCCGCGTTATGGTTAACGGGCTAGCTAGGGCTGGAGACTCAGCTACAGACTAACTGGTCGAGGCAGTTTATATTAAGTATAAACACAAACTTCATATTAACACTGATGTTTACAAAAGCACCAACTGCTTTATCACATCATGCTCATTTGCAAATGACTGCTGAGCGTCATACGCTATTTCTTCATCGCTAATTTTTTTCTCTATAATTTATTATTTTGTACATCATGTACTACCATTCTACATATTTATATTGCAGGAATTTCGAGCTACACACGGGGACTTCGTTGCTCGCTCCTCGATCTGTGCTCGGGGACTATCTCGGCCACTCTCTGACCACAGCTCGGGGACTTCGTTGCTCGCTCCTCGACCTGTGCTCGGGGACTGCCTCGATCACTCTCTGACCACAGCTCATGGACTTCGTTGCTCGCTCCTCGACCTGTGCTCGGGGACTGCCTCGACCACTCTCTGACCATAGCTCGGGGACTTCGTTGCTCGCTCCTCGACCTGTGCTCGGTGACTGCCTCGACCACTCTCTGACCACAGCTCGGGACTTCGTTGCTCGCTCTTCGACCTGTGCTCGGGGACTGCCTCGACCACTCTCCGACCATAGCTCGAGGCCTTCACGTCTCGACTACATGCGACTGGTGACCCGCATACAGTTGGGATATTTTTTCTCACTTAGACCTTGCTACAAGGCTAATACCTCGTCTTCTAACAAGCTCGGGGACTACATCGGTACGATGCACCTGCTGGTGCAGCTCGTATCGCTTGTACGACGATTGGATTCTCAACTTAACTGGGAATTCTTTTTAGACCCTGGCACCATGTGCCTACGTCATCTACTACCAGGCTCGGGGACTAAGTGGGCACTACTTCACCTTGCAGGTGAATGTGCTTATTTTATCGACCTCTACGCTCTGACCAGTTGGCCATAACTATTCCTGTACAGAGGTCACTTACATTTCTTTTTAGAAATACAAGTGGGCACACTTGATCAGGAAAGAAATCTTTTTCTTTTTTCTTTAGAGCACCATGTATTCTTCGGACAACCGGAATCTTTGGCTATAATCGTGGTCTACTGCTATCGGATACCATAAAAAGGGGTTACCCTAAGCAAAGACCGAAAAAACTCATAAGACCCTAATGAGGCCCACTTAGTCAGACTAAGGAAACTAGTCCGCGGTGATACCCGAGGCTAGCTCGACCAAAATACGGTCTTCGGACCAAATCTACGGTTCGCCCGAGACCCCCCAGCAGGGCCTCGGACGCACTGCTCATTCTCTACCTCGCCCGAGACACCCCGGCAGGGCCTCGGACGTACTGTTCCTGCTCCGCCTCGCCCGAGGCCGGGCTCGTCCCGCATCCTCGTCGCCTCCGCCCCTAACCATCCCTCTGGCAGGCTGTCCCATCCGTTTAATGCGTCTGGTCGCACCCGCTACGTCAGCCACGACCGGCAGGGTACAGCAATAGGGGCGATGAGACAACGGTCAAATCTCCTTTTCACCATCCCCTACTGAAGCTACAGAGGTTACCGTGCCCTATAGACGCATGCCCTGTGCTATTCCACCTAACCCCCGCCCTAGGAACAACGCGGTGTGACCTGGCACGTCGCCCCAGTACTTCAAGGATGAGACCACTCCGTCGCCCACGTCGCCACAATAACAGGCTACAAGGCTCGGACATGCCGCCTCCGTTCGCACGACACCGTGTAGCTAGCGCATGTATTACTCTTGTCCCCCCTTCAACTATAAAAGGGAGGGACTAGGGCCGTTTCTAAGATGAGACACTTACGAATAGGCCTATGCCCACGCGACGAACTCACTCACAAACGCACGGACGAACACACGAGTTTCCTCATTGCCTGAGATCAACATCTCAAGCAATCCACGCCGCTCCGCGCAGAGACCTGGGACTAGCTCTCTCTCTCTCGCCCTGCTTGTAACCCCCTACTACGAGCATTTCGGTGCAAGGAATACAAGATCGATCTCTCAGACTGAATGTAGGGCATCCTATTGCCTGAACCAGTATAAACCTTGTGTCTCTTTGCATCACCATTCAGGATTGGGAACACGCAGTACAAATTTACTAGTTGGTTGAGGACCCCTCGGTCCAAAACACCGACAGTTGGCGCGCCAAGTAGGGGCTCTACTACGTGTCATCTTCGTCATCTCGATAAGTTCTGGATGGCAGACCCCGTGCGATCACCGCGTCTCGGCATGATAATCTGGTTCGGGAGCCTAGAGTTCATGTCTCTAGGACATGAGTACGATATGGTACTCCAAACACCCAGAGTCCCACTGACCGTCGATGACGTCACGCCCTGGCAGCCCTAGGTCGTCCGCTCCCTATCACGCTCGCCAGGCACAGCACGAGCGGGACCACCCCGGCACCGCGCAAGCTCGAGGCGACGCGCCGTGCTCCACCGGTATCCCACGCCCAGCTATTGGCACAAGGTCCCTGGTTGGAGGCCTGTCTAGCCTGAGCCTAGGCAAGGGAAAGACGCTGGTGGCGTGCAGCGACGCCGCGTCATCAAGCTCTTGCCCCGCCACCTCCTGAGGAGCCGACTTCTTTTATCACCCCATTCAACATGTACTGCTATGTGACTATGCCATTCGGTCTCAGAAACATAGGGGCCACGTACCAGCGGTGCTCCACCCAGGTCTTTGGTGAGCACATCAGGCGAACCGTCGAGGCTTGCCTGGACAACATCGAGGACAAGTCTAGGAAGGCCAGTGACCTCGTCGACGACCTAGATGTTGGTGGCCCGCCCTAGTACTAAAGCCTAGGACCTACAAGCTAGCCTACGAGAAGGGCGAAATCCTCACCAACACTTGGAACATAGAACAGATACAGTCGCTTCTACCCTTAAATTCCCAAGCGTCATACAATTTTCCTCGAAATACAATAAAGAAGCGTTCTTTAATTGTTCTAAATTTTCGAGAAACTCCTCGAGCCCATTGGTACTGGGTTCGACGTTACGATAACGCTAGGGGGAGACTCGACTCTGCCTTTGCAGAACCGAGCCTCCCTCAGGGGCTAGGGGGAAATCCCCCCCAAATCCCAAACTCTGTCACGAACTCTGACAAATCGATTGCAAAAACCTAAGGACTGAAAGCTCGCCTCGAGGCCAAAAGGTCGGCCGAGCCAGTGAGATAGCCTACGCCTCTGGGCTACGGCAACTCCCTCACCATCTTTCGCTCGAGGGGCAGCTTAGGCTCTAAGGAAGTTTTTGCAAAGGACTTGTCTAAGAACGAGATAGGGGAACACCAGTTTTTAGTCGTCTTTTCGAAAAATTCCTACGCCAAACTCTCTCACGTACTCTGACAAGTCGATTACAAAAACCTAAGGACCGAAAGTTCGCCTCGAGGCCAAAAGGTCAGGCCGAGCTGCGAGACAGCCTATGCCTCTAGGGCTACGGCAACTCCCTCACCACCTTTCGCCCGAGGGGTAGCTTAGGCTCCGTAGGAAGTTTTTGCAAAGGACTTGTCTAGAAACGAGGCAGAGGGCAAAGGCTGGGAAACATAATAGAAAACAATTAAAAAACATATATACACAAGTACTGAAAAGGCCTCGACAGCCACAAACATTATGGTACACTGATGTACATCCTAATCTATTACATGACCCCTTTGGCCTAGGTTAGAATACGGGGTCGCCAGCGTCGACGGACAACGTAGGAGGAACCACCTCCTCTTTGAACAGCCGAGCCAGCGCCGTGCTAGGGGCCTCAGCCGCCTCCACCAAGCTTCATCACCTCCTCCTCGACCTTCTCATCGTCCTCTGCCATGACGTAAGTCGTGTCCGAGACCAGCACGGAGGTCTCTAAATGGGATCCCACCGTAGGGAGGCATCGAGCCCCCAGGGCCAATCGAGCGGCCCTGGGACCCTACTAGAGAAGCCCTCTTAGTACTTTTGGAGCACGTCTCTAGACCGCTAGCTGACCCCTATCGAATGGGGCACGGGCCTCCACTCGAACTTACCCGATAACAGCTCACCGGAGGTGTCACTGCTCGTGCCCACCGAGGGTAGCCCAGCACACTCCACCCCTCCTTCTGAACGAAAAGGATGTACGAGGGCCGCACAAAAAAAGATGGGGGAACTCCTGACCGCCCTCTTGCTCCGAGCAGAGGCTCGAGGGCTCTTCCTGCAAACTAAGCTGAGACCCGGCGACCCGGTCTTGTACTCGAGGGCTCGGCAAACACGATAAAACCCCTTACACAATAGGAAAAAGCCCCTAGAGGAGTAAATCCACTCCTCCAGGGCCTCGGAGGCTACACCCGGCGGGTGCGCTCGCGCGCACCCACCGGAACCTTCGAGCACAAAACACAATCTCGACTGGAGCTGCTGTGAGCCTAGTCTCGACAAAATCTCAGGGAGAGTGCTCGCACTCCCCCCGAGGCTCGGGGGCCACTGTCGGATACCATAAAAAGGGGTACCCTAAGCAAAGACCGAAAACACTCATAAGACCCCAATGAGGCCCACTTAGTCAGACTAAGGAAATAGTCCGCGGTGATACCCGAGGCTAGCTCGACCAAAATACGGTCTCGGACCAAATCTACTGGCTCGCCCGAGACCCCCCAGCAGGGCCTCGGACGCACTGCTCATTCTCCTGCCTCGCCCGAGACCCCCCGGCAGGGCCTCGGACATACTGTTCCTGCTCCGCCTCGCCAGAGGCCGGGCTCGTCCCGCATCCTCGTCAGCCTCCACCCCAACCGTCCCTCTGGTAGGCTGTCCCATCCGTTTAATGCGTCCGGTCGCACCCGCTACGTCAGCCACGACCGGTAGGGTACAACAACAGGGGCGATGAGACAACGGTCAAAATCTCCTTTTCACCATCCCCTACTGACGCTACAGAGGTTACTGTGCCCTATAGACGCACGCCCTACGCTATTCCACCTAACCCCCACCCCTAGGAACAACGCGGTGTGACCGGCACGTCGCCCCAGTACTTCAAGGACGAGACCACTCCGTCGCCCACGTCGCCATAGTAACAGGCTACAAGGCTCGGACATGCCGCCTCCGTTCGCACGACGTCGTGTAGCTAGCGCATGTATCACCCTTGTCCCCCCTTCAACTATAAAAGGGAGGGACCATGGCCGTTTCTAAGATGAGACACTTACGAATAGGCCTATGCCCACGTGACGAACTCACTCACAAACGCACGGACGAACACACGAGTTTCCTCATTGCCTGAGATCAACATCTCAAGCAATCCACGCCGCTCCGCGCAGAGACCTGGGACTAGCTCTCTCTCTCTCTCGCCCTGCTTGTAACCCCCTACTACGAGCATTTCGATGCAAGGAATACAAGATCGATCTCTCAGACTAGACGTAGGGCACCTATTGCCTAAACCAGTATAAACCTTGTGTCTCTTTGCATCACCATCCGGGATTGGGAACACGCAATACAAATTTACTAGTTAGTTGAGGACCCCCGGTCCAAAACACCGACGACTGCTCTCTGTGCTGACCAGAATACTGGCACATTTGCTTGTCAATGTTTCAACTAGTTAGAGATGACATGAAGACAGACCGCATTAGCCGAAGAAGATCAAACGACGTGTTGCAACATAATACATGGTGCTCGGGGACTAGCTGTGGAGGTATTAACCCCTATACCCTTACGGCTAGGTTTGGGCCGGCCCAGGACCAGGGGCTCCGGCCCACTAGAAGACGACACGCGGCCCAGCCGATCTGCTCGGAGTCCCGCGCAAGGAATCAAGGCAGACTTGGAGATCAAGCAAGATCCTGGTCGGTTAGAATAGGAATCCTTATCCAGCCACCTATGGCAATTGTAACCGATTGGGATTAGTTTCCTAGATCTGTAACCCTGCCCCCCAGACTATATAAGGCGGGCAGTAGGACCCCTCTCAAAAAATAATCTCATTGACATACAATAATATAATCAGATGTAGGACGTAGGTATTACGCCCTCACGGTGGCCAAACCTAGATAAAACTTCATGTCTGTCTTGCGTCACCATCTCGTTCGTAGCTTGCGCACCTGTCTGCCGATAATCTACTACCTTGGGCATACCCTCTAGGTAGACTGTCGACCATATTTTGTCGACACAAACACTTAAGTGGATATCTTATTCTATAATATATGTCTGCGTAGAATAGATGAAGTCACACATATTTATACGGTGAGTACAACATACTTTGTTTTAAGGTTTTGAGAGAGATTTTTCAAGACACGCAGTATTACTCATGCGGTGGGCACTAATATTTACATATATACTCTAATATGTGTACAGGATGGTATGGAGATGCGGCAAAACTTATTCATGTATTTATTGTTGCATGAAAGAAATGAATATCGGAGATTTGTTCTTACCGATATAAAATATTATCTTAAGTCGCATCACGGAAAGGTCTATACAATAGGGTTTGTGAGCGTGTGATGTCGCGTTCTACGTGATTGTGTTAATTTCACAGATTTTGTTTTTTTATTAAATATCACTTTAACGTTAGTATTTAATTTTACAGTATTGTTATCTTATCCTACGATCCGTGTGCTTTTAGTTGTATAAAATGTTAACTAGCAAAGCAGCAAATAATTAGAAATCCCACACAAACCAACCCATACAAAAATCAAAGAAAGGAAAACAAGCAGAAACCCCGCTCCGGCGCTCCCCCGTCAATCATCCATCTCAAAACCCTACACTGCCGGTGGAGATGCCGAAGCCAGCGGCGGCGGTACCGGAGACGGTGGGGCAGGCGGTGATCCCGCTGGTCAACAGTCTGCAGGACATCATCGCGCGGCTGGATGGCGACGCCGCTGCTGGCCTGGAGCTGCCGCAGGTGGCGGCGATCGGTGGGCAGAGCAGCGGCAAGTCCAGTGTGCTGGAGGCGCTCGTCGGCCGCGACTTCCTCCCTCGGGGCCCCGACATCTGCACGCGCCGTCCCCTCGTGCTCCAGCTCGTGCGCCACGCGTCCCCCGAGGAATGGGGGGAATTTCTCCATGCCCCCGGCCGCCAGTTCCACGACTTCGAACAGATCAAGCGCGAGATCCAGGTAAGTGCGATGCTGTGGTTTCTTCAGCTTCGTTTTTTTTTGGCTGCATATAGGCTGTGTTTGGTCCAATGCTTGAGACAATAGGGATCTACTCCTATTTAGCTGAAAGGGTATTTGTTTGGGTACAATTGCAACCATAAAACCATTCTGAACTTGTAGTTCATATAGTGTGCTGATTTAGAGCAACTCTAGCGGATCCTCTTTTCTAAAAAAAAAATGTAAGAGCATCTCCAAGAGCTCCTTAAAACAGCTCCCCTTTTTTTTCCAAAAAGGAAAAAAACAGCATTCCAATAATTTTGTATCTGAACTCCCTAAAGATAAGCAATTGGTAAATCCCCCCTCAACTCATATATATACACGTGCGTTCCACACTTGCTATCCGTCTGGGTGCCCCCTCCGCCATGGTTTCCTCCTTTCCTGCCCGGTTTTTCTTCTCACCCGGTTTTCGAGTTTTAGTAAAGTTAATTACCAGAAACTATTGGAGGTAGGTAAACATAGAGCTCCCTGTTTATTTTGCTCACTCGGCAGAATCATTGACTTTTCAAGTAATTTTTAAGGAGCTTTTTGAGACGCTGTGCGATAGCATATCGATACAGCCAATATTATTGGCAAAAGCTAACAGAAGGAAAATTTGGTTAAATCTTGGTGCTATGATGCTTTTTTTTTTCAGTACTACCTCAATATGAAGATTTTTGTGAACTTTTAGCATAGTTATAGTCAAGGCTGTATAGTGGAAAGAGATCCCTAGTGGAAAAGATGATGACCATGTAAAAACTTGACACTTTGTTTTGATTTTTGCCTAGGATCACAACATGAGCCATTATAGCATACATTCGCATTACTGTGGATTGCTTAATTACTATATACACAGTTACATTTATTAGCCATTTTTCTACTAAAATGCTAAAGACTTGATGTTACTATCTGAGTTGGTCATAGTATATAATAATGAGAATTTTGCCAGGCTACCCTTTATGGAGTGTTCCCAACAGTCTCTCGTGCACTTGCTTACCTAGAACCTATCCTGTGCTGCTGATGTTTGGCAAGGGTGCACATTTTGTTTTTAGTACTTAAGAAATGTGCTTTGCCGTGTGCGACAGCCACGTGCTGTTATTGATTGTGCATTTCATGAGGAATACTACATGATGCACTCAAAGTTAACAAAAAATTGCTCTCCAGTGCGATAATCTACTTGCTTAGTATCGATATTGTCCATTGCATTTTGAATCAGTTTTGAATGTACTTCGTTCCTTAGTTTTTTCTGAGTCGCTACAATAAAAAGTTAAATTCTTAACATTTTACTTCACTCCTCTTTTGTTTATCTACTCTTACAGTTATTGGACACTATTACTGAACTCCCATGCCACTCTTTCTTATTCTATTCTTACATTGGTAGCATGTTTGAAAAAAAATTCTTTTATGCCTTCTTATGTTCTCATGTGATGAAAGAAATTGATTATTTCAGCTTGAAACGGACAAAGAAGCTGGAGATAATAAAGGGGTTTCTGAGAAACAAATTCGTCTGAAAATCTTTTCACCGAATGTCCTAGACATCACCTTGGTTGACCTCCCTGGAATAACACGGGTGCCAGTTGGAGACCAGCCCAGTGATATTGAGTCAAGAATAAGAGCAATGATCATGCAATACATTAAGCATCCAAGTTGTATTATCTTGGCTGTTTCTCCTGCAAATGCTGATTTAGCTAATTCTGATGCGCTCCAACTGGCAAGGCTTGCTGATCCTGATGGTACTTAATCAACTTAAATAATGCATTTGATTACTATTTCCTTTGTAGTGGACAGCTAGTTAAGTGTAAACCTTTAACTGCTTGCTGTTTTACTGGCAGGGTCTCGTACAATTGGTGTTATCACCAAGGTATTTATTTACTGTACACAACTAATGTTGTATAGTCCTTCGATCAGTGTATGGTCATTTTGATAACCTCATTTCAATGCCTTTAGTTAGATATCATGGACAGGGGCACTGATGCTCGTAACTTCTTGCTGGGAAATGTGATTCCACTCAAGTTTGGTTATGTAGGTGTTGTAAATCGCAGCCAAGAGGTATATTCTTTGCCGAACTACAGGCCTTGTAATATTTGATTGTCAGTTTGTGTTATCTCTCAATAGTAGTTATTTCTATAGCCTTCCAATGCCAGCTTGATTGGGATAAAAAGCTTTGTTGTTATTGGTTCATTGCTTCTATGGCCTCACATAACGCTAGATTGATGTCTGCAATCACAACGAACAAAAATAGGAGATCATTATGTTGTATTAATGAGAAAAATGAAATTTCTGATATTACAAGTATTGATTCGCTTTTACATTTTGTTCTGTTTATTTTCTTGACCTTAGAAGCAGGGTTTTGGTACCTGATTAGCTGTTTTTCTGAAGTTTTACGTTCTTACTTTTAACTAGCTGATTGCAACAGGATATCAACTTCAACCGAAGCGTCCAAGATGCGCTTGCTTTTGAGGAAAAATTCTTCTCGACTCTACCTGTATGTCAGGAAATTAATTTTTATCTGTGCAACATTTTCTACTGTAGATCAAGCACACTTGCTTAAAAAATTTGTTCATCGTTTTGTGTTTAACAGGCTTACCATGGTCTGGCACATTGTTGTGGTGTTCCTCAATTGGCCAAAAAGCTAAATATGGTATATTACTATTAAATATCTGCTCATTGTACTTTGCCTCTGTATACCATGTTTCTTTCCACCCTCTGGATTTTATCTGTTAATTTCCTGCAGAAACATTAAAAACTTCAGGTTTCCTGGAAAAGTTGTTGCAATCTTTGATATGATGAAGAATGAATCAATCTCAACTAGTTCAGGATAATGACTCGAAGTTAAATTCTCATGCCTCATGCTTTAATTGAAATGAGCAATGCTATATGCCATAGTCAGGAACACAGTAAAATACAGTAAAAGTATTGAAGCTTAGATTATAATTAGCACAAAATGCTTAATGAATTTATTATGATGCTTTATATTTTTACTTCAAGAGTTTGGTACTGCAACTTGACCGACTGTGGTTATTCTGTATGTAGCCACCTTTGTATACACTTGTGAAGTTGTGATGTTTCTACAAATAATATTAGTATGTTTCTAATGATTTTATCTGTTCAACTGATTATGATTTATCATGGTCCTTTTTGTAGATTCTACTAAAGCACATCACAAATATGCTTCCAGGCTTGAAAACTCGCATAAATGCTCAGTTGGTAGCAGTTGCGAAGGAACATGCTGCCTATGGTGATACTGTAGAATCAGCGGTAATTACATTGATAGATGCCTCCATACTTCAAAAACTGTAAGGCATGCATCATGATGGATTATCATGGAGCACTAGAGATACACTCTCTCCATTCCAAATTATAGTTCACTTTGGTTTTGTCCTATGTCAAACTTCTCTAACATTGACCAAGTTTACACAAAAATGCACCAACATCTACAACATCAAATTAGTTTCATCAAATTCTCCACGAGATATGGTTTTATTGTGCATTTATTTGCACTTGTAGATGTTAATATATTTCTTGATGACAACAAAAGGACATTAAAAGTGTAGTTGATAACATCAAGTTAGAATATTTTCTTGACGTGGTTTTATGATATTTTTTCAGCACATATGTGGAAACCTTCGAAATTTACTGTACTTACATTATTACCCTTTTAATCTTAGATTTTTTTTTTATCTTGGTGGACGCAGGCTGGTCAGGGAGTCCAACTGTTGAATATATTGAGAAAATATTGTGAAGGTGAAGAATAATTTGTTCTGCCTTAAAACCTTAATGACAACATTTTGTATTTCTATTATGATGGTTGCAATTTGTGCTCGCATTCATTATTTAAAGATTTTAAAATTGGTCTTACTTCTGGTTGCAACAACTAAAATCATATGTGTGTGTTTTTAAGAAAACAGGAATAGTTTACTTGTTCTTACTGTGTAACTCTTTAGATTGCATTACATTGAAATTTGATGCTTATCTTATAAGGCCATTTCTCATGCAAGATGATGTCTTCTCTCTATCTTTCGGTTTAAATTCTCTCAAAACTATATTAGGGTGTGTTTGGTTGAGCTGTGGCTGTGGGCTGTGAGCTGTAGAAAAGCTGAAAGTTGTTTGGTTAAACAAGTATAAAATATACCTTCTATCTTTATCTCTCTTGAAACAACTATGGAAGAGCTTTTTATTCCACCAATTTTGAAAAGCAGAAAGCCAAAAGCCAAAAGCATGGTCAAACCAGCTTTCAAAACTGTACTCCGGAAAAGCAGTTGCTTCTGAAAAAGCCACCTGAAAAAGCAGCCCCTTTGGTTGGGCTTTTGGCTTTTGGGGCCAAAAGCCAAAGCCAAAAGCCCAACCAAACGGACCCTTATTCTAACATTTTATTGTTTTCCTACTTTCAGCTTTTTCTTCAATGGTGGAGGGGAAAAATAGGGTATCTACAGATAAACTTTCGGGTGGAGCAAGGATTCACTACATTTTTCAGTCAATATTTGTCAAGAGTCTGGAGGTTTGTGAAAGAAACAGCTTTAAATATTTAGCTAGCAGGCATGTGAATGTAAGGATGACTCACTAGTCACCAAGACCATGGGGATAAGAATTCTATAACGACGAGTGAGAAATGGACATTGAAGTAGTATACTATTTTTTTGAATAACACAAAACCACCATGGATGGCGATGTTTATCCATTCTTATTTTGGTTAATAATGCATTATTTCCTTTTTAATGTTAATATAGATTAAGGGCTTTACAACTTTACATTATAGGCAATATAGTTCTAATGAGATGTCCCCCTCTTGATACCTGCCATAGCTATTGAGAAAGTTTCCTGCCGTAGGGTTAGACACTTAGACTTGAACCTTGGATTTTCTTTCTCGCGGGTGGAACTAGAAGCCAGCGCCGCGCCGTCTTCCTCCTCCGCTTTCCCTGGTTGTCGCCGGAGCGCGCCACCGGTGCGCAGGCTCACAAGGAAGGCGGCAACGGGGCCTTTTCTCCCCTCTTCCTCGTGCTTATCGGCGCCGTCGAGCTCTTGTCTGCCATGGTGCTGTAAGAGCTGCTCCTTCTAGCGGCTGACCTCCGAGCTCTGGATCCCGGCCGACAATCCTCGGGCTAGACTTGCGCCGGTGAGACCTATGGTGGCTGAACGGCGGTGGAGCGACTGTGTCCCCCCTCTCCCTCTCATGCCGCCATGCTCAGCTCTAGTTTTAGGCGGTGAAGGGCAGATCTACCGCGGGCGGCGTCCCTTGTGTCGCCGGTTTCACCTATGAGCACTGCCAGGTGGTTCTAGCGACTCGGTCAGCTTCGGGTTGGCAGTAGTGTGAGGCTCATGGCGGGCGTGCGATAGCGAGGTGGTGTGTGTGTATGTGTGTGTTGGGGGGGGAGGGGGGGGGGGCGGTGGCTGATGCTGCTCTTGGGGGTGGGTTCTTTGATGGATAAGTCTCATGTGTGGCTGGTCTTTGTGGGGCTATGCTGCCCACATGGTCCTTGTGGCTGTTTTTCTGTTTTTAGGACATCATCTTAGACTAGAGGACAGCATCTTAGAGGACAGCATCTTAGACTACAGGACAGCATCTTAGCTAGGACAGCCTATTAGCATCTTAGACTAGCATCTTAGACTAGCATCTTGGCATATGCTTGGCTGGCTAGCAGCCTATAAATATGTAACCCCAACCCCTCAGGTTGGTATGGCATTTGTGTGAGCTTGTGTGAGAAATAGACAAGAAAAAATTGCCCCAACTCCTAGTGTCATCCTCTCTCGATGAGAGTAAGAATTCTCCTACTACCAAGAGTGAGAATTCAGCGACTAACAACTGGTATCAGAGCCGTATTATCCTGTAGCCTGAGCATTTCTTGCTCATCTTCTCTCCCAACCCCACAACAGCCCCAGCTGTTGGCAGCAGCAGCTTCTCCGGCCGCTCCTGTTCACTCCTCTCCCAGCTCGTCTGAAGCAGCCCTCTCCCCATGCAACAGTCCCCCGGTAGCGCGTCATGTCCGCAGAGCAGTCTCAGCGCTCGGTCGCCTCGAGCACTCGGCGTCGGCAGGAGGCCGAACTTGCCGCGGCAGAGGAACGCGAGCGAGCGGCGGCAGAGACTGCTGCGGCGGCGGCAAGGGCGTCGAGGCTGGCAGCGGCGGAGCTGGCAGCAGCCAGAGCGGAGGCGGAGGCAGCGGCGGCGGCGAATGCAGCGCGTGCGGCGGCGGCGGAGGTCGAGGCTCTGCGTGGCAGCATCGGCAGCTCCATCTCCGCTGACGACACCGCCGACGCAGACCTCGAGCTGCTAGAGAGGGAGGCAGCGCGAGCGCGGGCGGCGCAGTGGGCAGCCGCGCACGCCCACGAGCGTGGCGGCAGCCCAGACAGGCGCGGACGCGCTGGCGGCGCTCCTGGAGGAGGCGCGCACGGCGGTGGCGCTCCTGGGGCAGCCGCGCACGCCCACGAGCGCGGCGGCAGCCCAGACAGGCGCGGACGCGCCGGCGGCGCTCCTGGAGGAGGCGCGCACGGCGGCGGTGCTCCTGGAGGAGGCGCGCACGGCAACGGTGGCGGACGGGTCGATGGAGAGCGCGGCCTTCACAGGCAGCGTGGTTCTCTCTCCCCGGATCGGTACCGACGGGTCGATGGAGAGCGCGGCCTTCACAGGCAGCGTGGCTCTCTCTCCCCGGATCGGTACCGTGGTTACCACGGGCTCCAGGCTGTTGTCAGGGACGTCGGTCCCGGCGGTGGGTGGCCTACCCTCACCAAGACCAACTACGTCGAGTGGGCTGCGGTGATGAGGGTAAAGCTCCAGGTGCGGCACATGTGGGAGGCAGTCCGATACGGCGATGTCGACTACGACCTAGATCGATGGGCGCTGGATGCCCTCATCGCTGCAGTCCCGCCCGAGATGCAGTTCTCGCTTACCAACAAGCAGACTGCCAAGGAGGCTTGGGACGCCATCGCTGCGGCACGCATCGGCAGCGACCGCGCCCGCAAGTCCACACTGCAGGCACTTCGCAAGGAGTGGGAGAACCTGGCCTTCAAGCCAGGTGAGAACGTTGATGACTTTGCTCTCCGTCTCAACACTCTGTTGCAGAAGATGGTGCAGTTCGGCGACGACACCTACGGCGAGGAGAGAGCTGTCGAAAAGCTCTTCCGCTGCGTCCCCAAGAAGTACAAGCAGATGGCTCGCTCGATCGAGTCCCTGCTGGATCTCTCCACGATGTCGATCGAGGAGGCGATAGGTCGCCTCAAGGTCGTCGACAGCGATGAGCCACAGTCCCTCTCGGGGCCCATCACCACTGGCGGGAAGCTCCTTCTCACTCGGGAGCAGTGGCTTGCCAGCCAAGGTGACCGGAAGAAGGGGGAGCCTTCTTCCGCGACAGGCGGCCGCAAGCGTGGCAAGCCACGCAAGGCGCGCAGAGACGCCCAGGCCGGGGCGCGAGGACGTGCCGAGGGTGATGCCCGCGGAGGCGCCCAGGGCGGCGCCGCCGGCAGGCACAAGCCGGCACGGGACGACGCCTACCGCAACTGCGGCCAGCTCGGCCATTGGGCCAAGGACTGCCGACAGCCACGACGCGGCCAGGCCCACGTCGCACAGGCGGAGGAGGAGGAGCCAGCTCTGTTCATGGCACATGCAAGCATTGAGCTACCTCCAGCGGCACCGGCCGCAGCGGCTCTCCACCTCGATGAGCCAAAAGCACACGCCCTCCTCGGCGACAGCTCCGGCAACGACAAGACTGACCGGTGGTGTCTCGACACCGGCGCCACCCATCACATGACCGGTCGACGGGAGTTCTTCACCGAGCTTGACTCTAGCGTCCGAGGCTCCGTCAAGTTTGGGGATGCCTCCGGCGTGGAGATCAAGGGCGTCGGCTCCGTCATCTTCACCACCGTGTTTGGTGAGCACAGGCTGCTCACCGGAGTCTACTACATCCCCGCGTTGAAGAACTCCATCATCAGCTTGGGACAGCTGGATGAGAACGGTTCGCGCGTGGTGGTTGAGGATGGAGTCATGAGGATTTGGGATCGTCGTCGTCGCCTTCTTGCCAAGGTATCCAGAAGCGCAAATCGACTCTACGTCCTTAACGTGCAGGTGGCACAACCCCTCTGTCTCGCTGCTCGTCAGGACGACGAGGCGTGGCAGTGGCACGAGCGTTTCGGGCACCTTCACTTTGAGGCCCTGAAGCGGCTCAGTGCCACGGAGATGGTGCGAGGCCTGCCGTGCCTCGACCATGTGGAGCAGCTCTGCGACGTCTGCGTGTTGACGAAGCAGAGGCGACTCCCCTTTCCACAGCGAGCTAGCTTTCGAGCCAAGGAGAGGCTCGAGCTTGTGCACGGGGACTTGTGTGGCCCGGTGACACCGGCCACACCGGGAGGACGACGCTACTTCCTGCTGCTCGTCGACGACCTCTCCCGCTACATGTGGGTGATGCTCCTCGGCAGCAAGGGAGAGGCTGCGGACGCCATCAGGCGCGCGCAGGCTGCTGCGGAGGCGGAGTGCGGCCGCAAGCTACGCGTGCTGCGCACCGACAACGGCGGCGAATTCACGGCGGCTGAATTCGCGTTGTACTGCGCTGACGAGGGCATTCAGCGCCACTACTCCGCGCCGTACAGCCCGCAGCAGAACGGCGTCGTCGAGCGGCGCAACCAGACGGTTGTGGGGATGGCTCGGGCCCTCCTCAAGCAGAGGGGGATGCCGGCTGTCTTCTGGGGAGAGGCGGTGGTGACGGCCGTCTACATCCTCAACCGCTCGCCTACCAAGGCGCTCGACGGCAGGACGCCGTACGAGGCTTGGCATGGGCGCAAGCCGGCGGTCTCCCACTTGCGGGTCTTTGGCTGCCTCGCGTTTGCCAAGGAGCTTGGCCACATCAGCAAGCTCGACGACAGGAGCACTCCGGGAGTGTTCATCGGCTACGCGGAGGGCTCGAAGGCCTACCGCATCCTCGACCCGAAGACACAGCGTGTGCGCACGGCGCGCGACATTGTGTTCGACGAAGGGCGAGGATGGGCGTGGGACAACGCGGTGGACGACGGCTCGGCTCCAACGTACGACGACTTCTCTGTCGAGTACGTCCACTTCGAGGGAGCTGGGGGAGTAGGCGGCTCTTCTTCGGCGAGCGCGTCTACCCCAGTCCCCGAGTCTCCACCGACCCCGGCGCCTGCTACTCCGACAGCACCACGCTCTCCAGCCAGGACCTCGGCTGCGATGAGTTCTTCGCCGGCTCCACCACAGCCGGCAACGCCACGCACTCCAGCACCGACAGGCACCACTCCGGGCACGTCTACTCCACCACCAGCTCGTGTCGAGCACGGCCCGGTTGAGCTCGCTACTCCGCTCTCTCACGACGAGGAGCGCGTCGACGCGTACCACGACGGCGAGCCGTTGCGGTACCGTACGATGGAGAACCTTCTCGGCGACCAGCCGGTGCCAGGACCGGTGCCTCACGACCTGCAGGCGCAGTTGCACCTTGCGTGTGACGACGGCGAGCCTCGGTCGTTTGCAGAGGCCGAGAGACACGCGGCATGGCGCGCCGCGATGCAGTTGGAGATGGATGCGGTTGAGAAGAACCGCACCTGGGAGCTTGCTGACCTTCCTCGTGGTCATCGCGCGATCACCCTTAAGTGGGTGTACAAGCTGAAGAGGGATGAAGCCGGTGCCATCGTCAAGCACAAGGCTCGCTTGGTGGCACGAGGTTTCGTGCAGCAGGAGGGGGTCGACTTCGACGACGCCTTTGCTCCCGTGGCACGGATGGAGTCCGTGCGACTCCTTGCGCTAGCTGCCCAGGAGGGCTGGCGTGTTCATCACATGGACGTCAAGTCGGCGTTCCTTAACGGCGACATGAAGGAGGAGGTCTACGTGCACCAGCCGCCGGGATTTGCGATCCCCGGCAAGGAGGGCAAGGTGCTCCGCCTGCGCAAGGCCCTCTATGGCTTGCGGCAGGCACCGAGGGCGTGGAATGCCAAGCTGGATTCCACGCTAAAGGGGATGGGCTTTGAGCAAAGCCCGCACGAGGCGGCCATCTACCGACGGGGCAATGGAGGAAATGCCCTGCTGGTGGGTGTCTACGTCGACGACTTGGTGATCACCGGCACCAAGGATGCGGAGGTGGCGGCATTTAAGGAAGAGATGAAGGCCACCTTCCAGATGAGTGACCTGGGGCCTCTCTCCTTCTACCTGGGAATCGAGGTGCACCAGGATGACTCTGGGATCACGCTTCGACAGACCGCCTACGCCAAGCGCGTCGTTGAGCTAGCTGGGCTCACCGACTGCAACCCAGCTCTCACTCCAATGGAGGAGAGGCTGAAGCTGAGCCGCGACAGCACGACGGAGGAGGTGGACGCTACGCAGTACCGGCGTCTTGTGGGGAGCCTTCGCTACCTCGCCCACTGAAAGGACCTAGGATGTCGCCTAGAGGGGGGGTGAATAGGCGTTTCTGAAAAATCAACACCTTTAAAAGCGGAAACGATTAGTAATAGGAGTTTCCAAAATGGAAACTCCAAACCAGAGTAATACAACCCCTCACAAGTTAGCCACAAAGTGTATAAAAGATACTAGATAAACTTAGGGAGCCAAACAGCGGCAACCAAAGAGTTGAATCAAAATGCACTAGTCTGTTAATGTCGGAAGTCCCGACGTTTGGGTCAGAACTTCCGACGTGTCAGAAGTCCCGACGATTGGGTCAGAACTTCCGACGTGTCAGAAGTCCCAACAGTTTGAGTCAGAACTTCCAACGCAAACTGTCAGCACTTCCGACCCCTGCGGGAAATGAACTACAAGTGCTAAAATGAACTTTGCGATGCCGATAACTTACAAACCCACTTCCTAGTGGTAAGGTAAGGTGTTGGGTCACTCTCTTGACGTCGATAAGCCACCAATCCGTAGATCGAGTCCCAAACCCTAAGAAATAGCTAGAGAGAGGGAGACAACCAAATACAAGTAATTTCGAGCAAATCACAACAACAACAAGCACGCGGGAGACAAGAATTTATCCCGAGGTTCGGTAGCCCCACAAAGGAGTTCCTACGTCCTCGTTGTTGAGGTGACCACTTAGGTCGGAGTCTCTTCCACCTCCTTGCCTCACTCAAGGATACCACAAAGGTCACTTGAGTTTCTTCACTAGAAAACAAGGGTAATACAAACTTCCCAAGGCTCTTCCACAAGATGGAAGCTCTTGGGCGACGCCTAGCCGGCTAGGGGAAAATCCCCAAGAGTAACAAATGCAAATCAAACCGGCTTGACGAAGAAATCAAGTGCTCAAGCTTGCTCCAAGTGTTTTTCTCACTCAATCCACTCTCCAATCACTCAAACCCTTTGGGAATCGAAGTTGGAAGTAAGGGAGTGAAGAGAGGGGAGCCTAGAATGCTTGGGGGCTGTTTGGCCGAGTGTTTGTCGCAATGAAAATGAGTGGACAACGGTTAGTAGTGAGGAGAGGGGTATTTATACCCCAAGTGAAAATCGAACCGTTCAGATCTACGTCGGAAGTTCCGACGCAGATCCCGGGACTTCCGACGTATGAAGAAAACACTGTTCACAACAGGTCAGAAGTCCGTGTGTGCAAGTCAGTGTCGGAACTTCTGACAAACGTCGGGACTTCCGACGGTCATCACTTCCGACGTACGTCGGGACTTCCGACGGGCACAGTTAAACAAACAGCCAACACCGCTGAGGCCAGGACTTCTGACTGTCGGGACTTCCGACACACGTCGGGACTTCCGACTGTCGGGAGTTCCGACACACGTTGGGACTTCCGACGTCCACAGTCACCGCGCAGGCTGTGACTGAGAGTCAGCACTTCCGGCAAGAGTCATGACTTCCGACTGTCGGGAGTTCCGGCTTACGTCGGGACTTCCGACACCGACAGTCACAGAAAATTATTCTATGTGCTCGTGAAGTGCTAGAGTGTCTCATTATTGATTTAGTTATTATGCTTGAGCACTCTATCTTCCTCAGACCACCTAAACTTGCATCCCTCTTAATAGTACGGCATTCCTATTAACTCAAATTTAAAAGTATAAGGAAATTAAACCTTTTGAGTTGATCTCTTTGAACCGAAGCCGTGTTTTCCAATCTTCATCAAGTGAGGGTGCCAATCATGTTGATATTGATCTTTTCACTTGAGCATAGCCATCTTGAGCACGTGACTTGATTCCATTCATCAAATATGAATAACTCCAAATGCATCAAGTCACTTCCAACGCTTTGTCTAATATAGGTTTGATCCTCCACATCAATATGACTATCGCAGCTTGATTAGTACCTCAACTAAATGCAAGTACTTCCTTCTTCACCCTAGCTAGGTTCTTCGGCCGCCAAGCCGTCGCTTGCCCTTCACCCTTGCTTAGTACCTCAAAGCCTTTCCTTGCTATCTTCACCATCTCAAGCCATCAAGTCACATCTTGTGTTGAATCATCCATTCATTTGTATTGTTGTCTTTTTCTTTTCAATTTAGCAAGCTTCAAATATGAGACCATTCCATATGCAATCCCTCATGTCTCATTAATTAACTTTTATCGTGCTTGCTTTCACATAGATCATTGAAATCCCACAATAAATAAGCCTTCACATGAATTCCATTTGCATTGTTGTCTTATGCTTGAACTAGATTGTTTATACAACAATACATCATTTTTGGCTTTATACAATTTCATCAAGTATCTGTGAGATAATCAATTTCCTGTCTACACTTAGCAAACGGGTTAGTCCTTTAATCACGTTGTCATTCAATCATCCAAAACCCACTAAAGGGCTAGATGCACTTTCAATCTCCCCCTTTTTGGTGATTGATGACAACTTGATTAAAGCTTACAAAATGATATAAACATTTAAACTTTTGGGTTCAATGATTTATGAGAGGCTCCCCCTTAATATGTGCTTATGATTAGAATTCACAAACTGACCTCAAATGTCAATTGCACATATTAAAACAAATAGGAGACTCCCCCTAAATCATTGCATCCGTGGGGTGCATGTGTGTGTGACAAAGAGAAACTGTGATGCATATGACAAGATATATCATACAAGAATAAATATAAAGGCATCACATCAAATATTTTCATTCTAGCATGCATAGTCCTTATGAAAATAAATATGACACATGTAATTCACACATAGCACTCATTACAAATTTTCTCAGGTCCAGAAACCACTGATATATATAGATAAAGATCATGTCTCAAGAGATATATAGATAAAGCATAAGTAAGTCTCATCTCTCACATGATACAATCTATCTCAAATCCAAGATACATCAAAGAAGCTCAAAAACAAGAAACGACAGCCTGCAGTACATATCTTCAGGTACAAAGATAAGCAAATGAGACTATCCTGAAGCTTTAAGCATATCTCTCCCATATCTCTCCCCCTTAAGCTTTCATCTCTCTCTCCTCCTTAAGATTTAATCATATCTCTCCCCCTTTGTCATCTATCGCCAAAAAGGGTCACACAAAGCATAAAGGGTGTTTAAGGTACAAACTTTGTACTAATCTCTCCCTCTTTGTATTAACCTCTCCCCCTTTGTCATCTTAAAGAGGTTGTACTTGACACTTGTTTGCAATTTAAAATAGATCAAGTACATGGGTTTACTAGCTCATGAACAAACTCATACACTAACCACTAGATTATATAACCATTCAAGCAACAGTGGTAGTCTATGAATCTAAAAAATTTTCATTTGTAATGCATGATCCTATAAGCATGTACTATATGCACTAACCGCATACTAGTAAGGGATGAAAAATGATCATGCACAATACAATGATACCTTTGCTATATTGGAGAGGAAGATAGTCATATAGATTTCAATTCATTTCTCCAATAGCACCATGAAGTCCAATTATAAGCTTGGTGAAGACCAATAGATACCAATTCTTTAAATTCCTATTCTTCACCCTTATGAATTGAGAATCACTAATGATCAAGTGCACTCTTCTTGTTGTGGTTGGCTTGCTTCTTCTTTGATCATTGCTTGCTTGAGAGAACTAAAAGATGCACCACTTGTAATACCACTTGAAATTTCATGACTTGTTCTCTTTTGGGTGTTGCTTGCTTTCTAGACCAATCTCTTGATTTTCTTCAACCAAGTACCTCAAATATTCCTTTAGATTACCACTTCGATTTTAGCCATCCAAGCCTAGGGTGAAGTGACCTCTCTCCAAAGAACCATCCTTGATGCTCACTTGAAATAACTTGAAAGAAAATCACTTGATCCACTTGAAGGATTTTGTTTGATTGATCCATATTGTTGGACTTAATTTGATGAATAACTTTGAATCCTTCTTTAAGTCATTTTCTTTCTACTTGTTTAAGTTCTTTTCTTTCTATCAAAAGATCTCCAATTATCACTAGAACTTAAACTTCATCTTCATCTTGATCTTGGTCTTGATCTCTAGCTTGAGTACCAAATGTGTACCAGATACACTCTTCAAACAAATTGTCTTGTACTCATCATTTGTCATGCTTCTATCTCAAACCAAAACCAAAACATAGGTACCTCAATCACTTATAGATATGATTCTAATTTGAGGACCTTTGAATCTAAGTGACTTTTGATCAATCCAATAATTGTCACTTTCCTGGCAGATTCTGTACTCTTCAAAGAATAAATCATATCTCCCAAAGTACATATCCAAAAACCACAAAATTTGGTGAAGATGTGACACACTAAGCCTTCTAGTAGCTGTAAAAATTTTAGCTTCTTTTGACTTCTATATTGCTACTAGATTTCATATCTTTCCACACAGGCTACATGCTGAAAACTGCTGCACTATAGCTGACCAGATCTACTCCAAATCCGAAGTATCACTTATCCAAATCTCATGAAATTTGCACAGCAACTAATACCATAAGTGTAGAGCATGCAGACCAAATTTCAAGCCAATACAAATAGATTTGATTACTCAAACATGTCTATGATCACTGCTAGCTCAGATTTTCAATATTGGACAGATTTCAATAATTGAGCCTATTTTTCTCCAAATTGAACCAAACTTGAAATCAACTTGTTTGAATACTCTCACAAGACATATGTCCATTCAAACCACTTACTAGAAGAAATCTTATGAACATATTCAATCAAACCAACTTCAAACTTGATTACTTAAGCATTTAATCCATTCAAACATCTCATAGCAAGCAACATATGCATATATATCCAATTCAATTAACTCATATGCACCCAAATAAACTTTGATCAACAAGAGATATACCTTGATAGCTTATGATCATCTTTGCAAGCTTCAACTCCACTTATTTGCAGGCCTTCAAATATATCAATAAATTCCCACAACTTGAATATGACACTTGTATGTTGATAGCATATGGACTTCACTCAATTTTGACTTGGCATTGGGATAGAATTGCACTAGGTTTCAATACTTGACTCAACATAAGATGAACAATAATAATTCTATTGAATCAAGTCTCCAATGCCATGGTACCTACAAACGATCATCCACTTTTCGATGGTACCCCAAACTAGTTTGGGTCCTCTCATGTTAGACTGCAACATACTTAGGCATAGCCTTAGTATGAATAGCAGAATTTTTGCAATACTAACCAATAAGGTACAATAACAAACCTTCCTAGGCATAATATTTGCATCAATTGAAATAGGCTTAGGATTCTCACTTAGGGGACATAAATTAGCCAAGAATTGATTTTCTCTTTTTTGAATATTTGTCAAATTTATGTTTTTCAAAACTTGAGAGAGATTTTAGTGGGACATAGGGATATTTGTAGACTTGAGAGAACCATGTCACATGTGATTAGGCAAATAATCAACCAAGGGTAGCAACAATCACAATATGACATGACTAGGTCACAAAGACCCAAAAACCACATGATTTTCAAAAACCACACCACCTACACATGCTAGTTAGGGATTTTGTAAAACATCTATCCTATATCACACAAATGCACACACTAGCATATAAAGGGCCTTAGATGCACTTACAATGCACGTATGTAACTACATACCTTTGCCTTGAGCCCACAATATCACCATTGAGATAATACATGGCATGACAACATCATGTTGACCTCACTTGTCAAATAATCATACCATATATGAAATCAATTTTCATCTAAAGGACTACAAATAATGCTAGATAAATTTATTAGTCCACAATGGTGCAAAATAGAAACTGAGCTCCCCCTAAATAAGTACCACAAGTAATTTGAATGACTTTCAACAAGCACTTTATTCTTTTAAGAATTTGGGAGTCAATTTTCTATTTTGACCAACACAAAGTAATTTGCCATATTTAAATTTCGTTGAGACATACTCACAACCCACTTAGGTTTGATAGATCACAAGCTTCTGAGCAAATTAAGGATATATGAAATCATATGGATCAAACCTCAATTGCATCCCAATTAGTGCTCTGGTTCCTGCCATACCGGACACGTCCGGTAGACATACCGGACACGTCCGGTAGGTGCAGGACAGAAACAATTGAAGCGCTGCTTGTGATTCTTCGTTTTAGCTCTAGTACTTCTTGTATGCCTGCATCTGAACAAATGCATTGCTCTACTAGAGAGCCATTAAAAGCATCACATGGCAAACATGATAATTATTAAATGAAACTAATTAGCCACTTCCAATTATTTCACAAATATGCTTATTTGTGAGCCATTGAGCACTAAACACAAAGTGGCTATCCTATAAGGTTTTTTTTTTTTTTTTTTTTTTTTTTAGGTACTTGTTATTAATGGTAGAGATGAAGTAAATGATATGGTCATTGATTTATCTTCGGGTCAACCATATATGAGATTATGATAAGAATTGATTGATAGATTGAGTGAATATTGTCAAATTGTTTGCTCAACCACCCCGAAGCTTTCATCTCACCACCAAGTACCTACATTATCAACCTAAGCACATTTTGGTACCCAACTCTTGTTGGGTCCTTTTGGGTTAGTCAACAAGTGCTTAGGCACCCAAATGGCCTTAGTACTAGTTTGTGGTGAACACATCACCTTGCTAGTGCTAACTCCATTTGAGGTCTTCCTAAGCATATTATTATAAACAAATGTGTTCGGCTTAGGGATGTTACCTTTTGGGCAATCATAGCTTAGATGCCCCTTTCTTCCACAAGCATAGCATATGCGACCTTTGTTTGCTCTATGCTTGTTTTGCTTGTATGGACATCCATCAACCTTGTGGCCCATCTCATTGCATCCATAGCATCTTCTTGTTGCAACTTGGGCTTCCTTTCTTGACTCTTGATATATAGGGCATTTCTTGGTAGGATGCCCCAATTTCTTGCTCATGAGACAAGCGCTTTGTCCATCACTCTTCACTTGCTTGGCCTCCTTGATTGAAACCTTTTGAGTGGCGGCTTCAACCTTGTCGGCCCAATTCTTATGTGGACACGTAGCCCACTCATGTCCATACAATCCACAACCATAGCACATCCTTTTTTCATATTTCTTGCTCTTGGTTGTGTTGGCCTTGCTTGAAATGTGATTCTTTTGTTGGGTTTTGGAGGAAGCAAGGTTTGAACCCTTCTCAAGCTTCTTCACCATGTTATCACGGTTATCTTGAGAAGGTTGTGCTTTCTCCTTACCCTTCAATCGAATCACATCTTTCTTTAATCTTTTCACCTCTTCTTTGAGCTCTATGTTTTCTATAAATTTTTGCTCAATCGAAGATTGGCTTGCTTGAGAAGCACACTCATTAGCACAAGAAATATTCAATTGAGATTGTGTACAAGTGAGTGTGTGAGTAGGAGGTTGAGATAATTTTACCGTTGTAATCACAACCTCATGAGCCACCTCAAGCATGATGCTTGATTCTACTAATTCTTCATGAGAGCACTTGAGATGAACATAGTTTGCTTGTAGCACATTATATTTGCTTGAGAGTTTATCTAATTTTGCCTTGAGCTCAAAGTTTTCCTTCTCTAGTTGTGAAACACTAGAAGAGGAGTTAGTAACTAAAGCATGCTCAATTGATAATTTTTCATACCTCTCATTTATGCCCTTTAGCTCTTGCAATTTGGAGATGAGAAACTTTTCTTGATTTTGAAGAGATTGCTCTTGTTTCTCATTCTCTTCCTCTAGCTCATCATTCTTCTCAACTAGCTTCATGAGAATGAGCTTGTCTTTGTTGCTTAGATGATCAAGAGTGTAGCTATCTTCAATTTCAATATCACTCTCTTCTTGATCATCTACTCGTGCTATCTCCTTGGCTTGATCTTTCTTGCTAGCCTTCTTCTTGCTTTTCTTGGCCATGAGACACAAGTGATGAGTATCATGAGATACTGAGGTTGACTCATCACTTGGCCGCCACCGGGCTTGAGCCTCATCATCATAGACTGCCTGCTGTCCGGCTGCCTCAGCCATACCGAACGTGTCTGGTAGGGATACCGGGCACGTCCGGCATGCGCTTGTAGACAGCGCAGTCACCTCGGCTTGCACCTCTTGCTCCGGCTCGGCGCTCTTGAGATCTTGTGAGGCTTCTTCGCTGCATGAAGACATAATGGACATATTTTCCATTGAATCGACCTCAAGTGCATCATCACATTTGGATTTTCCATATAACTCAATGAGTTTGTTCCAAATGAGATGAGCACTCTCCGGAGGTGGTTGTCCATTGAATATTGCCTCATCTTGAACCTCTGCACTCAATGTACTCAAAATGATATTAATAGCTTGAGCATTGAGTTGCACGCATATCTCTTCCTCTTTTGATAAATTCTTATAGTTGCTCCAATCAACTATAGGAAGAGGTATGCTTGCAAACACAATATGCTCAACAAGAGGACTAATATCTCTAAAAGCATTGAGTACATGAATTGACCAAGGTAGAAAGTTTGAACCATCATTTTGGAGAAGCATTGGCTCCAACTCGATAGGCGTCGACATCCTTTTCTCACGGCGGTGAAGCTTTGGGTGAGAACCTCGCTCTGATACCAATTGAAAGGACCTAGGATGTCGCCTAGAGGGGGGGTGAATAGGCGTTTCTGAAAAATCAACACCTTTAAAAGCGGAAACGATTAGTAATAGGAGTTTCCAAAATGGAAACTCCAAATCAGAGTAATACAACCCCTCACAAGTTAGCCACAAAGTGTATAAAAGATACTAGATAAACCTAGGGAGCCAAACAGCGGCAACCAAAGAGTTGAATCAAAATGCACTAGTCTGTTAATGTCGGAAGTCCCGACGTTTGGGTCAGAACTTCCGACGTGTCAGAAGTCCCGACGATTGGGTCAGAACTTCCGACGTGTCAGAAGTCCCAACAGTTTGAGTCAGAACTTCCAACGCAAACTGTCAGCACTTCCGACCCCTGCGGGAAATGAACTACAAGTGCTAAAATGAACTTTGCGATGCCGATAACTTACAAACCCACTTCCTAGTGGTAAGGTAAGGTGTTGGGTCACTCTCTTGACGTCGATAAGCCACCAATCCGTAGATCGAGTCCCAAACCCTAAGAAATAGCTAGAGAGAGGGAGACAACCAAATACAAGTAATTTCGAGCAAATCACAACAACAACAAGCACGCGGGAGACAAGAATTTATCCCGAGGTTCGGTAGCCCCACAAAGGAGTTCCTACGTCCTCGTTGTTGAGGTGACCACTTAGGTCGGAGTCTCTTCCACCTCCTTGCCTCACTCAAGGATACCACAAAGGTCACTTGAGTTTCTTCACTAGAAAACAAGGGTAATACAAACTTCCCAAGGCTCTTCCACAAGATGGAAGCTCTTGGGCGACGCCTAGCCGGCTAGGGGAAAATCCCCAAGAGTAACAAATGCAAATCAAACCGGCTTGACGAAGAAATCAAGTGCTCAAGCTTGCTCCAAGTGTTTTTCTCACTCAATCCACTCTCCAATCACTCAAACCCTTTGGGAATCGAAGTTGGAAGTAAGGGAGTGAAGAGAGGGGAGCCTAGAATGCTTGGGGGCTGTTTGGCCGAGTGTTTGTCGCAATGAAATGAGTGGGCAACGGTTAGAAGTGAGGAGAGGGGTATTTATACCCCAAGTGAAAATCAAACCGTTCAGATCTACGTCGGAAGTTCCGACGCAGATCTCGGGACTTCCGACGTATGAAGAAAACACTGTTCACAACAGGTCAGAAGTCCGTGTGTGCAAGTCAGTGTCGGAACTTCTGACAAACGTCGGGACTTCCGACGGTCATCACTTCCGACGTACGTCGGGACTTCCGACGGTCATCACTTCCGACGTACGTCGGGACTTCCGACGGGCACAGTTAAACAAACAGCCAACACCGCTGAGGCCGGGACTTCTGACTGTCGGGACTTCCGACACACGTCGGGACTTCCGACTGTCGGGAGTTCCGACACACGTTGGGACTTCCGACGTCCACAGTCACCGCGCAGGCTGTGACTGAGAGTCAGCACTTCCGGCAAGAGTCATGACTTCCGACTGTCGGGAGTTCCGGCTTACGTCGGGACTTCCGACACCGACAGTCACAGAAAATTATTCTATGTGCTCGTGAAGTGCTAGAGTGTCTCATTATTGATTTAGTTATTATGCTTGAGCACTCTATCTTCCTCAGACCACCTAAACTTGCATCCCTCTTAATAGTACGGCATTCCTATTAACTCAAATTTAAAAGTATAAGGAAATTAAACCTTTTGAGTTGATCTCTTTGAACCGAAGCCGTGTTTTCCAATCTTCATCAAGTGAGGGTGCCAATCATGTTGATATTGATCTTTTCACTTGAGCATAGCCATCTTGAGCACGTGACTTGATTCCATTCATCAAATATGAATAACTCCAAATGCATCAAGTCACTTCCAACGCTTTGTCTAATATAGGTTTGATCCTCCACATCAATATGACTATCGCAGCTTGATTAGTACCTCAACTAAATGCAAGTACTTCCTTCTTCACCCTAGCTAGGTTCTTCGGCCGCCAAGCCGTCGCTTGCCCTTCACCCTTGCTTAGTACCTCAAAGCCTTTCCTTGCTATCTTCACCATCTCAAGCCATCAAGTCACATCTTGTGTTGAATCATCCATTCATTTGTATTGTTGTCTTTTTCTTTTCAATTTAGCAAGCTTCAAATATGAGACCATTCCATATGCAATCCCTCATGTCTCATTAATTAACTTTTATCGTGCTTGCTTTCACATAGATCATTGAAATCCCACAATAAATAAGCCTTCACATGAATTCCATTTGCATTGTTGTCTTATGCTTGAACTAGATTGTTTATACAACAATACATCATTTTTGGCTTTATACAATTTCATCAAGTATCTGTGAGATAATCAATTTCCTGTCTACACTTAGCAAACGGGTTAGTCCTTTAATCACGTTGTCATTCAATCATCCAAAACCCACTAAAGGGCTAGATGCACTTTCACCCACACACGGCCAGACTTGGCATTCTCCGTCGGCTACGTTAGTTGGTTCATGCAGCGACCGACGACGGAGCACCAGCAGGCTGTGAAAAGGATCATCCGCTACGTTGCGGGGACTCTCGACCACGGCCTCTACTACCCGAGGTGCCCTGGGGCGGCACACTTCGTCGGGTACAGCGACAGCGACCACGCCGGCGACATCGACACCAGCAAGAGCACGAGCGGGATCCTCTTCTTCCTCGGCAAGTGCCTCGTTAGCTGGCAGTCGGTCAAGCAGCAGGTGGTGGCCCTGTCCAGCTGCGAGGCCGAGTACATAGCAGCCTCCACCGCTTCGACTCAGGCGCTCTGGCTCGCTCGACTGCTTGGTGATCTCCTCGGCAGAGACACTAGAGCGGTGGAGCTCAGGGTGGACAGCAAGTCCGCTCTGGCCCTGGCAAAGAACCCCGTGTTCCACGAACGCAGCAAGCACATCCGGGTGAGGTACCACTTCATCCGAGGCTGTTTGGAGGAAGGGAGCATCAAGGCGAGCTACATCAACACCAAGGACCAGCTTGCAGACCTGCTCACCAAGCCCCTTGGGAGGATCAAGTTCCTTGAGCTCTGCTCCAGGACCGGGATGGTTCAACTCTCCCACAAGACGACGCACAAGACTTAGGGGGAGAATGATGGATAAGTCTCATGTGTGGCTGGTCTTTGTAGGGCTATGCTGCCCACATGGTCCTTGTGGCTGTTTTTCTGTTTTTAGGACAGCATCTTAGACTAGAGGACAGCATCTTAGAGGACAGCATCTTAGACTAGAGGACAGCATCTTAGCTAGGACAGCCTATTAGCATCTTAGACTAGCATCTTAGACTAGCATCTTGGCATATGCTTGGCTGGCTAGCAGCCTATAAATATGTAACCCCAACCCCTCAGGTTGGTATGGCATTTGTGTGAGCTTGTGTGAGAAATAGACAAGAAAAAATTGCCCCAACTCCTAGTGTCATCCTCTCTCGATGAGAGTAAGAATTCTCCTACTACCAAGAGTGAGAATTCAGCGACTAACATTCTTGTCGGTGAGCCGAACGAGCACTAGGCCTGCAACCGTGGCATAGGAGGTGGCGACGTCGGCGTGGTTTGTCTTTGGGCGGCCCTGATGGCCGGCCACAACGACCCTGTTCTGCCCATGGCCTTTCATCTGCAATGGCTATATGTTTAGCTTGCGAGCTGCATGCGGTTGCGGACGATGGGCAACTTCTCCTGGCTTCGGAGGAGCAGCTGTGTTGACCGCACGCAGTGTTCTGTGACCACGTGCCGTGGTGCTTGCAGGACCAGCTGGCAAGCAGTGGTGTGGCCGTTGTGTGCAGGTGTGAGGAGGGATGTGTTGGGCAAAAGCCTTGGCCGATGTTAGCCAGAGCCGACGGTGGCGACACCTCTGAGTATCGTTTCCTTCCTTGGAAGCATTGTTGAGGCGCCTCCCCTCTTCTTCTGAGGAAACTCCACCTAGGGTCCCTAGGTAGGTGAAGGCGGCGCTCAGCGTCGTATCCTTCCTACAGACGCCGCCTAGAAGATCCTGCACTGCCTTGATGGATGCTCGTCCGCGTGGGACATTTACTCTTACCTGTAAGCCTCGGGTTCGCTACATGCTTGTGGCACAGCTATGGCTTTCCTAGGGTGGATCAGTGGCGAAGTTGGAGCTGCTTTCGTTGTGGGGGTGCAACAAAGCTTGGCAACGATGACACGCTGTGTTCACTTTCTTTGGAGCCTGGGGCTTGTTGTGAGTAATGAGTAGGTGGCAGCATGTTAGGGCTTTGGCTGATGTTTGTTGTGGGAAGCCGGAGCTTCTTATCGCTATAACTTGTGATGATGACGTGTGGTGGGCTCTGTCGGTTGTGTATTATCTTTGTGTGTATGTGGGTTGCTTAGGGCTAGTTGTCTGGCTTGTTGTGTTTAGGTTTTTCGCCTATTTTCCTTTACTAAACCGCGACTGATGTTCTTAGGCCTGGTTTTCCTAATAAATTGGGTCAATTCTATTTCTTCTTAACTGAAAGGCAGAGCTCCTGCCATTGCATTTAAAAAAAAGTTTCCTGCTGTCCTAGTACTGGACATATCTCAGTAAAGTTATGCTTCAGGCAAACAGCAGTTAAGCTTCGGTCATAGTATCTTTTGGCTGCTAAGTCTGACTTTATGCCTCTTGCCTCCCTTATTAACATGCCCTGGGACAAAAAAAAATTGTGTGCAGTGCATTGTGTGATCGAAGAATATTTTCCTGCCACAAAAGTTCTCTGTCTATTTCTAGGTTCCCAATATCATACATTCATACTTTTGTGCTGTCAAGTTATTTGATGTACCTTACTAGCACAACAAACTACTTTAACCTTTATTTGGTACCAGGATGTGTTGGAAAAATGATCTTTGTTTCCTGTTGTTCTGAATTAATTGGTTCTGATGCCTTCCTATCCAACAAACCGTTATTTATCTCCACAATTTCATTAGCAAGAATATGCATTGTCCTTCTGCCTTGTCTGGTGTTTGTGTAATTTGCACCTCTTAATTACCTACTCATACCAGCAGGAAATTGACCCTTGCAAGAGTATTACTGATGAAGATATCTGCACAACCATCCAGAATTCTGGCGGTCCAAAAGGGGCTATGTTTCTGCCCGAGGTTTGTCTTTCGCTAGATTATGTTTGGTATTTCTACTAACTTGTGTTCTTTTTACATAATGCTTGTATTTTCCTTTTTGAGTTTTAGGTACCATTCGAGATTCTTGTGCGAAAGCAGATAGGTCGCCTACTTGACCCAAGTCTTCAGTGTGCCCAATTTATCTATGATGAGTTAATCAAAGTACGTGTTCATAACTCTTGTATGCTTGTATCCTGTGAACCTTTAATTAAAATGTTTAGAATGTTATCCTATTTGATGCAGATTAGCCATGGTTGCTTAATCTCTGAACTTCAGAAATTTCCAGTTCTTAAAAAGCGGATGAGTGAAGTCGTTTGCAGTTTCTTGAGAGATGGTCTTCGACCTGCAGAAACAATGATAACCCATATCATCGAAATGGAGGCAAGTGTTTACTTTCCTATATTCTGATCTTCCAATAGCATGTAGCTACTGGATTGCTCCCACAAAAATTGTCTTGTTTGTCCCCTCAGTACATTCTTCTGTCAGTAGGTAATCATTAACCATTGAATTCCTTTTGCATTCAAAATTATTTAGCATTGATCATTAAAATATTTTATTGCGTGCCATTGGATATCTGTATCCTTTTCGAGGTAGCAAGGTTGAGTCTGTTACCAGTTTTTCATAAATCTTGTTGAATCATAAAGAATCATTTTTTTCGAAGATCTTCATTTGCCACTTCAAAGACATAATCATATAAGTCAGATGTTTTACTAGCTTCCTAGTCATGTTTTTTTTTTATTTGCTATTTTCTAGTGAAATTGCGTATACCTGCTAATATGGAACCCATTTGATTTAACCTGCCCTTGTGCTGTTCTGCGTGTACTTAATATCTGTATTGTTTATTTTCTTATGTTTCTTTGAGTAGCGACAAGTCTGTGCACCTTTTTTTTTATAGATGGATTATATAAATACTTCACACCCAAGCTTTGTTGGAGGCACCAAGGTCGTTGAACTTGCAAAGCATGAAGTTCTACCTCCCAAAACATCAGCTTCACTATCAGGTCGTAAGGTATTACATATTGGGCTTGTACCTTTGCAACCAAAATCTTGTACTTTGCCTTTTATTTTCTCCTGTACCTGAATGTCTGTTCTGCTCTGGTACAAAAGTTTTTAAGTTCATTTTGGAGTGAAATACACTAGTGGTCCCTAAACTATTCCCATGGTCCATTCTGTCATCATGCTGCGGAGAGACGAGCTCGCGGCTTTGTCAATGGCAAACTGTCAGCAATGGAGAGATAGGAAGAGAGATGACAATGTTGACATGCCACATAGACAGTTTTACACATTGATTTGGGAGACCTGGACCTCAAGTAGCACATTGAGTTAGGGGGATCCAGATCTGGACTTTAATAGCTTATTTATGATAAAAGTGCAATACTTTATTTTATATTTACAAAATTGCTCATATTTTTTTTGTTCAGTTTAATAATTCCATGGTACACTGTTGTGCTAAATGAAGAAAATGATTCATTGAAAGAAAAAATGGATCATTTTTCATGATCACCGTGAAACCTATGTGGATTACTGTATTGATATGGTGTGAGCTGGGTGTTGGGCCCTGGGATCCCTGCACAGGTAAGCAGCAAGCTTACCAGCACACCCACACACACTCAGCTGGATGTTGAAGAAGGGGTGAGAACAGCACACGCACACAACACAGCACAAGCACCAGCCCTGGTTGAAGCTCTGCTTCTGAATGTGGCAACTGAACTAACTTCCATTGCCTTTTGGTGTAGTATATGTACATACAACAAGTACCATATAAGGTACAAAATGTACTACTCCTGTGTCCTCTAGGACGTGGCTGGTAGAAGCCCACTATATGTACAAATTTGACTAGATGGCTTGCTGCCATTTTGCTACAGTACCAGTACAATCTTGTACTAGATGGCCTATTGCCATCCTTGCTACAGCACCAGCAAGTGGACAACAGGTCTGACCAGCTGCTAATCCTAATCTGCAGCACGCAAACAAAAGGGAGCAGCAAATTATCTTACACTGGGTTGGGGTCTGACCGTCTGAGGACCAAGTGTATGGCACTTACCCTCATCTTTGGTTCTGTCTGCGCCTTGGTAGACAGGCTTTAGAGAGGGAGGGAGGGGAATGGGCTGGGGAAGGATATTACTTATTCAAATCATTCATGTAATCTATTACTTATTTGGCATTGTCTTTTTTTACTCTGGGCTCAAAAGTATTGCTGGTTACCACTTCGCTTCCCTTCACTGTAGGATGGTACTATGGTTGGTTCTGAGATACAAAAAACAGCCGAAAGAAGCCAAAAGTCACGTGCTGTTTTCGCAAGAGATGCAACCAGAAGAGCAACATCTGAACAGGCTAGCAGAGTTTGAAATACTAGTTTTTCTTGAAAGATTTCGTATATGAAGGTATTTACAGTTTCTTTTTTTCTGCTTGATTTCTTCGTCCATCCTGTTTCTGCTTGATTGGGATTGCAGGCTTCTATGGAAGCAGGTAAATTGCTCACCTGTGATTATGCTAATCGCATGCTTCACCTGCATTCGTTTTTCTTTATGGATTGCAATGTTGTTTTGCGGTTGCATTTAATTGATTGTTTATTTTGTTGCACTAGACATGGCAGCTGTTTGAGCGTAGTGTTCTTTTCAAAGTAGTAGTGTTTGCTCTGGAGCCACTCTTGTGCTAATTTAGATGTAATGATATTTGTGGTCAACTCAATTGTAAATACCTCATATTCTTTGAATAACAAAGCACTATGTTCACTTGTTTAGCACTCTATAAATGGGCCTAAACTGGATAGAGCTAATCTTGTGGATGTCCACATGGCAAAAATCAAGACCTACACATTACTGGAAATTTCTAAAGCTATTAACTAGAGAGTATGCATTCTACTTTTTTTTTCCTGATTTTCATAGTGTCTGAAGGAAACAGCCAATTGCTAGTAAGTCATATTTCTTTACCAAGAAGTTGAAATTTCCATAGCCCCATGCTGGTCTAAAATGAGTTTCAATCAGTTACAGTGGTACATGGAAGAAAAATGTGTTAACATCTACAACACCAAATAAATGCAGTATCAAGACATCCCAAGATGGAGTTACTGAAACTAATTTGATGCTGTAGATGTTTGTGCATTTTTTTTCCAGAAACTTGTTCAATGTTAGAGAAATTTAACTTAGGACAAATTATATTTTTGGAATGAGTATGTTTCTATTCACAGTTACCATGCTATCTTCTTTTGTAGTTGCAAATTACAATGTATAAACTGGTTTGAGTGTTGCAGCTCAAGACTAAGAGTTTGACTTTTATTCTATTGTCTTCGTTTGGAAATATAGAAACAAGTCTGACTGGTGGTAGTCAGATAGGTAATTCACAGGTTGGTGGGAATTCATCAAGCAAATTACCCTCAATCATTCCTCTAAAAGAGGTAAAAGTTTACTGTCACAAGTGAGCATAGGAAATTGGAACTCATCTAGTTTTAATACTCAATATCTGATTGTTCTCCATGTCTGTACTAGCCACCCATTACCTTGAAGCCATCAGAAACTGAGCAGGATGCAACAGAGGTAGCCATTGTGAAACTATTGATCAAATCCTACTATGACATTGTGAGAAAAAGTATTGAGGATGCAATCCCAAAGGCTGTAATGCACTTTCTGGTAAGTTTACCTTACACAGTTGCTGTGATATCAGTAAAGGCTGCTTTGGTACTATGTACTTCCAACTTCCTCACGCAATAATTCTAGAGGGTTATGATATTTAATCTCCACCAAATGTCTGGATAAAGCTTTATTGCCTGACTTAGAAGCTACCCTACTTAGAGGATTTTGTTTTATGGTAGATGTATACTATTAGCACTCATAATTACTGTCTAATCAGGACACTGATGTTTGACAGCATTGTTTTTTGGCAGGTGAACCATACGAAGCGGGATCTGCACAACTTTTTAATTCGCAAACTATACAGGTGCATAAGTCAACATTTGGTTGTCTATTTTCTTATGGACAGTTCTCTTTAAGTGTTCTGATTATAATTGTTCTGAAACAATGATATGTTGTGCAGAGAGAACCTGCTCAATGAATTGATGAGGGAAACTGACGAAGTACTTATCAGAAGGCAGTGTATTCAAGAAATGCTTGAAATTCTTAAACAGGCACATAGGGTATTTACAGTTTCTTAACTGTTTGTATTTTCATATTTCCTGCAGTTTTTGACAGCTTTGTTTTGTAGACACTCGAGGAATTCCCCTTTGAAGCTGATAAGATTGAGAAGGGCTACAGCCTTACTGAACATGCAACTGGCCTGTCAAAAATCCATGGAGTCAGCGGGGACAGCACAAATGGCATTTACACATCCTCCCCTAATTGCTAACCTCCACATCGAGCGTCTCATGTGGTCCTATAGAGCAGCATGCAGCAGTGGTATGTACCAGTCACCAATGGAGCTTGCCTTTCCGCACCAATGGTATGTACCTGTTACCAATGGAGCTTGCCTTTCCGCACCAGTGGTATGTACCTGTTACCAATGGCACTTGCCTTTCCGCAACAGTGGACCTTGATCCCAATTTCTGAGGTTTTTAAGAAATGAGCTTGAGAGTTACCTGTAAATTCCAATCTTGCTAGCAAGCAAACTGCTTTCTAGTAGAAAGCTATTTGCTGGTAGAGAACTTTAATTTTTTGTTGTCCAAATTGTCACAGCCCACATCAATGCAATAGTGGATAGGGGCAACAGGGTAGTTGTATAGGGCTATATCCAATATTCCAATTTGCCCTAGGTATCAATTTTGTCTCCAATGAGAATGGGAACATACTAGTGTAACTACGAGCGATTGAAGCAATCGCCAAGTTGAAGAACTTCATTTATAAAATCTGGACAAAACTGATGCATCACGCATTCATGCTGGAGGGATTCATGCAACTATTGTCTGGCCACCCCATTTCTGAGGCACCATGAGTTTTGGAGTCATGGATTTTGGTTGAATAGGTTGGAAACATTCAGCGCCATGACAATTGCTTTCTTGGTTCTTATCAGTATTATGATTGAAAGCAAAACTATATCTTGTTTCTGGCATGCCATAATCATTTGACGATTTTGGGATAAAAGCCAAGGAGATTGAGGCGTACTATTTATTTGTTTGTTTTGTATATTGATGCACAATACTGTAGGCTAGACTGATCCCTATTGTTGGTCTCTGATCCTATAACTTCTGTTGTGTTTTGTGCATCATGTGAATTCCAGAATATCTTTGAACACTACTTGGAAGTGAGAAGTCTCATTTACGAGTGCTTTTTATCGAAGCCTTGTGTGTGTGTGAGCGTTGTCTAGACATGTCATCTCGCTCAATGGGTTAAATTTTGTTAAGACCATCACCATTGCACATTGGTGAGGTACTGAGGTGACTAGATATAGGTCAAATCTAATCGGTTATCTCCACGTCTTTTTATTCTGCATGTTCCTACAATGACCACATCATTACATAGGTGCTTTGCTGATACAAGTCTCAAGTGTGCGAACAAATTTCCACTCTTTGATGGTTAGCATATATGTGAAGTGGAAATATTAGACGATTAGTGCCGAGTGCTTAGGCTTGTTTGACCATCAAATTGGTGTTTTGCTCTAGGCTTAAGCTTAATGTTTAGTGAGATTTGCATCTCTTGCCACTTGGTGTTCGAGCGTACCATTGTTATATACTAGGGACTACTTGTAATCTTATGAGATCATAATAATCGTGTGTGGTGTGACCGCCTAACTTGTACCGGAGGGATCGAGGTATGTACTGTCGGTGTTTCGTACAAGCACCGGCAAGTAAATTTATAGTAATGCGCGTTAGGCTCGGATGGTGCGCTAAAGGACACAGGATTTATACTGGTTCGGGCGGAACGTCCCTACGTCCAGTTTGTTGCTGCTTGTGTTATTAGCACCGTGAACGGTCTGTAGTAAGGGATACAAACTGCCGAGAGAGGGACTGGTCCCAAGTCTCTGATCGAAGGATTGAAAGATGGTCGAGAGCTTCGTAGCTGCTCGTGTGTATGAGTGCGTTCTATTGTTCGGTCCTATTTTTTCCGTCCCTTCGATGGAGGATGCGCATCCCCTTTTATAGATGAAGGGGGTGGCTTTACAAGGGTGAGGACTCCAGGATGCGTATTCTACTTAGTCTTGTGGCTTACGTCTATCCGATCAGGTCCTCCATCCTGATGAGTGCGAAGGAAGATAAGTGCTTACGATATTGTCGATGTCTCTGTAGGATGTCAGGCTAGTCACAGAACGCTGCCCTGCGCAGGGTATGGGCTGTAGTACGGTGGTTTTGACTTATGAGCCTCTCCCAGCCCCGCTCCGTGTGCCTTCTGGTTCCCATGATTCCTTGTTGGGAGAGTTCGGGGTCGGGGTCCGGTGTGGCACCGTGGCCAAGGCCTTCCGACTGGGAGGACCTGAGGGGTCGGGAAGCGGGCGCCGCTCCCTCGGGTCCACAGCGTGGTGACGGAATACCCGTCGTCCGTGGAGATAGCAAATCCGTTCTTGGAGCGTAGCGGTTGTCGTATATCTTTGTTGGGTTCCGTGTCCCAGAGCTGAAGGCGGCGCCTACAACTCTACAGGGTGAGGCGTACACACCTGTAATACCTTTTGGGCTCTGCGGCGCCCGGAAGGGTCTAAAGCATCAGTCCTGTCGTTCCCTGGCAGTCCTTTTCCTGCCAGGGCGCAGGGTATGGTCGTTGGAGCCATGGTTGACCCGAATGTCTTGTCTCGTCCTGTACCCATCATTATGAGGGATAGATATCGATCAGGGCGAGGCTCGTTCTGGGCCGTCGGGTGAGGCGGAGATCAATCCCTATCTCTTGGGCGAGACTAACCCTATCCCTCTGGGATCGGGCGAGGCGGAATCCATCCCTTAGCCCTCGGGCGAGACCGAGCCCGCCCTATAAGCGTCGGGCGAGACGGAGTTTGGCTTTGAGCCTTTGGGCGAGACAGGGTTACCCCACAAAGGCGTCGGGTGAGGCCGACCCTGCCCCTCCGGGATCGGGCGAGACGGAACTCATCCCTTAGCCCTCGGGCGAGACCGAGCCCGCCCTCGAGGTGTCGGGCGAGACGGAGTTTATCCCTCGGCCCTCGGGCGAGACCGAGCCCGCCCTATAAGCGTCGGGCGAGGCGGAACCGAACTCCTGTTACTCGAACAAGGGATGACATGACGCCTTTATGCGTCCGGAAGTTTTTCACGTTTGGTGTTTATCGGTTCCGCCTTCTGGGGTACCCCGGTATTAGGTCCCCGACAGTAGCCCCCGAGACTCTAGGTGATTCGGGTAGAACCGCCTGGAGGGTGTTTTTGATTTCGCCGAAGCTAATTTGCCGGAGGGTGCGCGCGAGCGCACCCGATGGGTGTAGCCCCCGAGCCCCCGGGTGACTCGAGTTGAGTCGCCTGGGGGGTTGTATCGGCCCCTTCGTGGGTAAGGCTGAAGGACCTAGTTTTTCTTCAACCGGGTGTTTTTTCGAGTGGGTCGTGTCGTCCCGTTCGCTGGGGATTGAATTGGAGCTATCATAACTGGTGCTTCTGCCCTTGAAGGTGGATCGTTCGTGGATTCCTTTTTAGTTGGGCCGGTCGGCGAGTGTCTGGGCCCTTGGTGGTCCAAAGAAAAAGAACAGGCCTTTGTGGCTGGCGCTTCCCTAGTGGGTAGAGAGTCCGGATTCACTTGGGGAAGGCGAACCATCCGCCGAGATTTTTGGGGTGAGAGGATAGGAACTGCGGGCGCGTGTCCCGCGACGTGACGCGGTGGCGCGCGTGGCAGGCCCGGAGATCGAGGCGGATGGTTGCCCTTCTTGCATCCGTCGCCCCCTATAAAACCACGGGGTTCGCCCCCAGGATCCCGTATTTCGCTCCCCTTCCTTTGCGTTCTAAAACATCCGCCGCCAATCTTTCCAGCCTCTCGCGCCCGCATCGCTTCCGTCGACCGGCCTGCGTTCGTGCTCCAGCCGCCGTTAAGCTCGCGCCTGCCCTTCCCCCCTACTGCCTCAATGGAGTTGTGGGGCAGATCAAGCATCACCTCCCGGCGTCTGGAGGGCCTCGTCCGCCGTGGCCTTCTCCGCCCACTGTCCGCCGTCCAGGAGTGGTTGCTTCCTGGCGACGAGGGTGAGCCGGTACCGCCTGAAGGGTATGTCGTCTCTTTTGCCCTCTTCCATGAGCGGGGGTTCGGGGTTCCCGCGCATAGATTCCTTCGGGGGCTATTAGATTACTATGAGGTAGAGCTGCAGCATCTAACTCCCAATGGGATACAACATATGGCAGCGTTTGTTGCCCTGTGCGAGGGTTTCCTGGGGATCGATCCCCACTTTGATCTGTGGCGGTATTTCTTTAGCGTTAGTCTGTCGAAGAGGAAGATTGGGGGGACAGAAGTGAACGCGCCGATGGGGTGTGCCAGCATTCATCTGCGCCATACCCGGTTGAAGGGTTACCTGTACATGCGTCTGGCTACATCCAACAAGGGATGGCATTCGCAGTGGTTTTATGTTAGGGATGATGCGAGTGCCCCCCTACCGAAGTACACCGGACGTCTTATTGTGGATGCTCCGGCGTCATGGGGCTGGGGCGTCCAGGCTAAAGACAAGAAGCACATCTCCGACCTTCTCTCCGCCCTCCATGCCCTGAAGGGTCGGGGTGTAAAGGGGTCGGGGATTATCGGTGCCTACCACGCGAGGAGGGTGGCGCCACTGATGGCGCGTGTGCTTCCCCTGCATCGGATGATGCCAGGGATATCGTTCGAGGGGACGGTGCTCGTTGACGAGGCACTCCCTTATTCGGAAGTGGCGCAGCGTGTCAAGGAGGCGACGGAGCCGACGAAGGATTCTGCCGGCATGGTCCTCGACATCGTGTATCCGGTGCCCGGGCATCCCCCAATGCGGCCGGAGCCTGGGTTCTTCGAATTCGTAAGCCCTCTTCTCCCTGTACTCTTTTCTTTCTCCTGAATCTCCCTTTTTTAATACTTGCTTTTGTGATGTTGGGGCTAGCCGAGGGGGCTAGTCTTCATGGATAGTCCGGCTCCACTGCCGAAGGACAGGGCTGTGGCGGCGGCGAATCGACTCGCGGCCGAGCGGGACAAGAAAGCAAAGGAGGAGATGAAGAAGGCGAAACGACTGAAGCAGGAGGCACGGGATCGGGGAGAGGACGTGAGCAGTGAGGATGACGACGATGATGATGATGACAACGACGACGACGAGGTAGCCGTCGACGTGGATTGGGGCGTCCTGGAGGATGAGGAAACGCTGACAAGTGGCCACCCACCCGTGCAGGGGCCCTTCGCTTTTCACGCAGAGGGAAGTGAATCAATGAGGTCAGTGGAGGCCGGCGAGTCCGCCGCTTCGCACGGCGTGCCGGCCGAGGATCGATGGATGGGGGACGCCGGGCTTGCTGTCGCCGACCCTGAGGCGATCGTGGAGAGGGGTGGTACTAGAGCCGCGCCCGGCTTTGGTGCCGCGCCTCGTGAGGTGATGGAGGGGAGCAGCTCCGGTGCTGCGCCCCGTGAGACGAGGGAGGGGGATGGCTCCGGTGCCGCGCCCGACAAGACGATGGAGGGGAGCGACTCCGGCGCCGCGCCCGACGAAACGAACCCCCCTGCCCCAGAGCAGGGGGCAGGCATGAAACGGTCCCGTCCGGACGAGTCAGGGCAGGGGTCTGGGGATCCGTCCCCAAAACGCTTCCGCCGGCCGAGGACGTCAACGTAAGCTCTTGACTCCTCTGTTTTCTTCTTCTCTTTTTTTTATTTTGACTTATCGGTTATTACCTTTGCGTAGGTTCTTGCGGACGGGTCACCCCCTGGGGCTGGCGCCCAAGAAGAGTCTCGCCCTTCAAGTGGGACAGACGGCGTCGCCTGGGGTCACCCCTGTTTCGGGCAGGGGTGGTGCCGACGTTGGGGCCGCGTTGGCCGAACCGACGGCGTCCATGGTGGCTCCCACGCCCGCGGAGGCTACTGAGCGAGCGGCTTCTTCCGTGGCGGGCGTGGAAGAGTCGGCCGAGGACCGCATACCGCCGGTGAAGGTGATCGTGACTGCGCCGAGCTAGGATCAGCCGGGCGCGGTCGTGGTGGCACCCGAGGGCGTGGTGCAATCCGCGCCGCCAGGTGCCCATGTGGATCCGCCCGTGGCGCCCGAAGCGGTCCAGACGGAGGAGGGTCCAGCCGGAGGGTCCTTGAGTGCGGCGGTGGTGCCGCACAGGGTCAGAAGAGAGCCGCCACCGGCCCCTTTGTCGGGAGGAAGCCGCTCCCCTGCACGGGGGGAGCCACCGCTCCAATGGATGGCCGCTCAGGACCCGTCGTCGGCTCTTTTCTCGCTCGATGATCATTCCGAGAGCATGGAGCGGGAGGGTCTTGACGTCGGGATCTCGACCATGCTGAACGCCCTGGACCAGGCCAGAGGGGCCCTCCGTGAAATCGTTATCCCTACCACTCAGGTATTTTCTGGGCTTTCTTCTTTCTTCGTATGTTTATGTGTTCTCGCATTTCTGATATTAGTCTTCTTCTTCTTCAGATTCTTGTTGCTCGTAGCCGGAAAAAATCCCAATTCCTCCGTGAGTAGAAGGCGGAGCGGGATCGCCTCTCCGAGGAGGCCTGGCTGCGAGCAAACATGGCCGCCCAGCTTGCTATCGTCCAGGAGCAGGAGGCCCAGGCGCGTCAGGATGCGGAGGAGGCGCACGGGATGTTTGAGGACCTATCGGCGAGGTCTAAGCTGGATGGAGAGGAGCTGTTGCAGAGGAATACCGCGGCCAATGAGAAGGCCAGCGAAGTCCTGAAGGAGCTAGAGATGGAGCGGGACCTCCGGCGGAAGGCCGAGAGTAGGGCCACAGCCCTCCAGCAGAAGGTGGACGAGGACGTCGAGGTGGTCCGCTCTCTCTGGGCGGAGCTTGGTGACGCGGTGGAAGGAAGGTTGAGTGCTGAGAACGTCGCCACCAAGCTGGAGAAAGAGGCTGCCTATACGCGAAGGGCCCTTCAGGCTGAGAGCGATGAGCACGATCGTCTACAAGCCGCGGTCGGGGTGGTCCTCAACGCCCTGAATGTGACGGAGCCGGTGGAGATCGGCCCGCTCGCAGCTCGTGTCGGAGGTATCACGGCTCGGGTGGGCCAACTTGAGGAGAGTGCCTTTCACGCCGGGATTACCCAGGCCTTCACCGTCGCCCACGCCCATTATGAGAAGGAAATAAACCTGAGGGTGATGAGCGAAGGCTTTCCGTCCACCTACGAGGATGAAGAGCTGGAGGAAATGGAGAAGATGGTCGCTCCCCTTGCGAAGAACCTGGCAGACAGTCTGAAAGAAATGGTTCTCCCTTCGCGGGAGTAATTAATCGAACAATTTTGAGAACAGCTTATATGTAATATGTGGACAAGTGTCGGTACTTTTCGAGTCTGGACGCCTTTCGTGCTTTTGCGTCTTAATTTCGTTTTGTTTGATTTTTTTGCGATTTGATTTTTTACGGTCTTACCAATATGTTCCCCTGAATTATGCCGCTGATTATAATGCGAGGAGATTGAGGAGGTAGCCGTACCTTAACAACCCCCGAGTAAGGTCCGACCCCCGCACCTGCTGGGGTCGGGTGTTACTGGAGATCGGAATCGTGGTTTTGGTGACAATGGATGTCGTCGCAATAATCCCCATCCTGTCTTCCAACAGAAATCCCAACTGGGGACTCTATGGGCTCGGCAAGGTGGGGCCTCTGAACCTGTGTCCCTGCATTTGTTTGGCCCGAGCCCCCGAGCCTTGTTAGGGTCTGATAGGGGTCGGCCGTTATTTGCGTGTTACCCCGTCCTCGGTTTTCGCAATCGGAGGGGCTGCGTGAACGACACTTGCCTCGACGGCTTGAGTACCGCGCTCAACGAGCTCGCTAACGGGTACGTTCGTGCGGAATCCGGGTCCATCATTTGCTGATGGGGTCGGCAGAGCCCTCTGGTGGCACTCCACAACTTCTTAACCCGCCTCCCGGCAGATGCCTGAGTCGTTCGATAAGCTCAGGGGGCCGATGGCCTCTCCTCGATGGAGATTCTGTGGGTTTGGCTCGAGGTTAGAATCGAACGAGAGAAGGTCGAGACGTCCCGGTTCGCTTATGAGCGGGATCGGGCAGGGCCGCTGGGGCTCGTCTTGGTTATCTCTCCCTGGCCCTGTTCGGCGTGAGGCGGCCTCGAGCCCTTCGCGGGCCGACCTTCGAACCTCAGCCTATGGTTTCCTATATCGAATGAGGCGACAGCCGTTTCGTGGTGTGACACGAATCGTTGGGATGCAATTTTTTGCATATGAAATGTTTTGAATGCAACATTTAATTGAAAATAAAGGCGGGGTCGGTAACGTTACCTTGGTGATATGAGTGGCGGAAAAGCTCCTACCAGATGGGTTCGGGCCCTGACGTTTGTGACGAGGTTGAAAAAACCTGCGTAAGAATTGATATTCTTTGTTTTCGTGTCTCGGTGACGATTCGAGCCGTTCGGTTAACTTGGGCAGCCTGACAGCTTCTCCTTTGGGGGAGACTCTGTAGGCGGACCCCTCCGATCCCTTCTTTGAGAAGGCAGACGTCGAAACTAGAGACGCGAGGGGCGTTGAGTAGGATTTTTCTAGTAAACAGAAACACCGTAGCTATTGGGGCGTAGGGTTTGTTAGTTCGTCCAGTTTTACTCAAGGCTTTGTGCCTGTATGTCGCGCTCTTAGTTTCAGACGTACGGAGGGGTCGGGTGAAGAGGATGTCTAGACTGGTAGTCATCCTCGGCAGCCCCCGAGTGATGCTCGCGTCCCTGCTATTTGACGGGGTCGGAATCTTGCGAACGAATTTTAACGCATAAAGTGAGAAAGCTGAGAGGCTTATCTTTCTTCGGTCGTTCGTTTGTCGTGTCCTCTGGGCCGAACGGTCGACCCAGGAGATCTGAAAGGTCCCGTCGTCGGGTCGTCTGTGGTCCTGCATGGGGAGGCGAAAAGTTGTCTGCCTATGTGGGTGCCTTAATCGCCGCGTCCGGAGCGGGTCAGTGGCGGGCCATACCCAGGCAGTGTTTAGTTTGACCGAAGAGGGACGCCTCGCAGACCGGGGTTCGTCCCGTCACTTCTGGCGCGTCCCCTCAGATATCAATTAGCATTGATTGCATATTAAAAAAGAGGGAAGGGAGAGGGTTTTTCGTCCGACCTTTCGCCTTTCCTCAGTTACAGCGCTTCTTCTTTAAATAGGGAGGGGGAGAGGAGCTCTCCTCCCACCTCCCCTTCTGCCTCCGAGCCGCTATCTCTCCTTCTTCTTCCTTTCCGCCAAACGCGTCCGTGCGTCGCGGTGGTTCCTGAGTGAGGAAGAGTAATGCCAGAGGGAGATAGAGAACTTACGACCTTGCTCGTGAGTCTGGTGCGTGATGTCGAGCCGGAGGTTATCCAACGTAGATGAGATGGTGCGCGCGGCCCTTGGTGAGGAGTCGCTGCTGCTGAAGGAGAAAAGGCGTCGGTGGGCGTCGTACGTCGTTGACTGCGCCGTCGTTCGCTGCGCTCCTCCCTTGGCGGGAGGCGTTTCCTGCCCATACGCCGTTGTCAGGGTTATGGCTGGGGATGATGGCGTAGTCCCCAGACGCCATGACGGTGGCGTTGCTGCCGGGGTTGCGGCTGACGACGATGGCGTAGTCCCCGGACGCTCCGGCGGAGGCGTCATAGATGGTGGCGCCTTCGAGGATCCAGCGAAGATGTCGCCGATGGAGAGCGTGGCACGGCGCCCGCAGTAGACGAGCTGGCCCGTGTACATGCCCTCGACGTCGCCGATGGAGAGCGTGGCACGGCGGCCGCAGTGGACGAACTGGCCCGTGTACATGCCCTCGACGTCGCCGATGGAGAGCGTGGCGCGGCGGCCGCAGTGGACGAACTGGCCCGTGTACATGCCCTCGACGTCGCCGATGGAGAGCGTGGCGCGGCGATCGTAGTAGCACTTGTGGTAGAGCTGAGCCGAGACTGTGATGAAATAACGTTGTGGGGAAGCCCCCGAGTAAACAGTCTTCAGAGTATATTGTTCCTTTTTTGTAATGACATCGCTTTGTAAGTGGTGAATTCGTGCAAAAAATGAACAAAATTACATCCTTTGCTTATGGCAAGTCATTTTAGCGCTTTCCAACTCTTCTCATGGTCTAAGTCATAGGAAGCTAGGAACGTGGGCAAACTAATTCTGATTGAACTGGTGAGCAAAGAGGTTGCAGCCGCTGGGGCGTGTGTGTCTCGCAGTCCTACCAGTTGTATTCAGAATTGGTTCCCAAGATCTTAGCCCTCGAGACTCATTTACGAGGTGAATGGAAAACTTATAGAATGTTTGTAAGTATAACACAGGGATTTTTTGCAAGCGCGATACTTGTATTACACATAACATATGTTACGATCACATGCCAGCCCCCAAGTGAGGTCTGACCCCTCGCGATTTGTAGGGGTCGGAAATCACTAAGGATCGGGGTTCTGTTAAGACAAAAACTGATAAAGAAAAGTGTAAGCTTATTTTAAGGATAGAAACGACGTAGCTGCTCAATGTTCCAGGCGTTGGTGAAGACCTCCCCTTTGATGGTTTTCAACCGGTAGGCGCCTGGGCGAAGTATTTCCGCGACGATGTAGGGCCCTTCCCAGGGCGGGGAGAGTTTGTGACGATCCTTGTTGCTCTGTACAAGGCGGAGGACGAGGTCTCCGACGTTGAAGGCTCGACCCCGCACCCGTCGGCTGTGGTACCGCCGCAACGCTTGCTGGTACTTGGCTGAACGGAGGAGGGCGATGTCGCGGGCCTCGTCCAGCTGGTCCATGGCGTCTTGGTGAGATGCCTCGGCTCCCTTAGCGTCATATGCTCTGATTCTTGGTGCTCCATAGTTGAGGTCCGTCGGGAGAACGGCCTCGGAGCCGTAGATCATGAAGAAGGGTGTGTAGCCGGTGGTCCGGCTAGGAGTCGTCCTTAGGCTCCAGAGCACAGCCGGGAGCTCAGCGAGCCAACGCACGCCGAACTTGTTCAACCGGTTGAAAATTCTGGGTTTGAGGCCTTGAAGAAGCATGCCGTTTGCGCGCTCGACCTGTCCGTTCGTCCGGGGGTGCGCGATGGCTGCCCAATCGATTCGGATGTGTTGTTCATCACAGAAACGAATGAATTTCCTACCGGTGAACTACGTGCCGTTGTCTGTGATGATGGAGTTCGGTACTCCAAAGCGATGGATGATGTCGAGAAAGAACAACACAGCTTGCTCGGATTTGATTGTGGATATTGGCCGAGCTTCAATCCATTTTGTGAACTTGTCTATGGTGACAAGCAGGTGGATAAAGCCTCCGGGCGCTTTTTTAAGTGGCCCGACCAGGTCAAGCCCCCAGACCGCGAAGGGCCATGTGATGGGGATCATCTGGAGAGCCTGGACCGGGAGGTGTGTTTGCCGAGCGTAGTATTGGCACCCTTCGCAGGTGCATACAATTTGCTCGGCATCGGCTACTGCGGTGGGCCAATAGAAACCCTGTTGGAATGCCTTCCCAACCAAGGTTCTTGGTGCGGCATGGTGTCCGCATGCCCCACCGTGGATGTCGCTCAGTAGGAGTTTTCCCTGTTCGCCAGGGATGCAAAGCTGAAGAATTCCGATGTGACTTCGTTTGTAGAGTTCGCCCTCTACAAGAACGAAGGATTTGGCGCATCGCGCGAGCCGTCGGGCTTCTGTCTTGTTGGTTGGTAGTACGTCGTGGAGGAGATAGTCGATGTAAAGCGTTCTCCAGTCGTTGGGAGGATCGGACTCCATTGCTGGGTCTTCTTCAAGCTCCATGACCTCGGGGTCAGGAGGAACAGTTGGCGGATCGGCCTTGGGGGTCGGACTAGAAGGGCCATCGTCGGCCTATTCTGACCCTGCGTAGCATACCGAGGGTTTGTGTTGATCACTGGCAAAGACGCCTGTTGGAACCGGCTCTCGGCTGGATGCCGCTTTTGCGAGTGTGTCGGCCGCTTCGTTGAGGCGCCTGGGGATATGATTGAGTTCGAGGCCGTCGAATTTGTCCTCCAGACGTCGGACCTCTTGACAGTATGCCTCCATCTTGGTATCGTGGCAGCCCGACTCTTTCATGACCTGGTTGACGACCAGCTGAGAGTCGCCCCTGACGTCAAGGCGTCGGATGCCCAACTCGATGGCGATTCGTAGGCCGTTGATGAGCGCTTTGTATTCTGCAGTATTGTTTGATGAGGGAAAATGAAGCCGAACCATGTACCTCATGTGGACCCCGAGGGGGGATACAAAGACTAGTCCTGCTCCGGCGCCCTTCTTCATCAGCGATCCGTCGAAGTACATTATCCAGCACTCTTGATCGACGGCTGCGGGTGGCATCTGGACCTTGGTCCACTCTGCGATGAAGTCAGCTAATGCCTGAGATTTGATCGCCGTTTGGGGGACATAAGAAATGCCCTGATCCATCAGCTCGAGTGCCCATTTTGCGGTTCTTCCCGTAGCGTCATGGCTACGAACGACCTCGCCGAGGGGGAACGACGTTACTACTGTCATGGGGTGTGACTCGAAGTAGTGGCGTAGCTTCCTTTTGGTGATGAGGACGGTGTAGAGGAGTTTCTGGATCTGGGAGTAGCGGGTTTTGGAGTCGGATAACACCTCGCTGATGAAATATACAGGGTGCTGCACCTTGAAGGCGTGCCCCTCCTCTTCTCGCTCTACTATTAAGGCGGAGCTAACCACTTGGGTGGTGGCCGATATATATAGCAGGAGAGATTCTCCATCGCATGGAGGAACTAGGACCGATGGCTTAGTTAAAAATTGTTTAACCATGTCAAGTGCCTCCTGAGCCTTGGCCGTCCACTCGAAGCGGTCAGTTTTTTTCAGGAGTCGATAAAGGGGGAGTCCTCGTTCGCCGAGGCGTGAAATGAATCGGCTGAGGGCGGCAAGGCACCCGGTGATCCGCTGAACCCCCTTTATGTTTTGGATCGGGCCCATCCTCGTGATGGCTGATATCTTCTCTGGGTTGGCTTCGATGCCACGCTCAGAGACGATGAAGCCGAGCAGCATGCCCCTCGGGACCCCGAAAACACATTTTTCGGGATTGAGCTTGATGCCGTTCGCCCGGAGTTTCGCAAAGGTGCGTTCAAGGTCGGCGACAAGGTGGTCAGCCCGCTTAGATTTGACTACGATGTCGTCGACATAGGCCTCAACGGTTCGCCCGATGAGGTCTCCGAAGCAACTAAGCATACAGCGCTGGTACGTTGCCCCAGCGTTCTTCAGACCAAACGGCATTGAGGTGTAGCAAAATGATCCGAAGGGCGTGATAAAAGATGTCGCAAGCTGGTCGGACTCTTTCATCGCGATTTGATGGTAGCCTGAGTATGCGTCAAGGAAACAGAGGGTTTCGCACCCCGAGGTGGAATCGACTATTTGGTCTATTCGTGGCAAAGGAAAAGGATCCTTTGGACACGCTTTGTTGAGGCTAGTATAATCAACACACATTCTCCATTTCCCGCTCTTTTTCTGGACAAGAACAGGATTTGCTAACCACTCTGGGTGGTATACTTCCTTAATGAATCCTGCGGCCAGTAGTTTGGCTATCTCCTCGCCGATGGCCCTGCGTTTCTCCTCGTCGAAGCGGCGCAGGCGTTGTTTTACTGGCTTGGAGCCCAGGAGGATCTGGAGAGTATGCTCGACAACCTCCCTCGGGATGCCCGGCATATCCGAGGGTTTCCACGCAAAGATGTCCTTGTTGGCGCGGAGGAAGTCGATGAGCGCGCTTTCCTATGCGGAGGAGAGCGCGGTCCTGATTCAGACTTCTTTGCCCTCGGAGCTACTGGGATCCAAGAGGACGCCCCTGGAGCCCTCTGCCGATTCGAACGATCCAGACGACTTTTTTGCGTCGGGTGTCCCCTCAATGACCTCCTCCCTGAGGGTGGCGAGCTCTTCGGATGCGATGACCGCGGATGCGTGTCCGCAGCATTCGACCTCGCACTCGTAAGCGCGCTGGAAGGAGGTGCCGATGGTGATGATCCCATGGGGGCCCGGCATCTTCAGCTTCAGGTATGTGTAATTGGGTACGGCCATGAACTTCGCGTAACATGGTCGCCCCAATATGGCGTGGAAAGTCCTCGGGAACCCCACTACATCGAAGGTGAGGGTCTCAGTCCGGTAATTGGATTGATCCCCAAAAGTGACGGGCAGGTCAATCTGCCCTAGCGGCACGGCTTGCTTTCCTGGCACGACGCCATGGAAAGGCGCTCGGACGGGGCGGAGGCGCGTTCGGTCGACGCCCATCTCGTCGAGCGTCTTGGCGTACATGATGTTGAGGCCGCTGCCCCCATCCATCAGTACCTTGGTGAGCCGCTTTGGACCGACGATCGGGTCGACGACAAGCGGATACCTTCCCGGGTGTGGGATGGTATCTGGATGGTCGGTTCGGTCGAAGGTTATGGCGGATTCTGACCACCGGAGATAGGCTGGTATAGCCAGTCCAGCGGTATAGACCTCTCGATGTGCGACCTTCTGGCGGCGCCGGGAGTCGTAGGCCGTTGATCCTCCGAAGATCATGAGGGCACCGGTCGGAGTTGGGAAGGTGTCGTCCTTCTCCTCCGTGTCGTTAGTGGTGGGAACAGGCTCCTTCCCCTGCTCCTCCTTGTTTAGACCCCCGGCCAAGTATTTGCGCATAAGGCCGCATTCCTTGTATAGGTGCTTGGCCGGAAAGGCGTGGTTTGGGCATGGCCCCTCGAGCATTTTTTCGAAGTGGTTCGGAGTGCCCTCCGCGGGCTTCCGGCCACCTTTGCGGTCGGCAGCGGCCGCGAGCGAGTTGTCGCGCCGTTGCTTCTTATTTTTCCCTTTGGCGGGACGGTTGGAGGCGCCTTCGCTGGCGTCCTCGTCCCGCCTTGTCTTTCCGTCGAAGCGATCAAAGATGGCTCCGACCGCCTCCTCTCCAGAGGCGTGACTGGTGGCGATGTCCAGAAGTTCCTTGGTAGTTCGCGGGCCCCTGCGTCCTAGCTTTTGGACCAGGGATTCGCAGGTTGTTCCGGACAAAAAGGCTCCTATCACGTCGGCGTCGGCGACGTTCGGGAGCTCGTTGCACTGTCGGGAGAAGCGCCGGATGTACCCGCGGAGGGTTTCATCGGCCTTCTGACGGCAGTTCTTGAGGTCCCATGGGTTTCCAGGGCGTTTGTATGTGCCCTGGAAATTACCCACGAAGATCTCAGTCAGATCCGCCCAACTCTGAATAGCATTGGACGGTAGGTGCTCCAGCCATACTCGTGCCGAGTCGGCCAAGAACAGCGGGAGATTGCGAATAATAAAATTATCATCACTCGCACCACCGGCCTGACATGCAAGCCGATAGTCTTCGAGCCAAAGCCTGGGATTTGTTTCGCCAGAATATTTAGGAATGTTCGTAGGCGGTCGATACCTTAGAGGGAACGCAGCGTTGAGGATGTGCCGGCCAAAGGCCTAAGGGCCTGGCAGAACGGGGCTCGGGCTTCGGTCCTCGTTGCTGTCGTAGCGCCCGCCACGTCGGGGATGGTAGCCGTGGCACGCTGCTTCTCCATCGTCGCCGTGGGCACGTCTCCGGGCGTCGATGATGCTACGTACATCGCGGCCACAGCCGAGGCGTTGATGTACAGGGACAACGGAGGGCTGCCCGCCGGCTGGCGGTGTTTGGTGTACGGATGCGTCTTTGGTGGGACGCACTGAGGGCGCGTGCTGGCTGGTGTCGGGTTCGCGTCGTCGAGACAACGAACTTTCCGCCTGCTGCGCTGCTGCACGCTCGAGCAACGTGCGAATCTCCCGATGAGCGCGTCGATCCTCGGACGTCGCGGCCTCCGAGAGGCCATGCAGCAAGGCGGTTGCTGCGGCGATGTTCTGGCTGGCTCGAGCAAAGTGAGGAAAGGCCCCATCGTCGGTGAGGATCCTTTGATGTACGGTGCGGGCTGTGGCGCGCGTGCGCCCCCCGTCTTTGCGGCGTTCAATCTCGCGATTGATGTCCGCGTATTCCCGTGCGAGCCCTTGCCCGGCCTCATTGATTTCCTGTTGACGAGCCTTTAGCTGCTCCATCCTCAAGTGAGATGGGGCTGTCCCCTCCTCCCCGGATCTGCTGTCAAGATTGTTTGTAGGGGTGGCCACTTCCCTGGAGGCGCTTTCAGCGTGACCCTCGGGGGTCTGCGTCATGTAGCATTCCCGGGAAGGGTGGTGACTCCCCCTACTGGAATCTGAGCTGGAGAGCGATACGGGCTCCTCGTTGAGGAGCTCGTAGAGGGTCTCCGTATCCTGCTCAATCGCCCCCACGAACTCGATGTCCGTGGGTGGTTGAACCACACGTAGCGCCAGAAGGCGGCCAGCGGTTGCCGCAACGTTGCGGAGACCAAACGGAAACGCTGTCGGGGCGCTCCATACGGACCCTTCCGGACACATGGTGACGTTGTGAGAGGCCTCCTTGGGTGACGGGTCTCCCCGGGAGTTGCCCGGTGGACCCTCAAGCCTGAGACGGTTCAGGTTGATGGAAGGGAGAGACGGAGCGGCTGAGTGAGTCAGCGCCAGCTCTCCTCCTAATGTGATGATGAAATCCAGGTCGCCGAAACGCAGGTGTGCGCCCGGGGCCCAGGTGATTGCGTGGGTGGCCATCCGAGACCTGATTTGGAACGCGCAAATCCCCTACCTGGCGCGCCAACTGTCGGTGTTTCATACAAGCACCGGCAAGTAAATTTATAGTAATGCGCGTTAGGCTCGGATGGTGCGCTAAAGGACACAGGATTTATACTGGTTCGGGCGGAACGTCCCTACGTCCAGTTTGTTGCTGCTTGTGTTATTAGCACCGTGAACGGTCTGTAGTAAGGGATACAAACTGCCGAGAGAGGGACTGGTCCCAAGTCTCTGATCGAAGGATTGAAAGATGGTCGAGAGCTTCGTAGCTGCTCGTGTGTATGAGTGCGTTCTATTGTTCGGTCCTATTTTTTCCGTCCCTTCGATGGAGGATGCGCATCCCCTTTTATAGATGAAGGGGGTGGCTTTACAAGGGTGAGGACTCCAGGATGCGTATTCTACTTAGTCTTGTGGCTTACGTCTATCCGATCAGGTCCTCCATCCTGATGAGTGCGAAGGAAGATAAGTGCTTACGATATTGTCGATGTCTCTGTAGGATGTCAGGCTAGTCACAGAACGCTGCCCTGCGCAGGGTATGGGCTGTAGTACGATGGTTTTGACTTATGAGCCTCTCCCAGCCCCGCTCCGTGCGCCTTCTGGTTCCCATGATTCCTTGTTGGGAGAGTTCGGGGTCGGGGTCCGGTGTGGCACCGTGGCCAAGGCCTTCCGACTGGGAGGACCTGAGGGGTCGGGAAGCGGGCGCCGCTCCCTCGGGTCCACAGCGTGGTGACGGAATACCCGTCGTCCGTGGAGATAGCAAATCCGTTCTTGGAGCGTAGCGGTTGTCATATATCTTTGTTGGGTTCCGTGTCCTAGAGCTGAAGGCGGCGCCTACAACTCTACAGGGTGAGGCGTACACACCTGTAATACCTTTTGGGCTCTGCGGCGCCCGGAAGGGTCTAAAGCATCAGTCCTGTCGTTCCCTGGCAGTCCTTTTCCTGCCAGGGCGCAGGGTATGGTCGTTGGAGCCATGGTTGACCCGAATGTCTTGTCTCGTCCTGTACCCATCATTATGAGGGATAGATATCGATCAGGGCGAGGCTCGTTCTGGGCCGTCGGGTGAGGCGGAGATCAATCCCTATCTCTTGGGCGAGACTAACCTTATCCCTCTGGGATCGGGCAAGGCGGAATCCATCCCTTAGCCCTCGGGCGAGACCGAGCCTGCCCTATAAGCGTCGGGCGAGACGGAGTTTGGCTTTGAGCCTTTGGGCGAGACAGGGTTACCCCACAAAGGCGTCGGGTGAGGCCGACCCTGCCCCTCCGGGATCGGGCGAGATGGAACTCATCCCTTAGCCCTCGGGCGAGACCGAGCCCGCCCTCGAGGTGTCGGGCGAGACGGAGTTTATCCCTCGGCCCTCGGGCGAGACCGAGCCCGCCCTATAAGCGTCGGGCGAGGCAGAACCGAACTCCTGTTACTCGAACAAGGGATGACATGACGCCTTTATGCGTCCGGAAGTTTTTCACGTTTGGTGTTTATCGGTTCCGCCTTCTGGGGTACCCCGGTATTAGGTCCCCGACAGTAGTGTTAGTCAGGAGCTTGATAGTGAAGATGGCGGGAATCGGCTTGGGAGATTCCATCTTAGTGACCTCACTTATGCTTGGGAAAGCTCAGATGCTATCCACGGAGTTACTCGATCGGGAGCTTGGTTCTTGTGAGAGGTCCAACGAGGATCAGAGGAAGTTGATCTTTTCGATACCTTGGGAAAAATCGATTGACAATAGGAGTTTGAATTCTCTATCTCACTTTAAGCTTCCACATCATTTGCATTCTTTTGGTTACCTTCCAAGTATAGCTTGCCAGGTTAGTTGATAGTATTAAAACCTGGGTCTCTTTTACGGTAGAATTAGGAAACACTTAGCAAAAAAATGTTACACATCTATATAGATATATTGCGTAGGTTTTAGTTGGCCAAGTAGTTTTTAAGCTGTCTAATTTAGCTTCTTTTAGACTTCACAGTCACTTCACAATATACCACCGGAATTTGAACATTAAAGGTGTGTTTGGTACGGCTTATCGGAGCTCCGTCTTTTCCTACCCATCACACTGTAGCAACACTATTCATATGAGCTATTTTTTTCTCCTGGCAAAATAAACATGGAGCTGGGAAAAGCCATGATTTGTGGCTCCTCCAGCTTCTTTGGTACTGACTAGCGTGGAGCCAGAGCTTGAAGGAGCCCAGCCAAACTGGGCCTAAGTAAGGGCATACGAAGAAAGGATGTCATAGATCTTTCTCAATGGAGAGGTTGCAAAAAAAACCCTTCATCTCATCTTGCCATTCTCAAGTCAAGTCTTCACTTTGAATACCATCTTATTTCAATATACTTCACCAAGTATTATTCTTTAATCGAATGTCAATATGCACACTTTCTAGATCTATAGCCTTCCTTTTTGGTGGTCTTATAAACTTTGATTCTGCAACTACTATATTTTTTTTAGGTAATAGAATAAAGTTACAGCCTCTATCATCTGGGAATAGTACATAGTTGATAGTCACAGTACAAACAACAAACGTTATAAGGCTTACACACACAAGATGAAGTAAAAACAAGGTTTAGCCCAACTAGTGAGCGTAGCATACAAAGCAAAGCACTTTTTTTATTTATACAAAGCAAAACACTAAGCCTCAATACCACTCAGTGAACTTTCAGCCAAACTTTCTGCCACTACCGTATAGACATGCTTTTTACAAATGAGACCATATATATATGTATATGTTCATGTCTCTTTTTCTTTCAACTTATACATGCCTTCTTATCAATTTCTCACAGCTCGTAGGGATAATTTTTGGCTTATATCATTTGATCTTTACTGAACCACAAATATTCTTTAGGTGCGGAAACGCAGTTTTATATAGACCTAAAACAGGTGTAAAATACAAGTCCATTAATTTTCAATTTCGATTGAAAATAGCTGTTTGGATGAGTCGTAAAGAAATATTATTTATATATACCCGGCTTGGTCCAATCCAATCGGAAAATAAAAATCTACTCTAGAGACGACAAAAAAACAACAAATATCGGGCTTATCCTCTCGCAAGTCGCGAATATCGATTCTCTCACTTGGTGACTCATCAAAGGCGCTGGTGGTAGCACGGTGAGTCGGTGGCCTTGTGAGGAGACGGTAAAGCATGTTGATTGGACTAGCTGGTGACTTTGCTGCTGCCCTACTGCACGCAGCCGCCATCACCCTACGCGCCGCTGCCACCTGCAGCTGCCGTTGTGTTGCGCACTCACTATCATGCTAGATCCTCGTGCCGCCCAACCCGTCGCTGAAAAAACTGTGAGGAACAAGGAGGCAAACAAGCATCCGCTGGAAAAATTGTGAGGAACAAGGAGGCAGACAAGCATCTGCTTCATGAATTGGTGGGCATTCTTGCGGTCTTGGGCTACGCTCGTCTTGTGTTCTTACATATTGCTTCATCAGACAAGCAGCCACTAGTGTATTGTTGTGAATACCCAAATAAAATTTTACAACTAATAGAAGAACATGATGACTCAGGTCCAAGAAGGTTTCGACCCGCTTCATAGGCTGATATGGTATTATGACTTAGCGCTGACATGGATCAGACATGTTCGGTCCTGTACAGACCGTGACGCCTAAGAGGGTGATGCGCAAGTGGGTCTTTGAGATGGCCTTTCCCGAACTACTCCCCACGTCTTCACTGTCGAATTTCTGGACAAAACACTGCAAGTTTCATTCCCTCAAGTACACGGTGGCACCCACACCATAAACGTGGTTGGTGTGGTCTCACAAGACTACAAGCTCCTCCGATGTGCAACAATGGTGCACACAAGCACCAATGCAACTGGTAAGAGGTATATAAACCGCATTAAACACTAGACCTAAACCTAGGGCAAACGCATTAGTGGTGGTCTAACTAGACTAAGCACTTCGTAAAACACCTACACTAATCACCTAATATTTTCCTAAGCACTTTTAGTGGCTAAAGCACAAATGGATGAGTCCCAACTCTGCACACACTTCCCTAAGCTGTAGCACCCCTTTCCTGGCTAAATGAAGAGGTATAAATAACCCTAACTCCAAAACTAGCCGTTACAACATTTTCTGTGAGCATCAGACTAATTTTGTGAGCATAGGACTAATAGGTATGTAGCATCGGAATAATAGGTGCCACTGTTTGTTTCAGTTCAGTGAGCATAAGACCGAAGGTGTGAGCATCGGACTATATGCTATCCTATTTTTAGCATGACACACATTCGTATTTTGGGCATAGCTTTTAACTTCAAACTTCGATTTTGATGATCTTGGACTTTTTGAAAGGCTAGTGAAAAGCTCACAAGTTTAATTGAATTCATGTCAATTTGAGCAATTCCAAAATCACGAGACAATTCCAATTCATCCACCTCGCTGTCTCAGCTTTAGTGGCTTTAATTTTGTTTGTCTTTGCGTCCGGACTTCTATTTCTTGGTGTCTTAGACTTCTAGCATATCTTGCAAGTCTTCAACATGGCTTCTAATGCCTTGCTTGAGGTGTTGATCTGACCATCACTTTGTCTAAGTCCAAGTGCACCTTGCAACCATTTGAATTATATCTTGTATACTAACAAACGTTGTTAGTTCAAATGATCATGTTGATCATCAAACATCAAAATTCAAATTTAATGGTCTATAGGATCCATTTTTCTTACAATCTCTCCATCTTCTGTGCTTGATGGCAATATGACCAAAGCAAGCAAATAATAGATATAATAGTAAAATGCACACTACTTGTTATGATGCAATGCATAGGCAAAATCATATATGCTAAAAGATACGACATGGAAACACAAGTAATACTTATCTTGCCCATGCCCCATCCCCTTGTGTGGTATCGTGGACTTAAGTCTCCCCCTATGGTAAATAATCCATTTTCTCACTTTCCTTGGACTATTCCCTAAATAAAGTTCATCTCCATTCAATACAACTTGTAAGCTTGAAAATTTTCGAATTTGTGATTTTGGTATTTATTACGAGTTGGGCTTGCTTTTGGCCCTTCAATTTTTTTCATTCGGAATCAAATACTGAAAAGGAAGACATTAGTAACACGAGAGATGATCAAAGTTTATGATCCTTTATACATGGAATGGAATTGATAACAAAATTTGACTCTCACATTACATAAACTAAGCTCTCCCTAAGTGTATGCATATAAATATTGGATGACAAAGTATACACGTACCCGACAATTTAATACACAAATTATTAACGCCTTGAGATAATTGTGATCCATTGTTACATAAGGATCCATGCCACCAATTATTAACGCCTTGAGAGAAGACTTGCTAGTGCTCAACCACCGAACTGTGTCACATAAGGATCCACACCACCAATTATTAACGCCTTGAGATAATTGTGATCCATTGTTTCCGTCCATGTTTCTGTCACAGCATGGATTGGGTTGGGTTATACTAGTACTGATAACATTCAACTTGCACTAACGACGACTTTATTCTAGAAGGGGGCTGATAGCTACCACAATGTTCAACAAGTTCTCCACAGCACTACTAGGGAGTTTGGTATTTTGTTGGCTGATTTAGGAATCACGACAAAAGTAAAAATGGATGCAAAGGATAGGGGAAAGGCAATGACAAATCGAGAGATATGCATATGTATTGAACTTTGTAATTTTTACATAACAATTTTTATAAAAATTATTTGCCATTTGATTTTTTAGCAAATTTTGCTCTGGGGCACCACACAAACGTAATATGCTGCTAGACACCGCCAACTCCAAAATATGCCTAGTACCATTATGAAATTGTGACTCTTTACCGCTGGACACCACACCCATTAAAATATTCATTTTCGTGGTTTGAGCGAGAGAAAGGACGGTGAATAGACCAAATTACCCCTGCGAGTCATCTTCCACCTCTGTCCCTCAGCCATGGCTGAGAGCTGTGCGCGTTGGGGGTTGGGGGCGTGTCCACAAAAGATGCTCGGCAGTCCACCGAGGGGTATCCCGTGATGGTAGATTTGTCGTAGAGGTGCGCGTAATCAAGAACAAGAAGGCAACAGAGATACAAGAGTTAGACAGGTTCGGGCCATCTGCACAACATAATACCCTATTCCTGTGGTCTATTGGTTTGTATTGGCTATCGTATGATATTGCGTGTGTTTTGAGGGGATCCCTGCCGCCTTATATAGTCTAGGGGCAGGGTTACAAGTCGGTTAGATCTAAGAGATAACCGAAAAGTAATAACAGATTACAGGAATCACGAGATCGTAACATATCCTAACAGATTACGCCATATCTTCAGGATATCTTTCCGGTGTCTTGCGGGACGCGCCTAGTAGCGTCGTACTCCACAAGGCTTCGTCTTGTGGGCTTGTAACACCTCTGGTGTTACGAGCTTGCTTACCACCTAGGTTAATGCCTAAGAGTAATTAGTAAAATAAATTTTCAAGTTTAAAAGTTTAAAACACACATGGAATGACGAGCGAGTCTTATGTGGTTCACTTTGTTGGACTGAACTAAATATCAAAGTTAATTCACTTAGTGCATAAAAGTGTTTAAAAATGTCCAATAACGATTCTAGCAAGTAAATGGTGAATGGCTTGTTCTGTTGGATTGAGTATGAAAGCAATTTTTTATAAACAAAATAAAATATAGTTTGTATGTAGTACTTGAATAAATCTAGAGCGCAAGTTTAATAGATGAAAATGCAATTCTTGTTTTGGTAAGTAAAAGTATTCAATAGTATATATGATAGCTCAGAAATCGAATCTGAGATTTAAACTAGAACTTTTCATGAGTCGGCAAAAAATAGGATTTAAGTTCGAAAGGTCAATTTTGGTAAATTATGTTAAGCAAAGTAATTAAATAGTGCTTAAATATTTTGTCTCTATGGGTTAGTGCGAAGTATGAACTTTTGCGTGAAATAATTATTGGTGGAAGTTAATCGGGTTAAAACTTAAAATAAAATAAATAGGAATGAGAGTGATATGTGGAGGAAATATTTTTATACGTAAGGTGGGGCCCGCTTATTGGCTTTTTGCCTGGCAGCCCACGCCCTGCTGCTGTCCTTGCCTCACTGTCTTCTGGCCACTTGAATACGGTGGTGCGCCCTTGCTTTGAATCTATCAGTCATCCAATTTATTTGCGTCGCGCCGTGTTGTCGAGTCGTTGTTTGCTCTTTCTTTTTCTCTTACCTGCGTCGGCTTGTCTCTTCTCTATGCACCGGACAAGCGAAGCAGCTTCATTTACTTTTCCTGGCGCGGTGTGCAGCGTACTCGCTTGGCATTGCTATTGATCACTGTCTCGTTCTCGTCGTGGCTCTGCATTGCAAAGCCTTCCTCATCCACCCGCATCCGAACTGGTCCACTGCGCCAGGTGTCTGAAATTGGAGCACGTGGTTCTGCCCCTGCCCTCGCCATGACCTTTCACGTTCTGTGTGCGCGCAGGTGCGCAGCTGACGGCCACGCTGCATCGTCCTTCCCTGTCCCCGCATCCGTGCTCTGGCGTGCGTGCTACTTTCTCATTCCTTCCTTTTTCTAGTCTCATGTTGGATGCGCCACAGCACCTCCTCGCACTCCGTGGCTGCTCCCGTTCCTCCGCATAGTACCGGTGCCCGAACCTCGTAGCAGCACCACCGCCGTCCGCGCCGGTACGGCCTCACCGCCGCGGCCGCTTGCCTCGAGCCTCCTCCTGTTGTCCGTCGCCGGCCTCTTACGTGAGTGCACGCGCGCACCCCCGGTCCTGCGCTGGACCCGCTGCCCTAGGCGCGCCGTGCCGTAGTGTCCGGCCGAACCGCAACCAGCTCGCTACCCTGCAGCGCCGCCCCTCCTTTTCCCTTCCCATGTCGCGCGCCTGTGTCGCAGCACCCCGCCATCTCCAATCGTGCCATGGCCAGGGCGCTGCCATTCTGAGCCACCGCCGCTACCGCTGCACTAGGCCGCCCCGCTGTCGTCCACGCCTAGCTCTGCACCCCTGCATCGGGCACTCCCTGTCGGAACGGTCGCCCCTCATCTAGCTGTTGCGGCAGCTCACACCACGACGCCGTCTTGGAGCCAGCCGCGCCACCGGGCCCCTGGAGCGCCGTCGCTGTGGCCTGCTACCGCCGTTACGGCCAACTGGTCGTCGGCGCTCATGGCTAGACCACCTCGGTCTGCGTCGTGGGTAGGTGAGCCAGTCGTAGCCGCGTACCTCCCTACGCGGGCGCCCATGCAGCTCGCCGGCGGGCTTGCCGCCATCGCCGTGTCCTTCCTGGCCGAGATTGACCGCCGGTCGGTGCTCCTCTGCTTCACCGTAGGAGGGAGAGGGGTAAGAAGTGAAGTAAAAATTTTATTCAAGGTTATCTATGCATTAACGTGACTCACATGAATAGTGCATGTTGGACTGTAGATCAGTTTAAGGTAAATGAAGGGTCAGTTTTTGCAAAATCGCTAGGCTGGTTTGGGCGGGCCGCGCGCTGGGCCGGCCTGTGGCCGCCGTGGCTGGGCTGCTGGCCACGTGCCCGCTTAGGCCATCCGCGCCGTTGCTGCTTGCCGCCTGGGCTGCCGATCAAGCGCGTCTGTGGGCTCGCTCACGCTGGGCCGGTCTTGTGCCACCGCGCCTAGGGCCGCGCGCTGTGCGTCTGCGAGCCGAGCCGCGCTCGCCCGTAGTGGGCCGCACTGAGGCCACGTAAGGGCTGCTGGGCCAAAAGGGGTGGCCGTCGGCCCTTTTCATTTTCTAAATGCTTTTCTAATACATGTTTCTAGTTGACTTGTAAAATCAATATAAAATAGTATAGGAATCTAAAAATTATGAAACTAATTTTGTTAGGTTCATAAAATCAGGATCTACCTGTTAGTGTAATTTATCCATATAGTTGCATAATATTTTTAGGAGTTCTCTAATTATTTTAAAATGCTTAATATTGCTAAGAATAAACTTGTGAGAATTGTTGTGAGAAATCGGTGATAGTATTAACTCTAAAAATTTTATAGTAAATTACTAATATTATTAGCTGCTCACGGTAATTTTGTTGCTCTAGAATAATGAGTTTGCTAGATAGATAATGATGCCCTATTTCGAATAATGGTTAAATCGATAGAATGAAATAAAGAAACACCTTGGAATTTTATAACTAAAATATTTGTTGGGAAATAACATCTTATTCGACAACATGGATATGTAGCCTAAGTACAGTTGTCGTTAGAACTAGCTCGTTAACTTGAGAGGCGTAAATCGTATTTCTACGAGTCACGATTGTAGTTGATTAATTACTTCTTGCATTGCATATCATAATAGGGACGTTGATGGATCACGGAGTCATCGGGAGTTGCTGGAGAAATGATGCTTTTGGAGATCGGTCGCCATGATAGAATGCTAACTTCTAATTAAATCTTACCCAGGCAAGCCCCGATGCATGACCCCTATTTTTCTGCACTTTAAATTATATTTATGCATTAAGTTTTAAGGAGTTGAATGAAACCCACTTGCATATATATCCTTATCCTATGAGTCTTACTAGTATGATAGGATCGTGTAGATTGCTATGCTATAGGACTCCAGTAGAAGTCGAGTGATTGCCTGTCGCTCACGAGAGATAGAAAATATATTACTGTATTATTATCACTTGGAAATATAAATGGTGGAAATAATAAATGGTGACCGGGCAGAGATATGGTTTGGGTATTGGTGGGTGTAAGAGGTTATGTCCTGCGGCCAACAGGGCATAGCTTGGTTATACTGCTTTCCCTATCTGTGTCGGTTAAGGACCGGCCGTTGCATAAGACTCTAGACAAGTCACAGACTTATTATCCCAAGCACATACTTGGGTATGGGCGCTTAGAAGACTTGTTGCTCTCTTGTCGTGGGTTTTGGCTCTTTTTAGACCGACTGATTGGAGGCGGGGATGGTGGAGGTCCTTGCGCCGCACTAAGTCCAGGACTCAGGAGCGGGGGCTTGGAGTCTAAGTTTGGATGGGGATCTGGACCCCATGACAGGATGGTGATGAGTTGGTCCTGCTTGTGCCTGGGGTACAAGCGGGGTGTATGTTTTCGGGGTACCCAGCTGGGGGCATTGATTTGCGAATTGCTAGGAAATCCGGTATGACTTGTTTAAACTCTAGCACCGTAGTAAGAACTGAAAGATGAAAGATGGGAAATAGGATTCTGATTGCTTACCACTTGCTTGAAAGTAGCACAGGTGCTTACATAGAATGGTTAGTTAATGAACTAATGCATTGCTAATAAAAATCGAATATAAGGACGCACTTTTAGTAATGCTCCTGCAGATGCAATAAATCCACAAGCCAGCTAGCCTTGCATATCCTTGAAGTCTTTTCTTTCTCCTGTCGGGTAAGTCTTGCTGAGTATAATTGAGTACTCAAGGTTTTATTTCTCCCTGTTGCAAGTGATAGGTGGATGCTAAAGCTGACTGTTGTGTGTGGATTCCTCCTAGTGGGCTCAGAGAGGATTTCCTTTACGCTGCGATCATAGTTTTTATTTATAACTCTCACTAAATGTTTTTAAAATGGAAGTTTTATAATATGTTGTCGTAGTTTATATATCAATATTTCATCACATCATAATAGATGTTTAATTCCACTATAACTCTATTCACATGTTTATATTCCACTATACAATTAAATTGTTCATAACTCGGATAATATGATTACAAAATAACAATAAACATTATACTGATGTTGTATTAAAAGTGATGTAAGAAATGGTTAAGAATAATGTAAGCTTTATTCTCTCATTTGTGATCATGATGTAAAAATGTGGATTTTCGGGTTCTCCCCTGGGGTGTGCCCGATGGGACCGTGTAATTTAGTGTTCTCCCTTGAGTGCTTAGTGTCTAATAGAAGACAAGCACTCTTGGCAGACATTAGATTAGGTGGTTCTGTCATAGGTAGTATCAGAGCATAAATGAGGAAATAAAGCTTCGAAAACCTTTTTCCAAACTAAAATTTACCAACAAATTCTTTTCAAAGAATAGGATGTCTTTATGCGAAGTTATATAAGTAGTCATATTACTATGGTTATCTATCCAGGATAGATGGCACTCTGCTGACTTAGGTACACTTAATCAATTTTTCTGCAGGTACACTGACCCCGAGCATAGTCCGATAGTATCAACTAGCTATAGGGAGAGAACGATGTGCCAAAAATCTGAGAACGGTTGCCCTATATATTGGCAACAGTGGAAGAACATATAGGACTTGCATTCATGCATATCCTGCTTGTGCATCGTAGTGCCTGTATTACTTGTGGATACGCCATCCATAGGTGTCACGCATGTCGTATTGTGCACGACTGACTCGTTCCTGTTCTAGAGTTATTTCTACACTGTGGCTTCATGCTCCGCGTTCACCCGTGGTTCACACCGGCCGTGACCCATGTCTTCCCATATGCTTTTCTACGCTCTTGTTGGACCCTTGCCCTACCGTTGTACTAGTCAGTAATGGCCTCAGACATCGCTCACCTCAAACACGTGGAATTTTGGTTGATTCATTCGTAGTGATCCCACGCAGGAACCGTGGTGGACTATGTCAGGACCACTGATCGCTCTGCCTTTATAAGTAGAGACTGGCTTAGCAATTGGTACCACCACTCGGCGCACTTTAGCTAGCCTAGCTTTTCCTTTGAGCAAGCTTTTCGCTCAGTCCTTCCTTGCAACCATCGCCTGGAATGGCAGGAGCTTAGGTTAGTAGTTACTGCCTAAACATTGAGGGTTTTCCTAGAATCCTGCTTGCCACCCTGCAAAAGCTCGTAGTCAAATATCATCCCAAGTATGAGGGCCATGAGTATGAGAAGCATGGCACCGAGTAGTGCGAGGTTACAGTCTACATCGGGAAGAGTGAAGAGTTCCCCGACCTCACTAAAGCCTAGAATGTGACCGCAACTGGGTTTTACTTTGTCGACACCTACAAGGTTGTGGCCCACAAAGCCTTGTAGTACCTTTGTCAGATCTATGAAGAGCCCATTGCCCGTACCCCCATGAGGTTCTTTCCACCTTTGAACAAGAATCGGCAGGCATGGAGGGCTTGCATGGAGGCTTTGCAAGGACGGGATGCGCAAGAAGACAGTCCTACCATGGTGCACTTGACCGCATACCTACTTGCTCTAGATGAGCAGTATGACCGGCAAGCCTCAGAGCTAAGGAAGTGCCTTCGGCGAGCCAAGGAAGCCGAGATCTTCTCTAGGATACTCTAGATGTAGCTTGCCGAAGCGCATGCTAGTGCGGTAGCTGCAGAGAGTCAGGAGACTGCCATGTCGGAAGCTCTGAAGCAGGCTAAAAGATCGACATGTTCATCAGTTGGGAGAGGCCTATCTGTTCACCAAGGCCAAGCGAAGGACGCTGGCTGCTAAAGGGTAGGATTCCTCGATCTTGGAGGGGATCCCTGTGCACCCGCCAGAAAGAAGGAGAACCGGTGTTGTGGTACCGCCAGCACCTCCACCCTTGGAAGTGTTTGAAGTAGAACCCTTGATTCCTCTTACTCAGCCACTACCAAGAGAAGAGGCAGATCCATAGCCAGGGCGGTAGAAGAATCCACCGAGCCCAGGAATGAAGATGCATGGTCCCAAATAGATTAGTTGCCTTGGGATGTTGTACCTGTAGTAGTAGTGCCTTTTGTCGCTGTCTCTAGTATTGTACTCTTACCACTGTATTCCGTTCGTAGTGTTGAGATCATCCGACTGTAGGGAATGATGTGTCATGATTGGGAGACTGGATGCCTATATGATGTACCCATATCAGACCATTGGAATATGCATTTCGTTATTTCGCTGTGTTTATTGCGTTCATCTACCCTTAAGTTTTGTTAGAAGTTCTTACGGTTTTCAAGGGTGATGTTAAGCGGGTTACTGGAGAAGTTACCAATCTAAGGTTAGCAAACCAGTTGGGATTGGAGAACATAGGACACTGTATCGACTAATTGTGGATGCCCCAATAGAACACTTGAATCTCTTTAAATCAAATCCGCCATTGGATTTGAATTCCTTATCCCTTGTTGTGAAGGGAACCCTTGTTGTTTGAATCTTCCCTTGCAATACTCCTCTTACTCTGTGGTCTATGACCCCACCATCTTCATGGCATGTAAGTTGGTAATCGTTGCCTGGTTAATAGCTTATGGTGCCAGCGATGAAACCGAGGGCTCTCTATGGAATAGCTGCCACATGGTGACGCTGCTCAGCACGCGCTGGTATCGAGGTTATTGACCAAGTACCTTTACCAAGTTACACCGCCATACCACTTTTACGACAAAATATTCCCCTAGAAATATTTAGGTGTTCAAATGGGAAATCCACAATGGGTTGATGAAATAGGGTTCTCCCAAGTAAACAAGAGGAGGTGGTTTTGGAGGAAGAACGTAGGACATGGTCTTAGTCTACAAAAAAGCTGGATGTGGTCAAGGAAGGGAAAGAAAAAGAAGAGTAGTAAGGAAAGTTAGTCTCGGGAAGTAGGGAGTGCTTGGAAAAGCCTGAGTGGACGTCATGTCCCAAGCCTTGTGTTTAGTTGACCGCACTACGCCTGTCGAATTGTTTCGCTGTGTGCCCTGCGAACACCGTATGTGTCGGGACCATTAGCATCCCGTTTTTAGCGTGGCCATGGCATTGTGCCGCACTCGTCGTCTTTGTGCACTGTGCATTTCTCCTTTTCCTGGCATCTGGTCGGTGCTCGACCCCCATGCCCTCGTCCTTGTACAGGACCCCCCTCTTCCTCTCCTTTCTTTCTTCTTTTGGGGACACGACTGCCCGCATGCCTGCCTCATCAAGCGGACCCCCTCTCTTCTCCTTTATTTTCCTCTCTGCCACTCACAGCAGGAAGCGCACCATTGCCGTGTTTATCCCCACAACGTGACTCATCTTGTATCGCATTCACGCCGCCTCTACTTCCGGTGTGTTGCGCCCCACCATCCGTTCGCCACTATGAGATACCCTTAGTCCTTGCTCTTCTTCCTCATCCCCATCCTTTCGAATCCAAAGCAGTGCTACGAGATCCAGTCGTCATTCGTGGGACTAGGCTCCTCAGTCTGAGGTGATGGTGTAATCTGAGAAGAAAAAAAGATCTGGTTTTCGGAGAAGTTCAAGTCCACCGTTGGATTGTTCGGTCTTAGGTTTCACGATGTTTGACTTCTCAGTCGACTGTTTCTAGATCTGTTGATCATACGCCATGTTTTGGATAATCATTATCTTGTTGTTTCTCCATTGTCCTCGTCTATCTCAACTTTTGGATTAAGTCTCGGTTGTATTAGGTTGCTCTTAACCATGTATCCCTAGATCCCTGTGTGGTTTAGTATTCGAAGTCGTGTAATCTTTCGTATAATCTCTTATCTACGGAATGTAATCGCGTTTTCCCTCTTTTGGTTCTTGCTTCGAATGTCAAGGATGAGATTCTTTTTAGGGGGGTTGGTAGTAACACCTCTGGTGTTATGAGCTTGCTTAGCACCAAGGTTAATGCCTAAGAGTAATTAGTAAAATGAATTTTTGGGTCTAAAAGTTTAAAACACACATGGAATGACGAGTGAGTCTTATGTGGTTCACTTTGTTGGACTGAACTAAATATCAGGAGTTAATTCACTTAGTGCGTAAAAGTGTTTAAAAATGTCCGATAATGATTCTAGTAAGTAAATGGCGAATGGCTTGTTCTGTTGGATTGAGTATGAAAGCATTTTTTTATAAACAAAATAAAATATAGTTTGTATGTAGTACTTGAATAAATCTGGAGCGCAAGTTTAATAGATGAAAATGCAACTCTTGTTTTGGTAAGTAAAAGTTATTCAATAGTATATATGATAGCTCAGAAATCGAAATCCGAGATTTAAACTAGAACTTTTCGTGAGTCAGGCGAGAAATAGGATTTATGTTCGAAAGGTCAATTTTGGCAAATTATGTTAAGCAAAGTAATTAAATAGTGCTTAAATATTTTGTCTCTATGGGTTAGTGCGAAGTATGAACTTTTGCGTGAAATAATTATTGGTGGAAGTTAATCGGGTTAAAACTTAAAATAAAATAAATAGGAATGAAAGTGATATGTGGAGGAAATATTTTTATACGTAAGGTGGGGCCCGCTTATTGCCTTTTTGCCCTGGCAGCCCACGCCCTGCTGCTGTCCTTGCCTCACTATCTTCTAGCCGCTTGAATATGGTGGTGCGCCCCTTGCTCTGAATCCGTCAGTTATCCAATTTATTTGCGTCGCGCCACATTGTCGAGTCGTTGTTTGCTCTTTCTTTTTCTCTTGCCTGCGTCGGCTTGTCTCTTCTCTATGCACTGGACGAGCACAGCAGCTTCATTTACTTTTCCTAGCACGTGGCGTAGTAGCGTACTCGCCTGGCATTCCTATTGATCACTGTCTCGTTCTCGTCGTGGCTCTGCATTTCTCTAGCATTGCAAAGCCTTCCCCATCCACCCGCATCTGAACTAGTCCACTATGCCGGGTGTCTAAAATTGGAGCATGTGGTTCGGCCCCTGCCCTCGCCATGTCCTTTCACATTCTATGCGCGCACAGGCACGTAGCTGATGGCCATGCTATGCCATCTTTCCCAATCCCCTGTGTCTGTGCTCTGGCATGCGTGCTGCTTCCTTATTCCTTCCTTTTTCTGCTCTCGTGCTGGATGTGCCACAACACCTCCTCGCACTCCGCGGCTGCTCCCGTTCCTCCGCGTAGTACCGGCGCTCGAACCTCACAGCACCACCGCCGCCATCCACGCTGGTATGGCTTCACCGCCATGGCCGCTTGCCTCGAGCCTCCACCTGCTGTCCGTCGCCGGCCTCTTGCGTGAGCGCGCGCACACCCCTGGTCCCACGTTGGACCCGCTGCCCTCGGCGCGCCGTGCCGCAGCGCTCGTTCGAGCCACAACCTACTCGCTACCCCACAGTGCCACCCCTCCTTTTCCCTTCCCACGTCGTGCACCCATGCCGCAGCAACCTGCCGCCTCCATTCGTGCCATGGCTAGGGTGCTGCCCTTCCGAGCCACCACCGCTGCCGCTGCACCAGGCCACCGCGCTGTCGTCCACGCGCGGCTCTGCACCCCTGCGCCGAGCACTCCCCGTCGCCGCGCCACCAGGCCCCTAGAGCACCATCGCCGTGGCCTGCTGCCGCCGTTGCGGCCCTCGATCGTTGGCGCTTGTGGCTAGACCGCCTCGGTCCACGCCGTGGGCCGGTGACTTGGTTGCGTACCTCCCTGCTCGGGCGCCCGTGCAGCTCGCCGATGGGCTTCCCGCCGGCACTGTGTCCTTCTCGACCAGGATTGACCGTCAGCCAGTGCTTCTCTGCTTCACTGTAGGAGGGAGAGGGGTAAGACATGAAGTAAATTTTTTGTTCAGGGTTCTCTATGCATTAACATGACTCACATGAATAATGCATGTTGGACTACAGATCAGTTTAAGGTAAACGCAGGGTCGTTTTTATAAAATCGCTAGGCCAGTTTGGGTGGGCCGCGCGCTGGGCCAGCCTGTGGCACCATGGCTGGGCCACTGGCCGCGTGCCTATGGGGATGGTGGAGGTCCTTGCACCGCACTGAGTCTGGGACTCAGGAGCGGTGGCTTGGAGTCCAAGTTTGGACGAGGACCTGGACCCCATGATAGGAGGGTGATGGGTTGGTCCTACTTGGGCCTAGGGTACAAGCGGGGCATGTGTTTTTGGAGTACCTAGCTGGGGGCATTGATTCGTGAATCAGCCGGAAAATCCGGTACTGGCTTATGTAAACTCTAGCACCGTAGTAAGAACTGAAAGATGAAAGATGGAAAAAAAGGATTCTAATTGCTTACCACTTGCTTGAAAGTAGCACATGTGCTTATATAGAATGGTTATTTAATGAACTAATGCATTGCTAATAAAAATTGAATATAAGGACGCACTTTTAGTAATGCTCCTATAGATGCAATAAACCCACAAGCCAGCTAGCCTTGCATATCCGTGGAGTCTTTTCTTTCCTCCTGTCGAGTAAGTCTTGCTGAGTATAATTGAGTACTCAGGGTTTTATTTTTCTCTATTGCAGGTGATAGATGGATGCTAGAGCTGACTCTTGTGTGTGGATTCCTCCTAGTGGGCTCAGAGAGGATTTTCTTTACGCTACTGATCATAGTTTTTATTTATAACTCTCACTAAATATTTTTATAAATGGAAGTTTTATAATCTGTTGTCGTAGTTTATATATCAATATTTCATCATGTCATAATAGATGTTTAATTTCGCTATAACTCTATTCAGCATGTTTATATTCCTGCTGTTCAATTAAATTGTTTATAACTCTGATAATATGATTACATTCCGTTGTTATAACAATAAACATTATACTCTGATGTTGTATTAAAAGTGATGTAAGAAATGGTTAAGAATGATGTAAGCTTTATTAGCTCATTTGTGATCCTGATGTAAAAATAGTGGATTTTTGGGTTCTCCCCTGAGGTGTGCCCGACGGGATCAGTGTAATTTAGTGTTCTCCCTTGATTGCTTAGTGTCTAATAGAAGACAAGCACTCTTGGGAGGCATTAGATTAGGCAGTTCTACCATAGGGCTGGACCACCCCTAGGCAGCGCAGCCCATGTAGTCTACCATGGGTATCCAGGGTCATACCCCCCACAACTAGTCCCCGAGCGCCTTGTATCCGCTGTGCAACATCATCTTGAGCTTGTCCGAGCATATGTAAACAAAGCCGACTAGTCAAACTCATAGTCCGACCACTCTAATGAGTCATCGAGCAGTTGTGGACCGTCGCCGAGCAGAGTATCCCAAGTAAGGCTTGCCCGAAGGATGTAAGGAGCTCAAGTTCAAAATTGAAAATTTCCTCGTTGTGAACCAAGTGTGCCCACTTAGAGTCCGACCACGAGAAAGGGAGATAATCTTCTTCAACTTCGGGAGGCACGGAGTCTTCTAGATTAAAGAAAACACACTCACCACAAGGTGAAGTGTGCCCACTTAGTCTCTGAGACTGGCAGTAGGTGACATGGTCACGTGGTGCTAGGGTCTAGAAAGTAGAAGAAAGGTAGAGAACCAGTTGAGCAGGCAACCAGTCCCCGGGCTGAGCCCTGAAATGAAAAGTGCACATTCACCGCAAGGTGAAGTGTGCCCACTTAGTCCCCGAGCCTAACAGTAGGTGACATGGTCACATGGTTCCAGGGTTAGAAACAACAGTAACCAGAAAAAGTCCCCAGTGTGGTGAGAAACTGAGCATAATGATGATGTAGTCCTCGAGCCACAAGTGGAAATCTCGAATAAATCAAGAAGCATCGATTACTCAAATCATGGAGAAAAAACCAGAGTAATGGTTGTACAGTAGAAATTACTAAGCCTTGATGGTATTGCGGAGAAGTCGGTGAATATTTGGTGTGCAGTACCAAGTTGCATCAAAGAATGGGTGATATGGGCCACAGTTACGCGGAAGCCCAGATAACGGCCCACCACGCCGCTTTGGGGAATTCAGAAGGGCGCAAATCAATATGGTGTGGTTTCCCAAAAACCCTTGCATGTGAAAAGTGGGTATGATTTCTTTATAACTGCATTGCCGCACTCTGCACTCCTACTTTTGCCACTTCGCCACTTTGTCTTCCTCCTCAGCCTCACGCTCCTCCATTCGCATTCACATGCGCTCCGCCGCTAGGGCTAAAAAGCTTGCAAAAAAGGCCAGTTTCTATCTAGATCTGAGGGATGGCGCCGAAGAGGGGAGGTGGTAACCCAAAGAAGATGGCCGCTGGGGTGAGCCATGACAATGAATGGGTATCATCACTCATGGGGGAGACAAAGCTCAATGAGATGGTGGAGGAGGGCGTTCTTCCTGACCGTATCACCACCGAATGGCGTCCGGTCGACGGTGAGCCCTATCCGATGCCACACACCAACGAGCTTGTTGTATTTGAAGATTATTTCTAGTGTAGATTAGGACTTTCGGTATATCCTTTCTTGCAGGATCTATTGGAGTATTGGGGAGTGAGCTTGTGTAATCTTCACCCGAACACTATTTTGCACATTTCCGTGTTTATCCACTTATGTGAGGTCTATCTTGGCATTCTTCCCCACTTTAATCTCTTCCAACACCTTTTCTGGATGAAGAAGAAAGGAGGGGCAGTAAAAAGTGGTTGGCGGTGTGTCTTTGCAGCTCCATAATGGGATGGTGGGCGAATACATTACTGTGCCGTTGAATACCTCGCTGAAGGGGTGGAATGCTAGGTGGTTCTACATGAAGCAGAGTCATCCTGCCATCTGATGCGATGTCGACCAGATTCTGGAGAACCAGAGGAGCTAGTCGAAGAAACCGACTAGTGCTGTTATGGAGTAAGTGAAGGAGCTCCATGAGCTAATAAGGGGCATGAAGATGAATGGAGTGGTGGTGGCGGTGAGCTTCATAGTGCGCCGCATCTAGCCCTGTAAGGAGAGGGCTCATCCGGGCTTTGACTTCAAAGGACATACTAACGGCACCTGGGAGAGGACGAAGAGACTGACGAAGGAGGCTGTGCTACACTAGGTCGCTGAACTAGTCGCTCCAAGCATGCCGTTCAGCGTGCTAGGGAAGCCAAAAGCCTTTAACTGCATGAACCCACCTCCTTAGGTAATAAATCTTGACTATTGTTCCTGGTGCTTTTCATCCTGTATCGTTGCTGAGCAGTGGACTGATTTGCTTGTGGAAAGATCCATTTGTAGGAATGAGCGGCGTACTTCTCGAGCGTGCCGAGAAGCGATTGGCCAAAGGCAGTGGATGCTAGGCCGACCACTCAACCGGAGGAAGGTGCCGTCAGTGCCTCATCCAAATCCAAAGGCGAAGGTGCTAGTCAGAAGGAGAGTCCCCTCGGTATCGGAGAAGGTTCGAGGGAAAAGGGTGGCGAACAACGAGCCAGCCCAAAAAAAGAGGAGAACGACGGATGTAGCTCCCTGCAAGCCGGGTGGCATCTCACTTGGTGGCAGTTAGAATGCTCGGATGCAGAGTGTGGCGATATCTGAGTGGTCAGAATGAGGCTCCAATAGCTCCCCCTCCGAGCACCAAAGCGTCATCGCACAACATGCACGTGGAGGTGCAATCGGAGGGAGGGGAAGGAGTCCCCGAGCAGCAGGCGGAGAAGACGTCGATAGCAGGGGCCACAAGATCTCTACCTAGGACATGCGGGTTGACCCCAGAGTAGTGCCTAGGTGCTCGAGGAGGTAGCACCAGTTTAGAACCATCTATCGAGAAGCTGATGTGTAAATATCATTGCCTTGGAGTCGGTAGCTATCCGATTTTTATAGTTGAGGTGACCGATAGGCTAAACTAATGCAGAACGGGGCGTGCGGAGGACCTAAATTCTTCAGGCTAGGCTAGTGAGTAGCCAGGGGCTGGTCTTAGGGAGGAGACATTACGGATGGACTCCGTCCTAGAGTCCCCGGGTGCTCGTCGGTCTACGGAGGAGTCAGTCCCTGGGAGCTTTCGATGTCGTGCCGGAATTAGCGGCACAGAGGCCGGCAGTGTCAGTTGAGCAAGCGACGTGCCCTGAGATGCCGCTGGGCATGGTTGGTCACTGTGTGCGGGCATTGATCCCCCAGGCAGCACCACCGGCTATGGAGGAAGAGGACGAGGTCGAGGAGATTAAACGTGAAGAATCATGACCTCAAGCCATCCGCATCCTCCGCAAGCGAGGTGATGAAGTTGTGGTCGTGGAAGAGGAGGACACCACCAGGGAGGTGAAGAGGCTATGGTCCACCCTTTCCACAGCCATGAAGCAAATTAAGGTTAGTATTGTGTCAGCGGTGTTCATCTTTGGTGTTGTAGAATAAGGTCCTTTACAATCTTGGTGCTTTGCAGGGCATAGCGCGAACTGCTGTACAATGGCAGCAGTTGATCAAGAGGATGGAACCCCTCACCGAGGAGAACAAGAAGCTGAAGGAGGCAGTGAAACTGATGGAGAAGAACATCTAGAGGGCCCAGCACGAAAGGAATCTTGCTGAATCAAACATGAGGGACCTAGAGCACCAGAAGGGCACCTTATCCGAGCAGTTGAGGACCGTCTCCGAGCAGCTGGAGAGCACCTCTGAGTAGCTGAGAAGCAGCTCCGAGCAGCTAGAGCATACCTCTGAGCAGCTGAGAAATGTGTCTGAACAGAAGAAAGGTACTACGGATCGGTAAATTTTGTCTCGCATTGTGGAACAGTCTTAATGTTGCTGTGGACCATTACGTTTGTAGAGCAAGATGTGGAGCTTGGTCGGTTGCGTCAAGTCGTCGGCCAACTCCAAGAGGAGAAGGAGAAGGCATCTAGGTGAGCAGAGAAATTGGCTAAGGATCTAGAAGGTGAGTAGTTCATGGTCGGAGTTGTTGCTGAAGTGATTTCTTCATTTGATGGATCCTTTTGGTGTCTGCAGAATATCATCGAAGGACCAAGGCGTAGTTCGACGTGCTGGAGCTAGAGGCAGAACCTAGAGGGGGAAACTTGATGTTGTGGTGGCCGAAGTTAGGCCAGTGCAGGACTATATCGACATGGAGGTAGCTCCTCAGCCCGATGATAGGCCGCCATGTCTGGATGCCATCATTGACAGGTGCAAGGCGACGTGGGAGAACTTCAAAGGCTTCAACTACGACACCGCTATCTCCATCATGATGCATGCCCGAGCGGTGGTCCGGTGCCACTACCCTATGATCAATCTTCAGGCGATAGGGGCCGGATTTGCCATAGGTACGGGTGCAACGAAGCAGGAGTAGCTAAAGGATGAGGTGGAGGACGCGGCGAAGAAGCTGGCCGATGACGTTGATCTGTTCGGCGAGGTAGACAGTGACGGCCAAGCCTAATAGCCTGAGTGGAGAGGGACCTGTATTAAACAACTAGAGAGGAGAGTTAAATGCGCGACGGCATAAACAAACATTTATGCATTTGTATAAATGTTTTAAGTAGATGTTGTATGCATGTTTATGTGGCTTGCTAGCACTTTTGGTGAAAAATAGATGTATTGTTAACCCTAACGCATTTATATGTGGTATAAGTAGCATCCGAGCAGTTAGTTCGTTACTGAGCTCTTGGCCTTGGCTAGCCCGTATTTCATAACGCCGAGCGCTAGAGGCCGTGCATGTGTAGGAGGAACAGACGTGACCGAGGAATCATAGCCGACCACCCATAACGCAGAGTGTTGGAGCCCGTAGCATGTGTAGGGAGAGATCGGAGGTAGGGTTTTCTCCAAAGAATATAGAGCGAAACGTGTGCTGCTCGATGGTTGACGAAATATCTTATACCTTGTTTGGATGTAGATATTGGAGCCTAGAATTAGGAATTGGAATCAAGTTTCCTGAATTCTGATGTTTGGATGTCCAGGTATTGATATTTGGAATTACAACTCCAATACCTTGGTATTGAACCATAACTAGAACCAGGCTCTCCCAATACAGAGCCTCACCCCTCTGTATCGCACGTGAGCCTAGCTCACCCGGCGATCGATCTGCTCCCCTTCTTCCGTGGGCTGGCCCAACTCCGCACACCGCCCCACCCAGCGGTCCCATGCCTCCGCTCTTCCCTTTTTTTCTCCCTCTTTCTGTCTGACGGGACCCGCGCTTTCTCTTGCTGACTGGTGGGACCCACCTGTCAGCACCGTCTCCTACCTTGAGTCGTCGTCGCGCTGGATTTCGTCGCCGCCTCCACTACGCCGCGCTTGGCATGACCCGTAAGCCTGCCTAGCTCATAAATAACGCCCCTGCGTTGCACTGCCCTCACCTAACCCTAAAGTGCCAGCCGCTGCAGCCCTAGGTGCCACCGTCGATGTCGTCCGCCATCTCGAGCCACGCGCCGCCTCCGTCCTCTCCACGTTGTCAAGGATTGCTGAGGTGAGTTCGCCTTGTTCTCCTCTATCTCCCCGTGCTTTTCTTTAGCGCAGGCGAGGCCTATAGTCTCTTTTTCCATTTTCTCCACGAGCTCATCACCATCGGGCATGGACCACCACGTTGGGCTCTCTGCTTCGGTCGGCAAACTTGCCCAATCCACCGCAGTCGTTCATGTTCCGATCAATGGTCATGATTAGATCGCGTTAATTCGTACCCCTTTGGTCCACGGCACAGTGGTGGACTTGGTCCACTGTCCCATGCTAGCCAGGTCACCGTGAACTCGCCTATGTCGATCCACCATGTGGCTCCACACTGGTGATGATCCAGTCAATTCCACCGGCGCCAACGGGTTTGTGAAAAGGCCCCTGAGTTTCCTTGAAAACAACCCGCGGTCCACCCTTTGTTGAAAATATTTCAACATATGCCCTTTGATCATCTGTTTTAGCCCCTCAGTTTTTATAAAAATGAGGCCCAATCTAGTTAATCTTTTATTTCAGTTTTCTTTTAATTTAAATACGAAATTGATTTCCAAATATTTACAAAAATGCCATTGATCTTATTTTATGCATAGTTTCTTCGTTTTAACTCCGATTTGATCTGTTCAAGTTGTGTTAGATTTGTAACGACATAATCTACGTATTAGTGATATTGGTTAACATGTTTGAAGCTTTTAAATAAAATAATAATTTGATTAATCTATATTAGTTTTTTAATTAAAAACAATTAGGGATTTTTACCGTAGTCTTTTATAAATAAAATAAGATTAATCTTATATTGGTTTTCTAATACGAATATAATTTGGCTTAAAACAATTTAGATATTTCTCTAAAGTATCTTATATATGTTTTATAATTAAAATAAATAAAGCCTATAGTTTTCTTTTTAAAACAAATCTATCGGTGCTTGTATCTTTTTCACCGTAGCTTTGATTAGCGTGTTTTTTGCGTCTGTGTGATCGTAGCAACGCGTAGATTTGATTTCAAATTATTTTAAACCGATTGGTGTATTGTTCTAATATAGATATGTTTGAATGTATGCATGTTTGATCAGATGCTTGTGCGGTGCTTTATGATCATGCCCAGTCGGTGAGCTATACGTGGTGAATCAAGAAGCAGATATTTGAAGTTTTGGGCTTGAAGAAGGATCTAAGTTTAAGGCAAGTATAGTATTTGATCTTTCTTGTTGTCCTATTCACCTTAATATCACTTTAATCATATGCATGTGTCTACCTTGGCAACCGTAGTAAATTTCTCTAGCTATTTGATATCTTGGATTCTTTGTCACCTATCGGTTATTGCATTGGGTAGTATGATGCTAGTGCTCAATTTATGACCATGATCTTGTAACTTGACTAATGATATATGTAATAAACATTAAAACATGCTTTTTAGTAACATGGAACAAGGGGCTAGAGCATTGGGCTATTTTTATGGTGCTCTAGATTCCTCTCCCTAAGAACTTATCTATAAGCGAATATCCGGGACTTACAGTACAATTATGAGGGCCACATGGCTCTAGCTTTAGCTCAGTATAAGGACCTTTTCTAGCTTGTTAGAGGTTATCTTTATTGACGTAAGAATGGCTTGTCGAATTGGGTAAGGATAGCCTCTACTCTTATGTGTATAGCCGTGATAGAATTGTGTCATTCGACAAGGGTTTCTATATCTATTTGCCGAGTGAATCTAATGACCCTAACTTGTTAGACGAGCCTTTAAAAGGCTTCATAGTGAACCCTGCCGACCTTTCTTGGTAGTGGGTTAAGAGGCTCGTGACCTCGGGCGAAAGGGTAAATCACGACTCACAGTGAAAGTGTACAACCTCTGCAGAGTGTAAAACTGGTATATCAGCCGTGCTCACGGTCACGAGCGGCCTTGGACCCTTACGGAATAGATGATGAACACTAATGATAAGGATGATGAAGATGCTCACTAATGATTATTGTTTATGCTATTCATTATTTATGTTTACCTGATGATGTGTTTATGTGGGCTTGTGGATAAACTTGTTGCCACCCAATTGTTAAAATTGTGACTCGTTAAAAGCTAATCGCAGTTAAATCAGTGTCAGCCTTTTAAGCCTTATGGACCTCATGTTATATTTGTTAAGTACGACATGTACTTATCCTTGCTTTGCTTTGTAAATCTTTGAAAAAATCCCGGATGGGTACCAGATTGCTAAAGTTTGGAGGAATTAGGCTTGTGATCAACCAGTCAGTTGTCCCTGTGGAAGTGGAGTCTTCACCTAAAGATCAGAGTTGTCTTTCCGTTGTCTATACTTTGAGGTTGTATTCTTTATACTAATACGCTATGTATTAAGCATTGTCTTATGGTATTACCCTTATTTATAGCTATATGTGATATTTGACTTTCTAAGCTCACATATTTTATGTATCTGGTTTTGTTTTTAAAATCGAGTGTTACAATCCTATCGCAGCCAGGCCAGCAGCGACCGCGACCAAGGGAGGCCGCTCCCTCAGCAACGGAGCTATCTCAAACATGCTTTTACGAGGTATTTGGCAGAGCTCTACTTAGCTTAAGATCTAAAAAATTAAATTGCTCTTATTTTTTTCAGCCAAACGTCCTAGCTCATGAAGTCCAGATCCACTAAATCCATAGAGCACCTTAGGGGACTCAGAAAACACTAATTTCGTAGAGTCGATGAAAATACGTATCACTGTCTATCGTTACACAAAAATGCTGGTTCCATCTAATTTTTCTTTCCCTCTCGCGGCCTCTGTTTCTTGTTGCGACCTCTTCCTGGCCGCTCGTCGCACTAGCTCCGGCCCCACTGCCCGGCAAGCGCTCCGCCATCGGCGCTCCCCTCGCCGCCACTGTGCGGCCCACCGTGGCCCAGCCCAGCCATGCTGCGTGGCGCCATGGCCCAGCCTCGCGCTGGCGTGCACCTCGCCATTGCCTAGACCTGCCGTCGACGCGTGCCTCGCCGTGGCCCAGCCTCCCCTGCTGATTGCCCGCGGCATCTATAGGAGTTCGACCTGGTGCATGAACCAATCCACGAGCAGCCGCTCGGGATGCGCACAAGAGATGCCCAGGTCACCCACGTCGTCCCGCGGCATGGGAGGCCAGCCATGGCAGGCAACACAGAGCCCAGCCTTGTGCCGCACAGGAGGAAGAAAATATGTTTTTTTTTTCATTTTAGCGCGGATTTATGTTTGAGTAATTACATATATGAGTCTATGAATTAATTACAGAAAAATATAGATCTAAAGCTACAAGAAAAATATAGATCTAAAGCTACAACCAAAACTTTGTACTAAAGCACACCATATTATATATTTACTGTGTAGATCTACTCATGTGGAGTCCAACGACATTGAATTTTCTATTTTATGATTTTTCTATAATTTATTATAATTTTTTAAATATTTAACCAAAATAAATAAAAAAGAAAAAAAATAAAACCGTCTTTAAAAACTACGTGTAACCTAGTAAAATGAACTGTTTTAAAAGGTAAGAGGGTGGAAACTGAACTTAAAATGGACTTTTTTTTTTCTTTCTAAAAAATCCTGCGACATGATCCAAGCCAGACCGTGGGCCTGCACGTGCTCGGTCCACTGGGCGAAGAGCGGAGCCCCGGGTTCGGACCCGCCTTCGTCCCCGTCCCCTTCCTCGCCTCGTGTGCTCCGCCCGCCGCGCCGTCCTCGCTGAGCTTCCAAAGCCCCAGCCCCAATAGTCTCCTCCGCTTCCCTGCTCCGTCACGGCTACAAATACTCCGCCTGCATCTCCAAAGCACACTGCTCCCTCTGGCTTCCCGCCTCCTCTTCGCCTTCGCGTCCCGACGCTCTCTCATGGCCGCCGCCGCCGCCGCCACCGCAGCAGCAGCAGTCTCCTCCCCGGCTGCCCCACGCGCCGGGGCTGCCGCCGCCTCCAGCCGGGGGTTCGTCACGTTTGGTGGAGGCGCCGCCCGCTCCTCGCCCACGCTGCGGGCCGGCCGCGGGTTCTCTGGTGAGGGCCCCTCTCTGACTCTGAGCTGATCTCGTTCAAGGGTGTGCTGTGTTGCGGCTCAGTGTCGTCTTGTTGGTGTTGAGTGCCGAGATCTAGCTTCTGTACCTAGCATGGCGAGCGAAATGATGTGCTTTTCATATTTTGTAAGCTGGAACGCTTCCTTGGTTGCTTATGCAGCCTAGGATCCATGTTCGCTAGGTGAAATTTTGCATAGTATGTGGATTAGCGAGCTCATATTCAGGATTACTTCTGTTTTGTTATACCTGCGTTACAAAGTAGTAATTGGAGCATCATGATGGAGTTAGTCAGGTTGTGTGTATTATACAGTCTTAAACAGTTCATTTTATTTTTGAAATTTGTAGCTTCCATTTCATTCGTTTTACATTTTGTTAATTAAACTTGAAAAGTTTGACTCAGATTACCTTTTGTTCAGTTGGAACTTGGAACATGTTTCATACCTGTTCTATATACAATTTGGTAAGGAGCGTTGGTCGTAGCAGAACCTACTAGTTCATTGTCTATGCATTGGGATTCGAATGAATAAAAGGATCATATTACCCTTGCATGTTGAGATACTACTGTTGGGCTGAGCCTAATGCCACACCATTATTCTTAGCTGTTTTGGGTGTTTAATCATGATCTGTCCCAGTCAATATTGTGCTTGACTGGCGTGCTTGGCCTTCACTGCAGTGACCAATGATCTCAAGTGTGGCACAAGTATCTCCTCCGTGATGCCTATGTTGATCTTCTATTTGCCTTGCTTACCACACCTGGCCAATGCCATTGTTTCATCACATGTAGAGATCAGATAGCCATGTGCAGGTATTGTGACAGGCAGACTTGCTTGGTGGTGGCAACACCAGGGTTTCTTCGCACATGTTTGTGGTGGTCATGGGAAAAGCTGAGATTGTTTGGTGGTTGGGAGAACTAAGAGGATGAGGACTGGCTGATTATCTCTATAAACATTGATAACTATTGTAGGTGTAATTAATGGCTGTTAGTTGCAATTGGAAGTAATTGAATATTAGTGGAGCTTATATTGTGCTACTTGACATAAGAAATGTGATATATCATATATGTGAAATGCTATAACTAAGTTTTTGGAGGTAGATTATTATTAACTTCTCCAATTGGAAATTGTGTCTATGCATGATTCTTTTATATTGATTGATACTGAGAGTCAAATTTTGTTCATTCAGAAACTTACGTTTATTTTCTTTGTTCTTTTATTATCCCCAATTCTGCTCCAGTTTAAGTTGGATTAACAGTGAGGTTGAATGAAGGGCGGGCCTGGTGCAAGCGGTAGAGTCTTACCGCCTGTGACCGGAATTTCCCGGGTTCGAGTCGCGGTCTCCTCGCATTGCACAGGCGAGGGTAAGGCTTGCAACTGACACCCTTCCCCAGACCCCGCACAGAGCGGGAGCTCTCTGCACTGGGTACACCCTTTAACAGTGAGGTTGAATCTAGCTGGACAGCGAGATATGCATCTGAATTCAACACTGTTGACAACTTGACCTAGAGAAATGAGACCTGAGTAGGATTTCATTCTAGATAGCTGAATATTTAAGCGGACTTTTAGGGTATGTCTACCAGTTCAATTGTGAAAGAAATTGCCTAGTGCTGGATACAGGTTTAACATGGTCCCTCTGTTATGTGCGGCAAAGTATATAGACGCCGTAGTGGCTAGACTCAACCGTGTGCTGAGCTGGGGGGGTCACCAGGAGGCGCACAGGGTTGGGTTAGTTGGGATTCAGAGTCATTAGGGGTTTGGTTAGTTGAGATTAAAGAGTCCTAAAAGATAGGGATAGTTGGTTAGGTTGAGTCCTATATGTATCAAACTCTATAGATCAATAAAGGTCAGCCTAGGGTTGAGTTTATCTCACCTTGGTTCCTGGGCGTTACTGTTCACGATCCACCTCTTGCCGCAAGTCTTCAGCCAGGCGCCGAGCACGGCGCCGCCAGTTCATCGTCGAGGCTTCAAGCCGAGGCCCCGCACCTTCCACTCCTACAGTCTTCGGTCCCTAAGCCACAACGACCTGGTATCAGCCATGTCTGTTCCTGCGGCTTCCGCGCCCACACCGTCCTCCATCTACAACGCCGGCACTGCCTCCACTTCACCAGGGACGTCGACTGCTCCAGCCAGACCAGGTCTTGCGTGCACAGCTGCGTCGCGGGGTCTGGCATGTTCTCATCAAGTGGGCAGGTCTTACGCAAGCTGAGGCAACATGGGAACCGCTCGAGGATTTCCGCGCCGAATTCCCCACCTTTCAGCTTGAGGACAAGCTGTTCGCCGAGGGGGGGAGTGATGTTATGTGCGGCAAAGTATATAGACGCCGTAGTGGCTAGACTCAACCGTGTGCTGAGCTGGGGGGGTCACCAGGAGGCGCACAGGGTTGGGTTAGTTGGGATTCAGAGTCATTAGGGGTTTGGTTAGTTGAGATTAAAGAGTCCTAAAAGATAGGGATAGTTGGTTAGGTTGAGTCCTATATGTATCAAACTCTATAGATCAATAAAGGTCAGCCTAGGGTTGAGTTTATCTCACCTTGGTTCCTGGGCGTTACTGTTCACGATCCACCTCTTGCCGCAAGTCTTCAGCCAGGCGCCGAGCACGGCGCCGCCAGTTCATCGTCGAGGCTTCAAGCCGAGGCCCCGCACCTTCCACTCCTACAGTCTTCGGTCCCTAAGCCACAACACCCTCAGTGGCTGAAAGCATTGGCAATAGTTTTGGACACTTAGAATTCATCGCATGTAAGATGTAGAAGACAGTAATAATTGAACGAGCACATAGCATAAATTGATGTACTTCACTATGCTGTAATGGCATGTTATGTTGAACCTGCAGATGGTAGCTAGGCTCATCATGTTAATTTGAAGTAAAAGATCCAGTTGCACCAAACATTAAAACGGCGGATTAGTTTTATTATTGCCTTTGTTGAAAATTTACATTTTATTATATGCAATGGATTTGCTTTTGAGTTTCTATAAACTTGTTCTATCTCTATAAAACTTTTTTCCTTAACCTTAACAGATTCATGTTTTTACCAATACATAGTTGAACCATTTCTTTCAGAAAGAGTCAAAAAGAATGTAGCATCCTCTTTAAACTTCTGTCACGGCAAGCTGGAAACAAACCTAATTGTTTCTTTGTAGTCAGTGCTAAGCAAACTTCTGTCTGCAGGTGTGCAAACCCATGTTGCCGCTGTTGAACAAGCAGTTGTAAAAGATGCTACCAAGCTGGAAGCTCCAGTTGTTGTTGTTACAGGTGCCTCTAGAGGGATTGGAAAGGCAACTGCTCTAGCCCTTGGAAAAGCTGGATGCAAGGTTAGCAACTTAGGCTGTGATTGTTGCTTGCATTAGCCTTAGCCTCCATTAGACCTTATGCAGCACAACCCAAGTCAGCATAAACGTATGCAATGTCTTGGTGTTTGGTTGTCCTGCATAGGCAAACTGCATTTTAGTAAAATTGTGTTTGGCTGCTTTATTGTGTTGCATGTAGTCACCTCCATATTTTAATATAGGTCTCATGTTTCTAGTAGAGGTAGGAGAGGTGATAATATTTCATTTTTGTGTGGCCCCATCGGTTTGTGCAAATCTGTGTTGCCTGATATGACCAAATCTGACGTATTAGCTAATGATGCATTGGAGCTGCTTTCTCTTTGAGCACTATGCAAGTCTTGCATATCTGAGGACAACCGAACATGGGCAAACTGCACTGCACAAGCCTAGATACAGGCTAATGCATCTCTGCCTCCAGATAAAAAGTGTCTTCTCTCTGATGTGATTACATGTTGATCTAATCTCAGGGACTTGACTCTTGCTTGACTTTTAGGTTCTGGTAAACTATGCCCGGTCCTCGAAAGAGGCTGAAGAGGTCTCCAAAGAGGTGAGCATGTCCATTCACAAATTACTTTGTTGGGTATTATTTGTTTCTCTGAAACTCTTTAGAAAGCAGACAGAGAGACAATCAAGCGATGCATAACCAATTTATTGTAACCGTTTTTAGTAAATTGCTTTGGTTTTCACTACAAGTCAATATCACTGCTGCTATGGCTCTCCTTGATTCTCAGCATTGTACAATCCTTATCTCAGACTCAAATGTTCTTTCATGGTTGGCTCCATAAAGGAATTCATATATTGTTGTGGGCTGGGCCTTGGTCCAACACTCGATGCATCAGTTAAGATTTAAGAAATTGTTAGTACTTAGTAGGCATAAGTGCATGTGGTTGGCTTGTTAGCCACATGGACATTGTGTTTGTTGCATGGTTTACCATGTTAGCTGCTTAGAGATGGTGTTTGTTGGTTAGGTTGTTAGGGATGCCTATTAATTCTTATTGAAGCTGTTTTCATTAAGCTAGGAATAATAAAAAATCAAAGTAAGGTTCCCCTGTAGTCTCTCACATACGCCCTCAGCCTAGGATATCCTCTGTCCAAGTTCTACTCTGCCTCAAGAACTCTCTTTTGCACATTCTAACTTAACTCATCGCTGTTCACCCTCACTCTGGCAAATGCTTACCTTCTAAGTTCTAACCTAATTCACATCATACACTATCATCATTAGTGATGTGATAATGTCACTGTCCTTAATTCTCATTGCCATTTGTGAGGCACTGCAATATCACAACAACAACAACAACAACAAAGCCTTTAAGTCCCAAACAAGTTGGGGTAGGCTAGAGTTGAAACCCAACAGAAGCAATCAAGGTTCAGGCACTGCAATATCAGAACAAATAAATAGGCCCCTTTAATTCTATCTCATAAATCAAATAAAAATGTGATGTCAATTCTTATTCTGCACTATCTTTGGTTGTTTCGCTGGTATATTGTTACTGTTTTTTGACTAGTAGAATAGTAACAACAACAATGCAAGGAGTGCAGACCAAAAAAACGATAGGAAGGTGATTCCTGAATGTAGTTAATTAAAATTAACCTTTTTGTACGATTAAGGCAAATTAGTTATTTAAGTATCCTTTGAAACTTGGTGACAGTTGTCTGCCTAGAAATTTTTAGAGAGCAATCATTGACATGGCAGTTTATTATCTTTTTTCTTTTCCATCTTGAACATGTACTCAGTCAGATGCTTACATTGTCTTTTTTGCAGATTGAAGCATCTGGTGGTGAGGCTATCACCTTTGGAGGAGATGTTTCAAAAGAAGCTGATGTAGAATCTATGATGAAAGCAGTGAGTGTATTTTGTTTACAGAAAGGAAATGTTCCATTTCACTTTTAAACACACCAATCTTTATTACCATGGTTTTATGATTCATGTGTTAATTGAATTAGGCTCTAGATAAATGGGGAACAATAGATGTGCTGGTAAATAATGCAGGTATGTTCCCATGGTAGATTGCACACTGCTAGCTCCCTGTTTGGTTTGACTTTATTTGGCAAGTGAACAATATTTTCTTATTAGGGATTACACGAGACACATTATTGATGAGGATGAAGAAATCTCAGTGGCAAGATGTAATTGATCTGAATCTTACAGGCGTCTTCCTGTGTACACAGGTAAGTTTGCAATCTTTCTTTGTTTATGATTTATATTTATATGCATCTTACAGCAACATATTCATTGCAGGCTGCAACAAAAGTAATGATGAAGAAGAAAAAGGTACAATCTGTTTGCTCTTCAAATTGGTCTGCACGTCTCTTCTGAATGCTAATTGGACTAGAACTTTTAAGTTTATTTATTTACAACTGGGTTTCAGGATTTGAAAGTACAAATGGAACCTAGGATTAGAAGCATGTATGAATGGTGGTAGGTAGCTGGCAAATTAGTTAGAAAAGCACCATAAGAATTAAGTCAGGACTCTTGCAATACTCATGCTTCATTAGTAAACAACTGTTGCAACTCTTCCTCTTACACAGTTTCCAGTCACGACTCAGGATATATTAACTTTCTTTCAGAAGCACAAAGAAATTAGTGGCTTCTTGCATCGTTTGTTTACCTTGTGTTTATGAATAACTGAAAGGGATTAAAACCTTAAGAATTTAGACCAGTCAGTGACTCACATTGGTAATGCATAACTATTGAGTCGTGCCTCAGTAATGGGCTGATAGTTTGTTATCATGAGTTATGTTTGTATTTGTTTTGTATACATTCTAAAAAGGTGTTGTAATGTGTGTATTTTTATGTAAAAATGCAGGGAAAAATTATCAACATTGCATCTGTCGTTGGCCTTACTGGCAATGTTGGCCAAGCTAATTATAGTGCAGCCAAGGCTGGGGTGATTGGTTTCACGAAAACGGTTGCCAGGGAGTATGCAAGCAGAAATATCAATGTCTGAACTTTTATCTTTTCATTGTTAGCTCCCTTGTAACTTTGGCTAGTCTGGCTTCTGATGCATTTCTGAATATTCATGCAGGTGAATGCTATTGCACCAGGGTTCATTGCATCTGATATGACTGCCGAACTTGGAGAAGAGCTTGAGAAGAAAATCTTGTCAACCATTCCATTAGGTATGCATCTTAAGCTGTCTGATCATCTGGTTCCCTGGATTGCATCATAAGGTGCACCCTTGGCCAGGGACTTTTTGCTACTTTTGTTTGTCAAGTAACACTCCAAATATGAAAGTTACTTACTGGTATTAGTATTCTGATAGATCATGAAAGGAAGGTCATTCCTGGTATCGTATTTATTAACAGATGAAAAGCGGCCCCAACTTACAAATTACCAGCATAGGATAATAAGAGTTAGCATTGCTTTTATCTTTAGAAACACTGTAAGAAAAGAGTTGTAAGAAATTAGAAAGCAAAGCCATGAACTGGAATCCATATTTAGGTAGTTCATCGCATATAAAATTGAGATCCAAACTTTGTTTGTACACAGTGGCTCAAGCATCATTTTATAGAACCATAATCCATTAATTTTGGCAGAATATGCAAATAGCATATTATCATATTGCTTTGGGCCTTTTTTCTTTTCTTTTTGGCACATGATTCATCTGTCAGACTGTCACCACTAAGCGCTAATGCTACACGTTATTATGCTACTTCCAGGGAGATATGGCCAACCAGAGGAAGTTGCAGGGTTAGTCGAGTTCCTGGCCCTTAACCCCGCAGCTAGCTATATGACCGGACAGGTGTGTGAAACTACGAATGTATATGCCCCTGACTTTTCAGGGTTTTGTTTCTGAACATCTCAGTTAACCCTTTGCTACACGCAGGTGCTTACAATTGACGGAGGGATGGTAATGTAATATTTGAGTTAGCTTGATGCACTTCTACTTTTGCTTTGCATTTAATGGTACTGTACTCCCTTGTGCACGGGCGATTTTGGACAACAAAATTAGGGTTCTCTCTTTCTTTGTAATACTCACTGGGAATAAATCATGCATGTGGAAGTTGAAATGTGTGTTTTCATGTCATGATATGTGTCAATTTGTCAATGCTATTTGACTGGGATCCTGGCTGATTAATTTCCTACGAGTTATCTGTCATGCAAGCAGTGCGATGGACCGTATCAATATGTGCATGGGCTATCAAGTCCGTTGGCCCAAGTCACAGCCCAAGCCCAAGGCCAGTAGGATTATTAAGGAGTATATAAGGTAGTGTCTGGATGGAAGGATTTGATGGGATGGGATGGGATGGACCTGGTTCTGAGGTTGTTTGGATGGGAGTCAGAGAGAAGGGGCGAGTCATCCCACCTGGAATATTTGGAGCATATCCGGCTGACTCTCGTCCCTCAAAATTAAAGATGGCAATGGATAATATCTGCGCGGATAGTGGCTTCGCACGCCCGCGCCTGCGAGAAAAATCTTATGCCCGTGCCCGCCACGGGCAGCAACATGTGCCTGTGCCTGCTATCCGCGGGCAAGGCTTGTCCGTGGGCATACCCGCATACCCGCCAAAACTTGCGGCGTGGAAGACGATGGCGGCCTGCGAGGCGGAGACGGCGGCCCTGTGCGGCGGGGAAGACGATGGCGGCTTGTGGGGCAAAGATGGCGGCCTACGCGGCAGGGTCGGAGAAGGGAGGCAACCGCGTCGTGGAATGGAGGAGCAGGAGGCATCGGTCCGTCGGAGGAGCAAAGAGTGAAGGAGGCGTCGTCGGGCAAGGGACTGCGCGGGAGTGGGGAGGCTGGAGCCCGGAGGCACGACGCGCACGAGCTCGATGTGGGGTCGATGGGGAGGAGCCGATGCGGGGTTGTAGTCTTGCCGATGCGGACTCACAAGTCGCATGTGGGCGACGACGGCGCTGGTGGGGAACTGGGGAGTGGGGATTGGGAAGTTGAGATAGAAACCCTAAAACTGAAGTATATATATCGCTTCTGCTATGGCCCACAGGCCAGTGCAGATTTGGCGGTTTTGCAGGTGCGGGCATGGTATATTTCTTGCCCGTGTAGGTTTGCCCATTGGGCACAACTCTCTACCCGTGCCCGTGCCCGCGGGCATAGATTCACGCCTGTATTCGCGCCTGCCGGGTCGGGTGCCCGCGGGTACGCGGTTTTTTTTTTGCCCATTGCCATCTTTACTCAAAATCCAGCGGACGAAGTCACGGGAAGTGGGACGGCCTTCACTAGCGCACGTAAGGAGGAAGAAGAGGCGCACGTGGGGAGGACGAAGAGGAGACGCGCATGGGCAACCAGCGAGCTGCCCCGACGGCGTGTGGCTGAGCTCCGTGCCTGCCGGCGCGTGGGCGAGTTCCAGCCCCGAGGCCCATGGTCGTGAGTGGGCGGCATGCTGGCCTGAGGTCATGAGTTAGCGGCAGTGGCGCGAGCGGCTGGGCGGGTGGCGGCGGCATGCGGGCGAGCAGCTCGATGGCCACGAGCGTGTGGCTCGACGGCCGCGGGTCGCGAGCGGTTCATGTTCAAAGAACAAAGAAGAAAGGATAAGGAAGAAGGAAAAAGAACAAAAAAGAAAAAAAACTGATGAATGGTGGGTCCTACATATCAATGGCTCATCCTCACTTTTAATGTCCCCGAACCCAATAAAAAATAGAGTCATCCTATCCCTTCTTAACCAAACAACAAATGAGATCCTGTCCCCGTCCCGCCCTTAAAAATGGAGACGCAATCATCCCCATCCCACCATGTCTTTTAACGGGCCTGTTTAGTTCCCCTCCAAAACGCCAAATTTTTCAAGATTCCCCGTCACATCGAATCTTTGGACGCATGCATGAAGCATTAAATATAAATAAAAAATAAAACTAATTACACAGTTTAGACGAAATCTACGAGACGAATCTTTTAAGCCTAATTAGACTATGATTGGACACTAATTGCCAAATAACAACGAAAATACTAGTGTCATTTTGTTAAAATTTTCGGCAACTAAACTGGGCCCAAACACTGCCTAACAAAAAGCAGCAGCACACCAATAGAAAAGGACAGAGAAAATTTCTGAAACACGAGTTGGGTCAGGAAGGTGATCTTCATCTTCATCTTCCTCCCTCCTTGTGTTACTGAGATCTCCAATTTTCCTCCTTGAATGCTCACGTCGTTGGTCTAACATCGCCGGCGTTCACGGGTGATAGGTGGTACTAGCAGGTAAACCCGCGCTTCGCGCATGAAAAAAACCTGATCTGCTATCCAGCACGTAAGAGGAAAAAAGGGTTATTTTGATAAAGCCATTATAATTCTTCGAGTTTGAAAAAATACTATTACAATCTGTCATTATAATTTTATGTCGTCTCCATCAATGCTATTTTCTACGGTTGCCGCGTATAAAGGTCCATTTGTCAGGTACACATCCGTACAGGAACTCGTACGGACGTCAAAGTCCCCCGCCTGTTCCGTCAAACCGAGTCCGCCCACTCCGGACGAGCAGCCCACGGCGACCTGCGCGTGAATGGAGCGGCAGCGCTCGCCCGTGGTCCGCCTCCGAATCCTATGCGGCACGCCATCCACAGCGAGGGCGATGGCATCCTTCACGGCCTCTCTCAGCTCGGTCGTGCTCCCATGGCGCCGGTATAGCACCCCTGGCGTCATCTCCAGCACGCGCTGCCGCATCCTCCGCACCTCTTCCTCCCGCACGGCCTCCAGTGCCTCGACGATCCGGACGCCGCCGAACACACGGCTCCTCTTCGTGCTCCTCGCATGTTCAGGGTGTCCACCACCGCCTGTTCAGCGCGCTGCTGGAGGCGAGCTGCCGTGCAACGCCGGCGCGTTCGCGCGCGCCGTGGAGGCGATCCAGCGGGAGATGGCCGAGGAGAGGACCACGGTCGGGTGCGGTGCCGGGGGTATCGTGAGGGCAGGAGGCGAGCTTCTTCGCGCCGGAACCCAAGCAAGCCATCTCGCCAGTACCTCGGCATCTTGCCGCGGGGACCGTCGTCCGAGTCGCCAACCGCGTCGCGCCGACCAACGGGCACTGCCGCGTCGCCGCTGCTCTGGTTCTCCAACACCACAGGCCGCTAGCGCCACGCCGCGTCGCAAGGATTCGTCGAGCAGGCTCCTCAGCTCCTGACGCCGCGCCAAGAAGATTCGTCGAGCAGGCTCCTGACCCCGGCTACCGTCGCCGCGGACGCCGCTCCCCTTCGCAGTGTTCGACGTCGCACGCGGCGGACGAGGAACGCCAGCACGCGGCGGAGGAGGAACGCCAGCGCCTCGTGAGCGCTGCAGATAGGTCGCCTGCGTGCGAACAGCAGGGCTGCCAGGGCGCCTCCCGCGCCGGACCCCGCAGCCACATCGAAGGAGTCTGCTAGCCGCGCCGCGGGGCTGCCAGCGCCCTGTTGCAGCGCGGCCTCCATGCGCACCAGCGCGGCGTCGGCCAGGAGCCCGTCGGCCGCGCGCGCGCCGCCGTCGATGGAGAGGGTGCATAACACTCCCGTGCCGGTGGCTGCCCGTGGGGGCCAGAGGCGCTCGGCCGCAACGGCCTGCAGGTGAGCGGAGCGGCTCTCGCCCGCGGCGGACACCGCGCGAGGCTCATAGGTCGATGGCAGCCAGCGCTGCGGCGGTGATTGAGCAGAGAGCGATAGCGGGCTCGGTCAGACGGAGAAGACGTTGACTTGACATCCGTATGTATTCATATACACATACATAACTGACAGTGGGCCCTTATATGCAGTAGCAGTAGAAAATGGCATAGACGAAGAAGAGATGGAATTATAATGGCATATCTTCAAATATATGAATTGTAATGATATTTTTGTAACTTGAAAAAAAACCACCCCCCTCCCCTAAAAAAAAGTTCGCTACAGATGGCTAAGATCGCTGGTGTGCGTCCCGTGTTTGAAGCCTGGCTTCGACGCCGGTGTCTCACCCGGGAACAGTAGTTCCCTAAATAATTTCAGTTGCCTCTCGCGTAGACGTGCCACAATGGTAAGTGACGTGTCCGCCACACTCAGAGTCTGGTGAGCTGCGTTCGTTGTCTAGGTATATAGTTGTAGGTTTGTTCGTATACCATGTGTGTGAGGTGTGCGTGTGTGTGGTGGTGTGTGTCTGTATTCGAACAGATTCTACGGCTGTACTTAAGATGAGAGGCTTAAAAAAAAAATTTGCTACAGTGCTGGATATCCGCTGTGTTCGTCACGGATGTGATGAGTGAAGTATCTTTAAAACGCAAGAACGTTACAGATATTTCATAGAGTTTATTTTCACATGAATAACGTAGTAAGAAAAAAAAAAGACTTCCCAAATAGGGTTACAGGAGGAGAACACTCCTAAGATGCTGTTTGGTTCCACCTCCTAAATTTTAGTTGTTGTCCATCGGATGTTTGGATATATGCATGGAGTATTAAATATAGACTATTTACGAAACTAAATACATAGATTGAGACTTTTTTGCGAGATGAATTTTTTAAGCCTTGTCCATGATCTGATAACGTGGTGCTACAGTAAACATGTGCTAATGATAGATTAATTAGACTTAATAAATTCGTTATTTTATTAGCAGCCGAACACCCCATATGACACCCCGTATGACACCTCCTAAATTTTAGTCACCAGATCCAAACACCCCTAAGTGCCCAAGACTTCGTGTGGGTGACACTAGCACCATTGTGGAGGTTGGGACTAGCGGTGTCAGGTGTGGTGGTCCACCCAGATGGGCACACCCACCAGTTGTTCGTCCATGGACATGAATTGCTGTGGCAAGAAGCTTGTGATGAGAAGACATGGCAGGAATAGCTGTGGTAAGGACCTTGTGGTGAGAAGACATGGCAGTAAATTTGCTACGATAGGAAACCTACCAAGTTCTTCTCTCCAAGTATTCATCAGAGTGCCATAACAAGACAACGTCCAACAGGTGCTTGATGTAATACCACAGATGGATGGGGTATGGGACCAAGAGCTGTTGTAGCCAGACCAATGTTTTTTGAGGCGTCGCCTAGGCGACAAGGCGTGGCAGAGGTGTTGGGCGTCGGGGGCGCCACAACTACAGCCGCGCCGCGGACGCCGTATGCTAACTCGCGGGGGAAGGGCGCCAAAAGGACCACGGCCCCGCAGGAAATCGACCGTGCGCCCGCGCGAAAAAGCAAGAGACACGGGAAATCAACCGCGCGTTTGCCCAGATATGATCTACGCGCGGGAAATCGACCGCGCGTCGCATTTACCGCGAGTGCGGGCGAGGGGAGAGGAAGAGAGAAGGCGGCGGGCTTACCTCGAGCTCCGCTTGGCTGCTCCTCTGCTCCAGTCCACCGCCCGGCCGCCCCTGCCGCGGAGCCAGCCCTGCATCGCACATTGCTGCTTGTAGCCGTTGACCGTCCGCAGTCTCCAGTCCGCACCTCCGTCGATTCTGCCTCTGCCTCAAGTCCGCATCTCTGTCCGCAATCTGACTCTGCCTCGAGTCTGCGCCTCTGTCGACCGTCGGCACTTGGCAGCTGCTCGCTCGCCTGGCCTGTTGTCTGCACCTTCGTTGGGTACTTCCCCTTCCACCTGGTATGCCCCCTGCCTCCTCTCTGCTTTCCCAAATATCTAAGGCGTGTACTCTGATGTCTGCTCTGAATATTATAGTCTATGCCTCGTGCTCTGCTCTGAATATGGGTTGTCACTCACATATACAATGGCTGCTTATGCTTGGGCTATCACACACCCTGCTACAACACAAAGCACAATGATCTTTCTTTGATTAGTATAATGTCTGTCTCTGCCATAGTGCCATTCACTTGTGTTCTTTCTTTAGTTTACTGTTGTACAGAAAAAAAACATAAGGCTCTTGCTTTGATTAGTTACTTATTAGTAATGCTCTTGCTTTCTTTTATGTAGCATCCAGCTACTAAAGAAGACAAGGCTGTTGATCCTGATGAGTTTGATGATGGATTTTGAGTGCTGAAACAGAGATTTGCATTCCTGCTGATGGATTCTTTTGTGTCATGCACTACTTTTGTGTTGTCCTTCACTCCTGTTGTATGGCTTTGGTGTAGTTGACTTAATTAGTATGATTTAGAGTTCAGTACTTCATTCTAAGTTTGTGGACTATTTGAGACAGACTATGATGTCATTCGTCATGCTCATGCATGCACTAATGGTTGCTAATTTGTTATCTTGCCTCTTGTGTATTGTTTCCTATTTAATTCTCAGCAACTGATAACCTGTTTGATTGCTGAATTCTGTAATTGTCATGCAGTTTCCTTCAAGGGGGATGGATGCTACATGGGAGAAGAGCTTTTGGAAAGGAAAGAAAGGAACATGGGCTCAAGAATTGTCAACAAATGAGGTATGTATGTGCTGCACTAGTATATAAAATTCTAGCTTACAACGCCTTACAATGTGTGTATGGCGTTACCTAGGCGTTCGCCACAAACGCCTAGGCGTTGTGAAGGGGGTCGGGCGTCGCGCCTCACCGTGGCGCCTCCAAAACAATAGTCCAGACTCACAGGATGGTCTTTTACCGCAAGTATCTTAGTTTGGTGAGTACTTGGTTGATAAGGAGGAAGCCAATTGTTGAGTTGAACATCAATGCCCACGCAACTCATGTCAACAACCCTTCCTTTCTCTTGGATCTCGTCGTGAATGATGTGCATGAGAAGTTCGACCAAATTGAGGATAACCTTGCTACCAATGCTGAGCATGTTGAATTTATGGATCAAGTCACATTCAATGGAGATGCATAAGAGGCGTTTGCTTGAATTTACATAGAAGGAGAAGCAACATCACTAGCGGAATGAAGGAACATTTTTTTTCGGTAGACATTGGTGGATTTCTCGAGTGAACAACGAACATCAAATTGAACGTGCTGACTTGTTGTCGACCTTGTCGTTTAGAACTATGTTCGTTGTGTATCTAGACCGTGTGCAACCTTGAACGATCTAGCCCCCAGCTGGGGTGATTGTCGGATTTAGCATTAACACCTTGCTAAATGCTAATAGGATCCAACACCTTGCTACAGGTAGCTTTACAAATTACCATTGATGTCCTGGTCACGGTATTGATAGAATGGTAGTTCGACACAACACGTAATAAGGAGTATATACAAAGCCTTAATCGCTATTGCGTGATTGCGTCCACGCAAAGCATCCAAGCAACACAAAGCTCAGACATAAATAACCCGAGCCGCTAATCACTCCAACTACACAGCCGGAAAAAAAAAAAAAAACCTTCAACACGACCAAAATTGCCATGGCTCGCCGCCGCCGCCTCCTCCTCCTCGCCTTCCTCTTCTCCACTGCTGCGCTCTGCTCGCCCGACGCCTCCGCCGCTGAGGATCCGCTCATCGAGCAGGTGGTCGGTGATGGCGCAGACGACGAGCTGGAGCTGAAACGCACTTCGCGAGCTTCGTCCGGCGGTTCGGCAAGACCTACCGCGACGACGAAGAGCACGCGCACCGGATGTCCGTGTTCAGGGCCAATCTTCTCCTCGCGCGGCGCCACCAGCGGCTCGACCCCACGGCGGTGCACGGGGTCACCAAGTTCTCTGACCTCACCCCCGCCGAGTTCCGGCGGCAGTTCCTCGGCCTCCGCCGCTCCTCCGGACGGGACCTGCTCAAGGGGTCGTCGGCGCATGAGGCGCCTATCCTCCCCACCGACGGCCTCCCGACCGACTTTGACTGGCGTGAACACAGCGCCGTCGGACCCGTCAAGGACCAGGTCCTGTGCCGTCCTTGATTCTTCCTTCGCCACGATTTCAATCCAATCCCATAACCGCGTCCCCTCTTCTTGGATTCGCTCAATGGGGAATGGCCAAAGTTTATCGATTTGTTTTGATTTAGAGTGGATTTCTTTGTTTGCAGGGTTCCTGCGGGTCGTGTTGGTCGTTCAGCACATCGGGGGCGCTGGAGGGGGCGCACTACCTCGCCACCGGCCAGCTCGAGGTGCTCAGCGAGCAGCAGATGGTCGACTGCGACCACGAGGTATCCACTAGAGACCTGCGAGTAGCTCTCGTTTATCAATACTAGTAAAATTCCACTTCGAATTCTTATTCTTGTTCTATTGGACCAAAACGATGATGGGAGAATATTCCCCTTTGTTATCGTGTTGTCTTCTGCTACGGTGTCATTTTAATACTCCTATAGGAGCAGGTCTTTTACACTGTGACTGAGGGAGGTTCATGAATAAAAGAATATATAGAATCTGACGCAAACAACGGCTACAACGGGCCAAGGCCAAAAGCCAACAACTTTGTTTCACATTTCAACTAAATCCAAATTCACTTGACCGTTGCATTAAAAAAATGCAATGTTGCTTGCTATAGCATTGTTCTTCAAAAGCATTCTTCTACTTGAAAGTCCCACAACCTTCTCCTTGTTCAAAGCCATCAACAGCCTGCCTCCTTCGTCCCAACACTCCTCCTGACCGCTTACCTCCTTTCTTCCAACAATCCTCCCAGTAACCTGCCACCTCTCTTCCCAAAACCGACATCCTGCATAAAAGAGTGAAGCAAAGTCAAAACAACACAAGACCATAATCATATTTCCTTGTCCATATGGATTCCTCAGAGGAAAGTTTTAGTAGGTTGCTTTCCTCTGATACCAAAATTCCCAGACCAGGTAACACAAGCTTCCAGCATATGCTCAATTTCACTCCCAACACTTTCAACCAGTCTCAGCCCCCTTGCCACCACCACCATTCAACCATTCCCATTATCCCAAAACAGTCCTCCCTCCCACACGGCGGTGGCGCAAGGTGACCAACTAGGCTAAAGGGCCTGCTGTCGACGTCGCCAAGGCTTGTTGGGCTTCCTCATTGCCTTCACTGCACATGATCCAGGCCCCTCACTGCTTTCACGACACGTGGCTGGTAGGCATGGAACTCAACGAGGGAGGAGAGGGGTTCACAGATCCGCAGGTGGCGGCTCGGATAGATCAGGTAGAGCTGGGCGACGCGTACGAGGGATCGGTTGGATCGGGCAGAGCTGGGCAATGCGCATGGGACAAGGGAATAGGATGGGGAATGACCAGATGCGGAGGGAAATTGCATGAAGGAAATGATGGTCAACTTTTTTCCAGCATGGGTCCCATGTGTAGAGCTGGCTCTGGTTCTAAACACTGCAGCTAGAATAACAGATGATGTCTAATCGATGTAGGACCCATTTAAAGGAAAGGACCAACCTCGTCTCCATACATTGGAGATGCCCTTATGGGTTCGTTCTGTTTTGGTTGGTAGGGATAAGTAGGAAAATTGTAAGATTCTAAAAAAAAAACTTAAGTAGGAAATATAAAGGTAATTGCTAGAAAAAGAAAAAAAAAGATTGACTATGTAGGACTACAGGAAAGCTATTTTTTTTGAAAAATATAGTGGGTGCTCACATATATTTAAGCATACTCACCTGTATGAAAATACGTACACACTCTACTCTAAGACCCACTTTCGAAAGACTAAGTTGGTAAATCTCAAGGTTAACGAAGTCATCATAGGCGTCGCAGGGCCACATCACCAACCACTAAAATAATAACACCGCTAAATCCTAAAACAAATTCAAAAAAATATAAGCACCCATATCAAGTCAAGAACTTGATTACTTGAACATGGGTGGATAGGTTCCACTGCAAGGAATCTAACCAGCTAAGCTACGATTAGTTCGAAAGAAAGCTAAACATTGATTCTTGAGCTTTTTACCTATATGCCCCACTAAAAAAGTTCGAAATTCTAGATTTGCCAAGAAAAAAGAAAGTTGTGGCGCCTAGCGTGCCATCCACCAACTTTTCTCTAGACTTGGGTCCTACCCACTTTGCTCGCATTGCTGCTATCCACATGTGTGCTGTGTCAGCCTACACCCTCGCCGCAACGCCTTGTCCACATCACTGCCACCAGCGTGCGGGCCGCTCACCTCGCTATGCCCATGGGCTAGGGATTTCACCAGGAGAAGAGGATGTGAGTGAGATGAGGATGGGAAGAGATGGAGAAGTCGATGCTACAAAAAGAAGATTCATGGGCAATATAGCTCAGAGTTGGTCAACACGGATGTTGATGACCCTAAGTCCCTAACGGAGTTAATTGCAGTGGCACCTAGGTCACTAGGGATAGTACGTTAGGCACTGTAGCTTTTTCGGTGGTAGATCTGGAATTTCAACAAGGGCAGGCCTGGTGTAGTGGTGAGAGCTGTCTCACTGAGTCACCAGGTCGCGGGTTCGAAGCAGCCTCTCCGCAAATTTGCGGGGGGAAGGCTTGCCTCGGTTTTTCCCTTCCCCAGACCCCACTCATGTGGGAGCCTCCAGCACTAGGTCTGCCCTTAGATCTGGAATTTCAAACTTTTTTAGTGGCTCACTGTCATACGCCTAATGGAGGGCCCAGGAGAGGGCCCAGGCCGGCTAGGTCTGGGCTGACTGCGCCACCAGGAGGGGGGCGCGACCAGCGGAGGGGCAGCCTCCCGCCGCGCCGCGGACATCCAGATCCGGGAGGATTAGGATTAGCTTGCTTGGAGGATAAGTTAGATTGCTTAGGGGCTAAGTCTCCCAGGACTATAAAGACAGGGCTATGTAACCTTTCAATCTTAAGCAATAGTTGAATAGGCCAAGGGCCTTCTACCCCCTCCTCTCCCTTCTAAGCCTCGGTCCTCTTCCCCTGCGCCTCTCTCTCTCTCTCCTGTCCCGACGCCTCTAGTCCCCCAAACCCTAGCCGCCGCCACCCAGGGCCCCCCTCCCTGCCGGGCTCTGACACTCACAGGTAAAAGGCTCTTGATACTTTGATTGTATCCACCTTTTGGTTGTATTAAGTTAAGTAAATGTGGCTGGCTGTTAGCCACAAGGAACTTTTCTTTGTTGCAAATAAAGGCAGTAGCAGCATCAAACATCTTCCAGTTTCATGTATAAATTGTTCTAACGCTTCCCTTGGGATGCAATTGTCTAATTGGAAAATTTGTTACTTCTTGTTTATTTTTTTACCATAGCATCAAGCCATCAGCATCCAACGACTCAAACGGTATTTTAGTTTTAAGACGATTGAGAGAAATAAGTTTACATGACTGAAAACTTGTACTGCTGGTCCCCATTTCTGATTCATGTGCTCTGTTGTTGTCATGAATTTTACAGTGTGATCCATCAGAACCGTGCTCATGTGACTCAGGATGCAATGGTGGCTTGATGACTACTGCTTTCAGCTATCTCCAGAAAGTTGGTGGCCTAGAGAGAGAGAAAGATTATCCGTACAATGGGAGGGACAGCACCTGCAAGTTTGACAAGTCCAAAGTAGTTGCTCAAGTGCACAATTTCAGTGTTGTATCTGTTAATGAAGATCAAATTGCTGCTAATTTGGTTAAACATGGTCCACTCGCAAGTAAGGATAAAAAACATTTGATCATTGTAGCTTTCACAATTGGCCTATGAATATAACCACACATTATCATCCTTTGTTTCCTGCAGTTGGTATCAATGCAGTCTTCATGCAGACATACATTGGTGGTGTGTCATGCCCATACATTTGTGGAAGGCATCTGGATCATGGTGTTCTTTTGGTCGGCTATGGATCGGCTGGTTATGTGCCAATCCACTTCAAGGAAAAGCCGTACTGGATTATAAAGAACTCCTGGGGTGAGAACTGGGGTGAGAATGGATGCTACAAGATTTGTAGGGGTCCACATGTGCAAAATAAGTGCGGTGTTGATTCCATGGTCTCTACTGTGACTGCCATTCACAGCTCTAAGAAGGAATAGGAACCTGTTGGTCCTCTTGTCTGTACATACCACTGCATTTGATTTGATCTTACACTAGAACTCTTGTCATTGAGGGCTGCCTATGGTATTATGTGAAATTGTTTTCGATGGCTTTAATGTTTGTTTGGGTTGGTTTATTGTCTATGCTTCTCAGACCAGAATAGTCATTGGGGCATGGGACTTGCTATGTGTTAGCATTGGTAATGTTTGTAAAATATCAAGTGTTTGCACATATGCTAAAAGTATGCTATAGATCAAATACATGGATCTTATTTCTTTACATGGGACAGAAAGTATGCAGGTTCATTCTGAATCGCACCTGAACAAGTGTTTGGTCGATGAAGCGCAAAAACCGTCCACGGAGCTGTACCAAACGCTTCCTTAGTTTGAGACTTGTTGTCATTAAAAGAGTTACATGCATCATCATCTTCTACACCTTTTAGGTAGTATACCACACGTTTCTAAACTTGAAAAAAAAAACTTGACCCACGGGGTAAGATAGCCCACGCCAATTAACTTGTAAATGGTGCGCCACTCATGTATTTAACTCTTAAATTAAAATATTATATTTGTTTGGGTAAGAAAAAAGTGCGACGAACATAAGAAGAAATACAGACTTGCTAAATAGGGTATGCGACCAAAATGTTTGGGTGGGTAAGGAGTTTTAAACCTTAAGGTCCAAAATTGTGTCTACTACTCAACAAATGATTATTCAAGCTTTTGAACGAGGATCGCCTTTGGCAAAAGGTTCTAAGAAATAAGTATTTTAAAAACACAAAATGCTTGTCTCAAGTGAAGAAGCAACCAGGAGACTCACTTCTGGACAGGTCTTATGGATGTTAAAGATCTTTTTTTAGAAAAAGAAAAGTTTAAAGTCAACAATCCGAACCAAACTAGATTTTGGGAAGATCTTTGGATAAGCCAAGAGCCTTGAAGTTTACAATTTCCAGGTCTACATAGAATAGCAAGAAGGAAGAATGTTTCAGTGGCAAGTGTACTAGGTACAACTCCCCTTAACATGTCGTTTAGGAGGCCACTTGAAAGGTCCTTGTTTGGTTTTGGTAATTGAGTGACAACCTTAGGTGGACTAATATATGTTTGAGTGAGATACATAGGTGATTAGTCCACAAAGTACATCATGTGTGAGCAACCTACGCCAAGGAGGTGAAATGGCTTGGACATGTTACAAGGCTCGCACATGTGATAAAGGAGCTCATTGCATATGAGACATGGCATTGAGTCATGTGACTAAGGTGGAGAAGATCAAGACAAGACTTGGCTTGATGGACCGGTTGCAAGTGTGAAGGGCAAGTTGAGTGATGACTTGGCGCCGATGGACTAAAGCAACGGTGAAGAGCAAGGGAAGTCAAGATCGATGAACCAATACGGTCACGTGATGATATGAAGTGGGTCATATAATTTGTGATCATGTTGGTGCATGTGTTGCATCGATATTGGAGGAGATGGAATGGAATGCACAAGGCAAAGGTATAACCCTAGGGTATTTCATTTCACCGGTCATAGGTGTGTAGAGAATTTTATGACCGAATTTAGGATAGATGGACCGTACTATCAAGAGGGGCAAACTTGGTTGCATATCGGTCATTTAATGCCACTCGAGTGATTTAACTTTGCATCTTTGCTAGGATCGAGTGGTGTGGTGAATTGAGCAATTAACTCCTTGAAAATGTTTGTGAAATTACTAACACACATACACATAGTGGTGTAGACTTAGGGGTGTTGGCACATTTACAAAGGAGAAGAAGTTGGAGTTGGAACGAATTAACTCGGTGAAGAAATGGTGAAGTGAGAAGGTCACTGGGATGACCAGACGTGGTCCATAAAGGGACCGGACACGTCTGGTGGTTGGCCCTAGGCTCGACCGCTCGGGCTAAGGCGACCGAACTTTACCCCTTGGCAGAGACCGAAACGCGACGCTCTACTATTCCTCGGCTGAAAACGTGAAGCAGAGAGAACCGGACGCATGTGAGAGTCCGGTCATACTTGACAGGATGCGTCCGGTCATCAAAAGCCGGCTCTGGATCTTCTCTAGAATCGATTGGACTCCACGTTGGTGCGAGTCCGGTCTTCTAGCTGTGCGTCCGATCGTTGCTGGCGCAGTGCGCGGGCGCGCGCGATCTGACGCTGGGAAGCTACGTTCGGTCGTTGCTTCAGCGCGTCCGATGTTTGCTGAGGCGCGTGCACAAAAGTAGCCATTGGGAATCAACGCGCAGCGTTGAACCATAGTGACACGTGGCTGCATCATAGTGACTAGACTCTGGGTGGAGCGTCCGATCATTTAGGGGCTATAAAACCAAGCACTAGCCGGCCTTGGGCTGGTTGTTGAGCACCCTCACGCCTATGTGGCTTGTGTTGGAGTGCTTGGATGCCCTCTAACTCACTTGTGCTTGCAAGAGTGCGATCCGATTGCGAGTGAGTGATTCTAGTGCCTTGCATTATGAGATTGCATCGAGTGGCACTAGGTGATCGAGTTGGAAGCCGGTGGTGCTTGTTTCCTCTCTTGGAGGTTGCCACCTCCTAGACAGCTTGGTGGAGAGTTCTCCATCGTGAAGCACGCAAGAAGATTGTGCGGTGCTCCAGAGAAGTGATTGTGAGGGGTACCGTGCTCACCGTGCGAGAGCCACGAAGAGCAACACTAGTAGAGCATGTTATTGAGCTACCCTCACTTGTGGGTAGGTTCTTGCGGTGCCCAACAGTGTGGGCTTGACGGATGATGCTAATTAGCCACCGAACCACCAAGTGAGCGGTCAACACAATGGGGACTAGCGTGTTGGCAAACACGTGAACCTCGAGAGAAAAATAATCGTGTCATCCTTGTCTTCTCATTGGTTTACGTTCCCCTTAACACAAGCTTGTATTTACATTTCATACTTTGTGCTTGTGTAGTTACTCTTGTAATTAGTTAGCTTGTGTAGCTTGATAGTTACCTTCTTGCTTGTGTAGCATAGAAATAGCTCCCTTGCGTGACTAATTTGGTTTGAGTAACCTTGTTAGTCATATTGCTTAGTTTGTATAGTTAAGTAATTTGCGCTCTCTAATTTGACATTAGTTTCCTTGTTATTGAGCATTGCTAGTGAGCTTAGGCTTTGTGGGCGGTTCAACCGGTTCTAAACAGTTGGACCATTGAACCATTGAACCGACGGTCTTGCCGGTTCGATCTCTGGTCTAGTACTAATAACTATGATTATGGCTACATCGGTTAGGTCTGACCTCACTGATAAAGATAGTAGATTTGATCTGATAGGCGTACGGGTTTATACACGTCTAATGGTTGAGTGGTTGCATGCTATGACCCTTCTTTCGCTGTAAAGTTATTTGAGTTCATCACATGCCTTGATTCATCTTTGATTATGAATTCATCTTTTGACTTATCTAGGTTGAATTTGAGAGTTTTCTGCAGGCGTTAGTCCAATAAAATATCCAGTGTCTACACAAGCAACTTTTAGTTCAATAACCAAACTAGACTCCATGTCTAATTTTGATTAAGGAAGGCGTTTCAACCTAAGCACCACATTTAATTTAAATGCCAATGGAAGTATGTCGAGTACTTTCAAACCAAAGCATACTATAGCAGACAGAGGTAGCATGAAAACACTATAGAGATTTATTCAAATAGAGATGAAAAAGAGCATGCTTATGGTGAGTAATGTATTATTTTTTTAATAAAGATGCAAGCAATATGGATGTATGCAAGGAACTAAACATGTTGTGGATTTGATATGAGAAAACTTAGACTAAGCGGAAGTGTATGCATGAATTATTCAAAGTAAACATGAAATGGAATACAAAAATTAAAAGATAACTACTCATTAAGTTTAAAGTCCATGAGCAATACTATCTCACCTTTCTTGATCATACTTACCATGATTCACATGATGGAATTTGTCAGTAGTGCAACGTCTATTTCTGTCACTTGAGATGTGATTTGAATTCTTGTGACGACAACCTTTTTATCCAATCTACACATGGTCAGAGAATATATATATATATATATATATACCTGTGAGATGGCAGGGTTCCAATGTTGATGGATCTTGAATGTTCAGGCACCCTAGGTTCTTCAATGTTTCTTCTTTTCTTGTGGAAGCTTGCTAGAAGGTCGAAATAGCGTTTGCTGTCCTGTCTTATTCCACAATTCAACAGAACAAGGGTAATCCTACTAAAGCTAGTGGTATGTTAATGACCTAAATCTTTACGCCAATTGTTTTCCCGGCAACGGTGCCAAAATGTTTGTTAGTATTTATAAATGCAAATAGAATATGAAGGATTCCACAAGCGCATAGAATACCATTGTATCATTTTACCGAGAGTATTCCAGGTATTGTTATTTATATTTTACCATAGGTAAACAATGGAGTAAAGATTATTGTATATCAAAGAAGTATCTATTAGTCAACATACAATCATAGCAAGAGCAAGGGGTAAAGGTAATGATAGGAATTAAGCATAATGGCACTCAGGGGATAGATCACTAAGATATTGTAAACTAGTTAACTCAGAAAAACAGTGGGTGAGGTAGATTCTTATGATATTCTTATTACATGGTCAAAGTATATATATACACCTAACTATAGCTATGACTAACTCTACTCTTCTACAGTTTGGGATGCCGCTTAGATAGTACAGCACCGCAAAAGGATAACTCTACTGATGCGACTACGCTCCTACAATTTAAGAACCTGCTCAATTTGGTATGGACTACAAAGGATAGACGGTGTTGTCACCTCTCGCTGCTACCACACAACCAGGGAACATGGTGTACTCACAGGTAGAGCATCGTATAAGCATGATGAAATCCGGTCTAGAAGTGCTTTTATGGCTGCATCCCCCACTACTAGCATCATAGATTGGAAATATTCAGGTAGTAAGCCTCGCTTATGGCCAAGCATAGTCTTCGGCTGCATGTTATGTCTGCATCGGCTATTTAGCCGATCGTCTGAGCTTTCATGATCATAGTATGTTCCCGTGATCTCATTAAGCGTTTATAGATCTATATGCTTTGAAGGTTTAATTTGTTATCCTTATTATGGCCATAGTTATTAGGATCGGTGTAACACCTCGGGTGTCTAAATATTAAAATCTGACATGTCATCATATGCATTGCAAAGCATTTGGCATTTGGTGAAAACTTTGATGTGCATTTATTAAAACAAGTTTACATTTGTGTAATGAGTGTTGAATTGTATTGTTTGACTCAAGTTCAAAGTTTGTCTGGGTTTTGAATTTTTCGAGAAAACCCCGCTTTTCGACATTTAAACCCTACCCTGAAAATCCATTTCAAAATCTAAGCATATTTTGGGGTTGGTCCCAAAAGCAAAAGTGTAGAGCTTGGCAAGTTATACAAAGTTTGTTTTTGGAGTTTTTCAAGTTGTTTAGAAAAATTTTGAGTAATTCAAAAAGGCGTAATTCGTTAAATTTCCCTATTCAAATTCAAAAATTCATTTCAAAATCTAGATCGAATCATGAGATGGTTATAAAAGCAAAGTTGTAGAACTTTTGATTTTGAACAACTTTTATTTTTGGAGATTTTTGAGTTGTTATGAAAATTTGAGAGTAATTTGAGAATTTTGGCGAATGGCAAACTTGTAATTACTGTGAACAGTGTCCACCACCGAGGCTACACCGCCGGCGACCTTCTTTGGCGTTCCAGGTGCGCACGTGGATGTCCTCGGCTTCGCGCTGGCGCGGAGACGTCTCCTGCGTGGCTTCCTTGAGCTTCTGAGTCGCGTTATAAGAACCAAAACGCCGTCGTCATCGTTCTTCTTTCTTCTCTGTTTTTCCAGTCATCACCGCCGCAGCTCCGTCGAGCTTTTGCCATCGACCTAGCGCCGTTGCCGTCTTGGCAAAGCGTGCTCTAGCTTCACCGTATCTTTGCGCATCCAGCCAACCCACCAATTCGGCTAGTCTTGGTCGGGAACTCGAGTTGCATCGTCTTCTTCCTCGCGGCCGGCAATTCCTCCGCCGAGCGCGATTCGCCGTGGCCAGAGCTATACGGTGCATCTTCGTCCCTGGTTTTGGCTGATTCTGTTTTGTCTCGATGCTGTAGTACTTAATCCATAGCTGGTTGCTCATTTTGATCACTGCAGTCGCCGGTACACCATCGCCGACGACGTGTTGCTCCACCGTGATCACCGAGATCGTCGTCACGCCTCTCCGTTGCTTCTCCGACCTTGCTCCTTGCTTCAACGTGTTCGGGGTGAGCTACTAGTGCTTCCTCGACCTTTAGTTTGACCTCTACCGGTCTATAGTCGCCGGCGTAGCGCTGCCGTGTCACCGCGTCCGCCATGGCCGACGACGAGCTAGTGTAAGGCCGTAATCAGTGCTGATAGGGACGTCAATCGATGCGCCTAGGCTTGGTGATCATTTTGGTACGTTGGCCGTCGCCGTTGATCTCACCGTCGGCGAGAAATCGCTGGTTAGAGCCATCGCTGCCGTGGTCAACGTCGGAGGTTGAAGATGACATGTGGGACCCGTTGTCAGTGACTCAGTGTTCAAATGATTTTTCTATTTTCAGATTTGAATGAATAGTGTCTGTTTTTGTTAATTTTGTGTAGATTTATTTAGAGCTCCAAAAATTATGAAAATTTTTGTGTGACCTCTCTGTGATGTATAGTATTGAATAAAAATATGAAATAATGTTTTTCAGTACTTTTTGAATGTGATAAAAATTGCTCAATTTATTAATAAATGGATTTCCATGATTTTTCCAGGCTTATCTATTTATCCAAAAATTATGAAATTTGTTTTGCCACTTAGTTAACATGTAATGAACATGTACTAAAATTTTGAGCTCAATTAGAATAAGTTGATTTATTTCATAATTTTGAATTAAATAATTAATTCATAAAAGCGAATAGTAACTTTTAATGATTTAGGTTTTTGTTTGGACTTTTGGATTGAGTGATGACCTTGGGGCATTAGTTGATAATGATCCTTGGCAATTGATTTGGGTGTTGTGAAAAAGGTTTGATTAGTTTGACTTGCAACTGTACCGCGAAGGAAAGTTGTATTCAAATTATTAATTTTGCATCCATCATAGAGCATCATGTTTCGTATTCCGCATCATGTTAAACATAGCATTGTTACTACGTGTAGTGAACGAAGGTGAACACGTGGTAGTTAATCAAGTCGTGGAAGAAGTTAATCCGTCTGTTGAGGTCGGATCGAATACTTGTGAAACGTCGTAGGAACCAGACTTTTCCGTCAACGAAGGCAAGCCCCGGATGCATACGACCCTACCTTGTGTTTTACAAATTAATTTCGCTTTTGTTTTCCGTTACTGCATTAAGTGATTAGGAGTTAAGTAAGAGCCTAATTGGTGCATTGCCACCCTTGTTATTCCATGTTTACCATATTACCAGTTTTTAAAATCGTATATGCCTAGTTTTGCTTAGCTATGCGTAGAACGATGAAAGTCGGGTGACTACCTGCCACCTGCAAGTTTTAAACAGAACATTGGTTAACTTTATTAGCATGTGATATGGGAATGTGGAGTAATAAATCTAGACCAAGCGGACTCGGTGTGTGTGAGCCACAAGACATGGAGGTCTTGTGAGCGGGTTCTTTCCGCCTATGTCGATTAAGGCACGTCCGTTATTGAATTGTATGAGGTGAGAATTTGTAGTACTAACCACATACTCCGGTAAGCCTGAACTGGCAATTCTATTACGAGAATGGCTACTCGTGCACTAGGAGTGGAGAGATGGCGGGAATAGCGTGTACCCACGTGGCCATGGGCTGGAATGGTGGAGTACTGTGTTCTCGGGTGGCGCGGACCCGTTCTTGTTTTAGGGGATCCGAGGGTAGGTTGGTATATGTAGGTCGGGGACCTACATATGTCGTGTGGTCTGGAATCCCCAGCTGGGCTTAATCGGTTCGAATCATCGTTGCTCCTCGATTAAGGAGACTCAACTCACTGCTCATCATTGTAGTATTAATAACTGGAACTTGAGAATGGTTGATGAAGGTGTTTGATATGAAGTTTCATGATCTCATTGCGGATTGTGTCATCTTTGTATATGATTTTATGAAGTTTAAATTGTAGAAACAAAGAATTTTGTCAAAGAGCTTTTACGCAAAATAACTTTGATTATTGCTAAAACCATACCTTGAATCCCTGAGCCTGCATTACTGAGTTTATCAGTTAATATTTCAGATAAGTCTTGTTGAGTACTTTCGTACTCAGGGTTCATTGACCCTTGTTGCAGGTGAGCCTCATGAGCAGATCTATTTTGGATCGTGCTGCATGACTATCGTTCGTTCTGACGATGAGAAGTAAATGTGTGATCCTTGGGCAGGATGTTTATTTTGTGTGATATGTCTATATTAATTATGCCACTCCACTACTACTATGGTTTGTAATAATTATCGAACTTAGTTTGTATGGTTTGAAACAACTGGTTTGTAAACTAAGTTATCGTAAGACTTCCGCTATTTTACTCTGATGTATATATTTGAATAAATGTTGTAATACTACAATGACTCTGTAACGTGATCCTGCTCGGAAATCATGGATGATTCGGGGTTCCCCGAGGACACCCGACAGTCTTTTTAAGTTATTGGAAACATATGCATAAATGTCAAAGGTCGTCGGACAGTGACAGGTGCATGTGGGCCCTATAACTTAGGAGGTTCTGCCACAATCGGACCGCTAAAAGACCGAATCAGAGTCTAAATAGATTTGATCCACTTAAAAGACCGTATGTGCAATCGAACCGATAAAAACCAGTTGAACTGGCCAGTTTTTTATGGAACCAGTGAACCAGTCGGTTCCATGCGAACCGGTGGGTTTTTTATTTTTTCCAAAGTTGCCCTTTTGTGCACTCAGGGAGACCTTATCTACTTAGAGCAACTCTAGTGGAGTCCCTAAACAGGCCCCTATTCTATTTTTAGGAGCTCAAGTAAAAAAAAACTACTCCAATGGGCCTCCTATTTGGACTCCCATTTTAGGAGACCTTCCAAAATTTAGTTGGAGGCCCCCAGGAACCAGGGGCTCCTATTCCCCACGCCCGACACCTCGACTGCCACACCGCCGCCGCCACCCTACCGCCGCCGTCCGTGGGATCCGGCGAGGTCCGGTCCGGCGAGCCGCCTGGACTCCATCGTGGCCGTGGAGCTCATGGATCCGCCCTCCTTCGCGTCCTCGCCTGCCTCCGCATCGTCCCACCAGTTCCCGCCGCCCCTCTTCTTCCTCCTCGTCCCACCGGTTCCCGCCAGTCCGGCGACCTCGCTTGCGTCTGCGTCCTCGTCCTTGTTCCTCCTCTCCATCCCCGCCTCTCCTCTCCATCCCCGCCTCTCCATCCTCGTCCTTGTTCCTCCTCTCCATCCCTGCTTGCGTTCCCAGCCTCCATCCCCGTGCTCGCCCCTCTTCTTCCTCCTCTCCATGCCCACCACGCTGACGACCAGCAGCAGCGCAACCAGCAAGACGCCCACCACGTCGACACCCACCACGCTACCGGTTCCTCTCCCATGGACGGCGACGCGTCCCGTGGCTTCTCCAAAGGTGGGCTGCCTCCCCGTCCGACGGTGGCTCGCACGCGACGTCGCCCATTCATCGCGCCGCATCCCCGTCCGACGCCGCATTCATCCCAAGAACATCCTTCTCCCGGCGGCGGCGGTAGCGGCTTACCTCCTCGGCTCCCCAACGAGCAGCCTCAACTCGGTCCTCACACGTTGACCTTCACGGAGCCTCACGCCGCCACCTAGGACGCCGGCAGCACCACAACATCACCAGCACACGTCTATGAGGTTGCCGATGACTTCAGCCCCAACCATTGGACGCCTGATGACTACTCGGTGAGTTGTGCTAATGTTAAGAGCTCATTGGTAAACATTTTAGATAAGCTATGTGCATGTGCTATGACAATCACAATCATATGTTCTCTGATCTTTTTTGTATGTGCTATTACTTTCTATAAGATTGTGTTACTAATTGTAACATTATACAAGTACAATACAAAAAGAAATCTAGTATAGACATTGTAGAAGATACTTGGCCTTTCTTGCTGGTCACTCACCTATTTTTGCTTGTTCCACATTGAGCTCAGTCATGTGCCTGTTCAGATTAGGCAGCCATTATTTTGCTTTTGTTTTGGTTCTGAGCTGTGTTATACTTGAGCTTCTGAAGGGCTGAGGCGTGCTCACTTGTCTGCAATTTGGGCCACGATGAGAACATATAGTACAATTGTAGCATGTTTGTTAACTGCCTGGTGTTTAGCTGTCTAGCCAGAATGCCATGTGACTGTTGTTATATCATCAAACATGGCAAGTGCAAATTGCAATGCAAACACAAGCAGGTCCATATCATCAATTCTGTCAACTCTGGTAGAGTACCTTTTGGTTTTGGTTATATCATCAAATGAAATGAGCAAAAATTTAAGTCTAGGAAGCCTGCATCTGGTTTCAGACGCATATATGTATCGGATCAAAAAAGAGGGGCAAAATATCCTCAAGTTCTGAATATGACACAGCATGCCTCCAAAACTCAAGATTGCCGGCCAGCAGGCAGGCAGGTAGTCTATTCATAGGGAGGACACACCATGGTTAGATTTGTTCTTCTTTTGGACAGACAGATGGGTATGGGCTGGACTGAATGAAGAGGCGTTGACTATGACCCAAAGAAAATTAGCATTTGCATTAGTTGTGATAAACAACACCGAAGGTAGGCAGGAGCTGGTCAACCTATGGAGGTATATCCATCCATCTAGCTGGTGCAAGTCTGAAACAGATAACAACAGAGAGAGAGAGAGAGAGAGAGAGAGAGAGAGAGAGAGAGAGAGAGAGAGAGAGAGAGAGAGAGAGAGAGAGAGTGGGAGACCATATGAAATATCCCTGCAGAAGAAACATTTTTTGTTGATTGAATCCAGCAATAGCCAGCTAAGAAGGATTTATGTTGAATGAATCCAGCAATAGCCAGCTTAGAAAGGTTTTTGTCGAATGAATCATCCATCATGCCAGCAATTTTGCTGCTAGTACACTTGCAATTTGAATACAAACTGAACTGACATGTTGCAATTTGCACTTGCATTACATTGCATGGGACTGAACTAACAATCTGGAGTTTATGTTTTTTGCAGGAACCAAGGGCTTCAAGTGCAGCAGGAAGAGGAAGAGGATATTTCACAACCATATTGACACAGGAAGCGGATGATGATTTGGAAGTGCTGAGGCAGCAGGATGCCACTCCAAGTACTGGCGGCAAAGGATCATCCAAGCGAGGCAACAACTACACTAATCTTGAGGATATCCAACTTTGCAAATCTTGGATTCATATCAGCAATGACCCTATCATAGGGAATAACCAGCCAGGGAAAACTTATTGGGAGAGGATCGGAAATGATTTCCACAGCAATAGGGACTTTGAGTCCGATAGGACCCCCAATTCACTCGAGCATCGCTTTGGGATCATACTAAAGGAGTGCATGAAATTCCAAGGCTACTACGAGGAGGTCGAGCGTCATCATCCAAGCGGCATTCCATACAAAGAGCATGTAATTGGTTCATCCCATACCTTGTCATTGCTATATATCTTGACATTGCTATATATCTAATCATGCACTTGATCTTTGATGCAGCTGCTTGAAGCCCAGGCAAGGTATGCCAGAAAAGCGAAGGGCAAAAATTGTTAATTCGAACATTGCTGGCTCACGTTGAGGCATACTCAAAAGTTTGAATCAACACTTGAAGGCAACAAGAGGCCATCCAAGTCCAGAGAGCTCAACCCCCAGTAGGAAGTGAACAAGACGATGAGTCAACCGCCCAAGGCCAAGAGAGCTCCTCAGTCCCTTCTGCCAAGAAAGCCCGACCTCCGGGTAGAAAGCAATCCAAAGAGAAGCTGAAAAAGAATGAAGGAGATGACGAGTACAAGGATATGATGCAAAACTTGATGGTAATGAAGACCGAGGAACATAAGATGAAGAAAGAAAGGTGGGAGAAGGATATGATGCTTGAGCAGCGTAGGATTGAGATGGAGGAGCAGCGGCTGCAGTGGGAGCAGGAACAGAAAATTATGTTTTGTGATGTGACCACCATGGACGATGATCAAAGGGCATATGTGTTGGCCAAGAGAGCGAAGATTGCGAAGGCGATGAGTGCTAGTGTAGGCGAGACTGCTAGTGGTGAGAGTGGAGTGTAGGTTTGGTGAGAGTGGAGTGCTAGTGGTCATTTCTTAAGTTTATGTGAACTTATGTCTGTCTCTATATCTGGATGCTAGCTGAATGTGAACATCTATCTAGATGCTAGCTGAATGTGAACAACTATCTGGACTGCATGTGACTGCTGTTTTATTTTAAGCCACATCTATTTCATATTTTTGTGCTATCTGTCTTTAGTTCTTGAATGTAGTCCAGAAAGAAGCAGCATCCTGAAAGGTGAAAACTGGAGTTTGGCATATCCTGAAATGTGAACAGCTATCTGACTGCTGTCTTTAGTTCTTGAAATTGTTTCTAGGGGTATGGGTGTGCAATTGTTTCCGATTTTTGGGGGTATGGGTGTGCAATTGTTTCTGATTTCTGAGGCACAAAATCAGTGTGGGAAATGAGTGTTTTTCTACTATGGATACCCTTCTGGTACAGAGCATGGAATAGAGGCTAGCCTATTCTTTCTGTAGAAAGATGGCAATGCACCAGAGAATAATTTTTAACATTACAAGACAGGGACAAGCTTGAAATCTATCACTAGCTTGAACTATGAATTGCCCACAAGTGCTCTACAAGATCATCACGAAGTCGCTCATGTGAAGACCTATCCTCAATCTCGTCGTGTATCTTCAGGAAGTCCTCTAGCACAAGCGGATTACGACGTTGGTAGTGCATAGGTTGCAACATAGGGACACCCTCCTGATGGTAGTTAAAATCATCTTCCTCATCTCGCTCACCCTCAATGATCATGTTGTGCAAGACTACACAAGCTTGCATTATGTACCATAGATCTTCCTTATGCCACATTCTTGTAGGACCCCACACAATTGCAAAGTGAGCTTGGAGCACCCCAAACGCTCTTTCCACATCTTTCCTCGCTACTTCTTGAGCCATTGTGAAGTGGATCTTCATGTTGCCCTGTGGATGTTGAAAAGCTTTGACAAACATTGCCCAGGCTAGGTATATCCCATCAGCAAGATAGTACCCCATTGTGTACTTGTTTCCATTGACCATGTATTCCACTTGTGGTGCCGTCCTAGAGGTCAGACTTTGGAAGAGTGGAGAGCGGCGCAAAATGTTGATATTATTTAGAGAACCTAGAAGGCCGAAGAATGCATGCTAGATCCATAGATCTTGTGATGCAATGGCCTCAAGGATCATGGTTGGCCCATCTTCTTTCCCTTCGTATGCTCCTTTCCAACCTACTGGGCACTTGTCCCATTTCCAATGCATGCAATCAATGGAACCAAGCATTCCTGGGAACCCTCTTGCACTATTAATTGCCAACAGCCTGGCTGTGTCCTGGGCATTGGGGGCCCTCAAGTATTCTTCACCAAAGACCTCGACGACAGCCTTCACAAAATGTTTCAGACACTCAATGATTGTGCTCTCTCCCATCCTCACATACTCATCCAAAAAGTTGGCCAAAATACCATAGGCAAGCATCCAAATGGCGGCAACAACCTTCTATATGGGAGAGGCGCCAAGAGTTCTGATGGCATCGGGCTTCTGACGGAAATAGTCATCATGAGACTCCACTGCATCCACTATCCGCAGAAAGAGCGACCTGGACATCCGAAACCTCCTTCTGAAATGTTTCTCACTGTATACACACTGGTCCGCGAAGTAGTCTAGGTAGATGCGATTGTGACCTTCAGAAATGTTCCGTGGCACTTTGCGGCGACCCAGCAACGATCCACGAAACTTTTTCTTGTGCTTGTTTCTCCTTGAGCCCTCAAGAAGATCAGCAATGATGAAGAGGTCGTCATCATCAGATTCATCCTCTTCATCCCACCCTCGACGAGCTCTAGTTCCAAACCTTGACATCTGCCATAGCAACAAAAAAAGGGAAAAAGTTAACAGAAAAGTTTGTATTGCTATTGCTTTCTTCTACCTATAAAAAGTGTAATCTTTTGATTTCGACATCTCATCTTCCACCTTAGTGCAACAAGAACAAATTCAAGAGACAGAACAAAACTGTCTCTTTTGTACTCATTAGCTTAAAGTCCTGTACTTGCCGCAACCCAATCCTGTAACAGGATTTTTTTTAGAAAAAGTGTTTAATGGTTCGACAAGCTAAGGTTCAGGTTGTACTTTCACCTTGCCTTTTCATGACTACTACATAATAGGAAGTCTGGAACTGGTCTAATTGGTTATAGATATGGAGTTTCTGAACCTTTCTCCTCCATGTTTCTACTACTTTCTGATCGCCATTTGTGGGATGGGTGCTAGTCTATTAGATAAGTCAGTAGTATCATTTGTACCATAACTTATCCACAAGTTGTTAGGTCATCTCGCTTAATTACCAACAAATCAATCAGTTAATGGTCCTAAATTTTTTATCAAATAAAAAAACAAGAACAAATGGAGTTGGGCAGGGGCGTGAAGGCCGGGACAGGCCGGGACAGGGGCATCGATGCGCGAAGGCTGGGACAGGCATGGGAGGTCCAACATAGAGGAAAGGAAGGGCCTTGGGCAGGGGTTGCTCACTAGGGCTCGTGAAGATGTCGTTCGGGTCGTGGTTCATGGCGAGCTGGGACGTGGCTGGGACGGCGTAGCGCGAGGGCGTCGCACGGCGAGGTGGTTCCAGCGGTCGATGTCGAGGCGGCTTCGTGTGGTCCAGGGGCTTCGGCTCGCCGTCAGTGGCGTGGATCAGGCGAGGCACCGGAGCTGGCGGCGCGTGGGCGGGGCGCATGTGTGGGGCGCCGGCGGCGCGTGTGTGAGGCGTTCTTGGGCTGGAATAGGGTGTTGGGCTAGAGTTGGAAGCAAATTTGGGTCCCTATTTTTTGCAGGCCAACATGCAAATGAAAAAAATAGAGGCCCAATTTGCATGCTGGGCTGGAGTTGCTCTTAGGGGCATTGTTGTAAACTTGTAAAACTGAGTCCCTTTACGGTAGTTTGCCGGCCGAGCGAGGGAAAAAAAGACTCCTTTTCAACTTTTCGCGATTCTGGGAGGTGGCGGCTCTGCTCCGGGCGGCGGCGCGCGCACAGGCTGGTGCGGGCGGTGGCGGGCCACTAGCACGGGAAGGTCGCGCGCAACGGGCGGCAGCGACAGGCAGCTGCTTCGGCGAATCGGCGGGCGGCCGCGGCGGGCAGCCGCGGCGGGCGGCCACGGCGAGCAGCTTCGGCGGGCGACTGCGGCGAGTGGCCACGGCAGGCGGCGGTCAAAGGGCAGCCGCGGCGAGCAGTGAGCAAGGAGCAGCCACGACGAGCGGATCCTGCGAGGCTACGACCTGCACTGCTGCATGCCTAGAGTCTGTGCTTTGCTTTGGGGGGCACCGGCAAGAAGCTTCTCGACCACCCTACTCTGACTTGATTAGCTACTTACTAGTAACTAGGATCGTTCAAACAGTCAGTCAGCAATGCATACTTCTTTCCTAGTTGAGTGGATCTGCGTAGCAGAGCCCAATCTTCTACCACAAGCTCTGACCTGACTTATTGTACTTGATTCACCCATGTAAATAGACAAGGGCTTTCATCCCATAAAAGAGAAGTGAGTCCGCATGTCGACAAATGATTTGGAATTGGAACTGGCCACAGAGGAAACCGAAGCCCTAACTCCCCATTCTTTCTATCTTACATCGCCATCGAGCCCTGGCTGTAGAGTCATAGGTTTCTAATCGCAATGGATTTATGTTTTCTTTGGCTTTTCCATTCGCTTTGTTCAACCCTGATCTGGATAGATAGCTCGGCTTCTATTAGCTGAGAATGGTTTTGTCAAGGAAAGGTTTCGCTATACAACAACAATGAACTCACTTCTGATCAAATTGGATGAATCGGTAATCTTTCTCTGTCTTGTGAGAGAGAGTCACTTGCTGTATTGAGAGCGGGTGGGTGACATGCATTAAGCGAAATCAGTTGTTATGTTTTTGATCTTCTTTGTGCGAGCTTGACTGAGGAGACGTGTTTGGCTTGGATGATACCGCTATGCTCCTATTCACTTTCAGAGACCGCTCTGAGTTTGCCGCAGGCAACCCTTTCACTAAGAACATTTTCGCCATTAACGAAATGCCACTATTCCACAATGCTTCTTTGATTTATGTGTAGGAGCGGTAGTAGTGAAGAAAATGGAGGGAGAAGAAAGAAAGCGATGTGACACGAGAATAGATCTCATCCGATAGCCAGCCATGCCATTAGATAGATCCGCTCTGAGTCTTCTGCAGGATGTGATCCGCTTGGTCTTGTGATAGGGGCTTGAGGAGGAAGAAGAGGGGATTTCTGAAAAAAAGAATGAATCTCCTTATTTATAGGGAACAGGACGTGTGACTTCCTCAAACGAAACGAATGTGGCTTTCGTGATAAGGCAAATCCTTCGTTCGGTACAATCAACATATTGAATCTACGCTCGCTCGGCTCGGTGCTGAATGAACTCCTTCATTGATTTCGGGAAGTCCAGGGTTGGTACCGCTTCTTAGTGAAAGGTAGGTTGTTAATGATACCGCTTAGTCAATATAGGTTAAATGCAACGACCAATTGACATATAGTACTGTGCTTAATTAAGTTAAGTTCGCTATTCTAGTGTTATGTTCAGTTCACTGTCTCCACTCCACTATTCTTATTATCTTACGTAATAACTTGCCTCTTCTTTAATTGATTGGAAAGCTGGTCAATAAAATGCCCCAATGGTAAATCCATTGAGTAGCAGCTCGTATCCAAGGAAAAGAGAGCGTTGCAACTTCTTTCAAAGACTTTCCGATGTAGTCGCGTAGCTATTGCTTCTGTTCCAGGAAAGCATACGGATGTTTCTTACTTCTATGTTCTGATTGAGCTGAATCCTAGGTTGTTATGGATCAATGCTAAAGCCATCCTTGAGAACACAATCCCTAGCAATCAATTCTACTTAGTTCAGTTATTCAGCTTTCCAAAGGGACTCACCTACATTCTATCCGCAACATACTGGTATCCATATCTTTTGTTGGGAATATCCGATTCGTACTGGTAACTGAAGAATATCCGAAGCAGCCTTATCCGATCCAAGTCTTATCCATATCTGCTTCGTACCCGCGCCATTTTGCAAAAGTAAGCCCAATAAATATCTATCATGATTTGTGCAATTCAGCCTCAACGTCCATAGAATAAAAGTGAAATAAAAAGCGTCCGCGGAGCGCCTCAGTGGAGCAATGTTTCCTCAATGAAATCCAATTTGTGCTTGAGATGTGCAATAATGTATCAAGAACGCTTCAATCGGCTTCAGCTGGTTCTAACCATCGATAGGTGGATAACTTCCACCAGAGTGTTGCTGCAACTCACACCGAGGGACAGGGGGTGTCGGTTCAGACTTCCTATTGCCAAAGGTACAATAAAAAATGTGCAAAACTAGTCCCCAGATCATGTGGTTGATGGTGCATGTGGTAGCCCTGGGCAAGCTTGTTGTATAAAAAAGAATCTTGAGAAAGATAACAACTGTTATAAAGTAAATACGTTAGTTGGGTTGGTTTAGCTGGTTTATTGGGCTGAGTGGTAAAAGGCTATTCAATTTGGTCGGGTAAAGGATGGTTGACTCCCAACTGTCAAAGCGGTATGTCTTCACAAGAACGAAGGCCCCGAACTTGGGATTCCGTGTGAGTAGCGACTTAAAAGATCGAGTTGTTGAAGCGAAATCTACGAACTAGTTTCTGAGCAGTCGTGAGTCAAGTGGAATAGGCCTAAAATGCGAATTAGGATGAAAGACATCTTGCTTCAAGACTTCCATAATATACTCATATGTTTGAACTGAGAGAGCTTCATTTTCCAATAGTGCCAGGACCTATGTTCCATATCCATTATCTTTTCCTTGTCCTTCTTGTCGAATAGAAAGCAAATATATGTTCTGCGATAAAGCATATGTCCTATATTTCTATCTTTCATTCATCTTACCATACTTCTTATTTCCTCTGACTATAACCTGAACCAGCCAGAGTTCAAATTCCGATCGGAAAAGTGAAACGTATCTTCCTTAGTGAAGTAGAGCGTTTCAAAAATTCCATGCATCGCCGGCTCTCACCAGTCCCGATGCAGGTAGAGTAGGACATGTGCGTTACCAAGCATGGCTTAAAAGGCTTTTCTTGGTGCGTTCACTACTCGAAACGGGTCCTTCCTCTATCAAATATCCCTAACTAGCTTTCCAAGCCAGACGCGTTATTTCCAAGTTTCCTTGGGTAAGTGAAGAGATGAAGTCCTCTTCTTCACAGTGAAAGTAGCTCAAGCAGAAAGCAAGCAACTACACAGGATCACCAAAACGTTGTTTTTGTGCCTATGTTCACACTTCGTTCCTGCTCAACTGTGCTTTTTAGTTAAAACAAGCAAATTCGTTTGGTGTAGTTGAAATAATAGAATTGGAACTTGTTTGGTCAAGTAATGGAAACTCAATCAAACTCATAATTGTGTCAATGGAATCTTTTCCTTTTTGTTTAAATATTCACTTAAGACCATTCCAAGGCTCCTTTTCGCCATGCATAAACTAAACCAACAACTAGGATAAGCACAAAAATGAAAGCTTCGATAAAAACGGATACACCCAATACGTCGAAACTCATTGCCCAAGGGTAGAGAAAGACCGTTTCCACATCAAAAACAACAAAAACTAGTGCTAACATGTAATAGCGTATTCGGAATTGTAACCAAGCCCCCCCATGGGTTCTATACCCGATTCATAACTAGAAATCTTTTCTGGTCCTTCACTAACCGAGGCTAAAAGTCCTGAAATCAAAAATACCAAAAATGGGAATTCGCAAAATGGAGAAAATCATTGCAGTCATTATAAGAAAGTCTAGGGACTTAGAGCATATCCTATTTGAAGGAGGATGGAATTCAAATCTGGTAAGGGATCCTTCCTTCTATTGATTTGATCAAAATTCTTTTTTCTTTTCCTGTCTCTATGATTTTCGATGAATGAGCCTATGGTAATGCTTTTATCTCTATTCTATGTCGGAATAGACCGTCGAGTCTACTAATAAGGAAAATCAAACTATACTAAAGGAAACATAAGATATCCATCCTAAAATGGAAAAAAATACGTATATATTAGGGACTATACGGATTCGAACCATAGACCTTCTCGGTAAAACAGATCAAACGGATTATTATCGAAATGATTCGAACTGTTTCAAAGACCCAACATGCATTTTTCTACATTTGGCTCTTTCATCAACTGATGTAAAGATCAATTAATCCACCATAGTTTTTCTTTAGGGAAAGATAATAAGATGGCTCCCTGTGCTCTGATTGATTATTTGTCTTATGATCTATCTAGGAGCAATACCAAAGTGTTTCAAAGGAGGATTACCTTGACTTAGGTCTGCCTCCAGCCTAAATGAAATCAACCTAAGTGAAATGGAGTCTCTATCGTTCCGCTGCAAGAGTTTACTATGAGACTTCATACACCTTAAAGTTCATAGAACGAAAAGAAGTTTTTTGGAGGCCCTTATCCTCATTACGCCTAGCATTGAGTGGGCTGGATATTTACCTTATCAACTAGCAAATCAATAGGGGTTCTATTTGATTAAGCACTTGAATTGGCACCTGAATCAGACTAAACCGACTGTTTGTCAGGCTACTATTCTCCTATTCTTTCGAATCCATGAAGTAAGACATTGATTTTGCAATAAGGTCAATTATGTTCATTACATAATAAGTTCCCTTGAAAAGCATTGGCGCATGCAAATCACCCAATCATATCAGGATGGATCCAATGGGTGTGATTTTTGTCTGTATTGATCACTTACCTACGCTATAAGAAGAACGGCATCATGGAAGAGTTTGGTGTCCAAAGCCACACCTTCTTTCCCCCATAGGAACAAAGGTCAGGAGCTGTCGGCAGGGCGCTGCATTCAATCTGACTGATGGCTCAAGATAAGTTGGAGACGTACTTTAGATAGATAATTTATGTATTTCGCTATTTCGAATACCAAAACTCAAGCAGTGCTAATTTGCTAATCCAAGCCTTATCAATAATACCAACACGCCAGTCTGATCCAAGATTAGCAACCTCTCTTTCTCTCATAGAGAGAACCTCACTGACGCATTCAGGGCTCTGCAGTTGAAGCGTTCCTACCATCCATATATAGGGAATACACACCGTCGGCTTGTCGATCCGGGATCGCCTAGGATCGGGTGGAAGGTCGGAGAAGCCAGTCTTCAGTGGTGCTTCCTTGGCAGGCGGATAGTAGATCAGAGAGGCAGGCCAGTAGAATATGGAGTGGTTTTCGTTCTCTTGTTATTTTTTATGGCTATAAGTCTTTCTGTCTTGGATTCGTAATGTTTGGCCATTAGGTTTGAATTGCCTTCTCTTTCTGTCTTGGATGTGAATTCTTTTACTTATCCTAAAATTAGGAGAGTCGTTGATATGGTCTTTCTTGGCTTTGGCTTTCAAAGTGCAGGTTGAAAAGAGTGCTCCATATCCATATATGTGCTTGGAGGGAAGGCCACATCTTTAATTGTATTCTTTTTGAGGTCATCCTCTTCAGCCTGTGTTAGTAGTGCTAGTTTTGAGTTTCTTTTTCTTCCCTACTTAGGGGTTCTATAGAAAGGCTTAGAGGATCCTATAGTGTCAGTTTATGTTGGAATTGCTTTGCTCTTTTCTTTACAGCTTAAGCAAATAAGCTTGAAAGAAAGTGCTTTTATTTGAGTTGAAATGAAAGAAGAAATCGTCTATCTAGACAGAGTATGTGTATTATTCGGTCCATGCTTGCCCTTCTAGGCCCTTTAGATCTATATCTATCTTACTATCGAAAAGGGTTTTAGGAGGAGCAGAGCAAGTCGCGTTTACAGCCAGCAGTTCTTATGGGATAGATTCCTTTTTTCAAAATACTGATGTGACTTTGATCAACTCATTCTACTCGTTGATTGCCTCACACGCACCTTTAGTTTACTTATCTTTTGAAGTGGAAATAGCAATAGAAATAGGAAGACTATCATCATTGCCGGAGCTATTCCATTCCCGCGTAACCCTTGCTTTTCAGGGGAGGAGGTTCACCATCAGAAAGGCATGGGACAACAAACTCTCTTAAAGCTTTCTTCGAATAAGTCTTTCGCTTGACTTGGCTTAACGGCTTTAGTTCTGTAAATGCTTTCGTATGAAGCTTGAGTCAAGTCTAGTCTCATGCAGTGAAGATCGTCAAGCAATCATTGCTCGTCTCTCCGAAACCTATTGATAAGGAACGCGTTCAAGTGTATGGAATAATAAAACCTTTCACGTATTTGTTAACATAGCGTTGGACGATTGATTCCTCTCTTTCTCCATGGCCTGCTTCCCATAACTGGCCTTACTAAAACTTACGAAATGATAATTTTCCTAAATTTCCGGTTAACTGCTGACTTTCTTTGCTAGCTCACCCTCTGTCTTCAGGAGGAAAAGCTTGCTTGAGTACCTTACTTGAAAACAAACCGCTTGAGCTGTAACCGAAACAGAAAGGTTTGATGAGCCGCTGCTTGCTCTCTAACTGCTCTTACCGCTTCTTCTTCTTGACCTCTGCTCACTGCTGCCAATGCTGTGACTGCCGCCCCTATCTCTAAAGCTGCGGATTACAGCTCCTGATTCAAGCTGTTCAAAGTCAGAAGTATGAGTCTTGTTTGTGACATTCAATTCCAGAATGAACATTCAAAGGAAAAGTAGTATGGGACAGCCTGCAGCTTGCTATTACTGACTAGCGGCTGCCGACCGAAGAACTGAAGATCTTCAATCTATGTTTGAGTGCTCTTGCGAAAGAAAAGAATTTCGAATGCTAAAATTACTTAAAAAAATAGGATAGGATCGCGGATTCCATATATTTTTCTAGAAAGAAAGATACTGTACTCCGCACAGGCTACACCGCATCCTTCAAAGCCATTTAATGCCTTCTTGCCTGCCTTCAGTTCATGCCTTCAGGCCGGCCTGCTCTTGCCTATGAATGAGATGCCTACTTCCCATTAAGTAAAAATACCTCATAGACATATTTGAGATAATACTTAGTTAGTTTAAGAGAAAGATAAAGATGGCATGAGACAATGCTGCAGATGAAGGGAAAATGAGCAGCAACGCTGCAATGAGGAGAGAGGAGCAGTGAAGGGCACGGGAAAGAGCCATCTTATGTTCATGTACGCTGTAAACTTGAGACATCTCTGAGGTCGCATATATTCCCATGTAGTAGGTGCTAGCATGCAAACTGTGCCTGCATACGTTGCCTGTACTGGCTGATGTACCTTTGACATGGTCATTGGTCTGACAGCTTCAGCACAACGCGAGGACAAACATGAAAGCGGTTCAGAGGCAACTGGGGTGACACCGTACAATCTCAATGGGAAGATTTTCAGATCACGGTAGTCCAGGGCAGCAGTCAGATATGCTTATCATGTGTTGGCTAAGGGTAGTTCAAACCCTATATAGGGCGTTTTCGTTTAGTAAGTAGTGAGCTATATTTCTACTATGGTGAAATGCATGTATACGCGTTCTTTATTTGCTATTCAAGCCCATCTGCTTTTATTTGCTTTCTGTTCGGTATAAAATGCTAGACCTTTTCTAGCTAGGGCAAGGCTGCAACCACATGCATGTACTGAACTCATGATGCATTATATTCCATCTTGGCCAGTACTCATCCTTTTATTTGCTCACAGTCAGAATCACTACTGCACTTCCTTTTCGTCCGCAATCTTTCTTTGTTTTAAATGGTTTAGTTTCTCCATTTCTAGATTAGAATCATTATTATTATTGGAACTTTCTTAGGTTGCAACTAACTGTACTAATTTCTTGGCTTCCTTCGATCTGTTCTGATTTTGAGATGAGATTGATCCGTTGTGCCTTATTTCTTGAAAGCAGAAGGAGCTTTACCCTTAGAGTGAATGAACGAGCCTAGGAAACCAACCAATACACTAATCCCGGAGCGAGGACTATCATGAGGAGGAAAAGGTTACTATTCGTGGTATCGCTCAGAGGACTATCATGAGGAGGGTGTATCCCAGGGAGAGTGATAGAGAGGTTCAAAGTGACAGACTGTAAATCTGTTGAAGGTATCCTTCTACGTAGGTTCGAATCCTACCTCTCCCACTAACGAATCTCTTTGTAGAAAAACAATCAAGGAATAGAAAGAGAACCAAAACAAAAGACGGAACTACGGGTGAGAGAAGGAAACTGTCCATAGTCCTTAGAAGGAAACTGTCCATAGTCCATAGTGAAATCGAATAGGTCCACTCAGGAAAGGCTATCTCAACTCCGATATTCTTCCCTCTCCGAGAGGAAACAATATCTCTCTCTAGAATGATAGAGTTCCCTGTTGGTTTCATTGCTTTGGAGTACAGTGTTTACCTGTAATACCAGATCCTTTACGTATTCTCGATTGATAGCGTATTCTCGATTGATAATTATTCGCTCCCGAAGTGGTGCACAACCTAGGGAGTATCCAGACTCGGTCCTTACGTCGGCGTTGGTTATAGAACTTGTTTGGATTGTTTTCAGCAAATAGGACTGATGGGTTGTAGAATAGGATTGTTTGTTTAGGGAAAAGAAGAATGTATTTCTCTTAGGAAAGAATTGAATCAAAGACATCAAGATGAATTCTCGACGAATTCCCAAGAATAGTCTTAACTCTCTTTTAAGTCCTCTATTCTCCGTTCCTGATACCCAGCCAGGGTATCACTCACTCTCCCAACCATCCGGACTGGTATCTCAAGGTTAACATCTTATTATGCTATGCTGGTAAAACCAACGCTTTGGTCGCTATAAGGCTTGCTACCATGATGGCTGTGCAGGTATTCACTAGAATAAGCATCGTAGCAATATTATTCTCATTCTCCAAGTCGAAGTGGGCCACGTTGGCGTTCAAGTCGACAATCTCCTTAAAGGTTGGATCTTGCTGAAATGTACTAATAACAGTATTCATTATGTCTTTCTTGATCAAGAAAGTAGCCCTCTTGTAACCATCAATAACCGCATCCGGGTTCTTAAAAGCATTAACATTAGCCAATGGGTCACCTATTTCTTGGGGAATCCCAATATCCGGGGGGTAATCAAACGGAATATACCTATACCAAACTACAACTCCTATCCCCGATAATACAAGGATATTAAAGAAACCCCAGACAAACTTATGGATTGATTTGTCAAAAGTGCAAGTTCTAACTTGTGTTATGCTACTAACAAATCCATGATGCACAAGAGATTTACATCCGCTTCCCATTTGAGTATAATGGAAGTATCTAGAAAACAAATCACGATGGCCGCTGCTGCAGCACAGAGACATCAATCCTAATTGTCTTACGAGCTTTTGAAACCTACTTTTTAGATAAGGTTTATTTAGTTTCAGAGCCCATTGTTTCTCTTCCCCTTCTAGATCATTCCACCTATGACTATTACTATAATGTATCTCATCCCGAATTGGGGATACAATATTCTGAATATTGACTGCTGATAAGCTAAACATAGTAGTAATTTGATTTAGTTCATTTATTTGAGCTATAAAATGTCGTATATAACGAATCAAATAAGATAGACAGATTCGTGTGAAATAAAGAACCACACAATTAAATGCCCACGTTGTTATATATCCGAATATATCTGACATATTTATCCAACTGAGTATATAATCCATCGATGTCCCACCAAAATAGAGTAATTGTTTCAGAATGATTTTGTCAATCACACTGGCAAAATTAACTCAACAAACTAGACAACCAGGAAGTTCCTGCCCGATTCTCAATACCGGAATCTCCAGGTAAACTAGAACCTACAGAATCCCCAGGGAAACTAGAACCTGTTGAACTATCACCACTAGTTGAACTATCACCACTATCACCATCGTTTGAACGATATCCTCCAAAGATACTAGCGATTATTCCAATCCAATCTTTTAACCATTCCTCAATCTCTGTATTGGATTCACTATCTAATTCTGAGCTAGATTCCTCATTTGATCCTGAATCTTTAGAATCCAATTCCACCATAATATTAGTATTGTCAATGATGTGATTCAATAATGAATCCAAATCATCGATGTAATTTATAAGAAATTGTTTTAAGAAGTTTAACATGATATCTTTGTTATTCTTTCTTGTTGTTACGTTTTGGTTGGATTTTGACTGAGTTCACTTATTGTTGTTAAAGGAGACTCAGTTTACCAGAAATAAGATAAAGTCTCTATTCTTTATCATTTTAGTTAGAATTCCTAACATTTTACTTAGAATTCCTTTACGAATCAGAATAGACTATTGATATTCGGGAGTACACCGACTGTTACACAGAAACAGACCAATACACCCAAACTTATTGATTTAACCCATTTACTATCCTTAATCGTAGGATTCTCCCATAAACCAGGGATCGTATTATCATCATCAGGCAATCTTGCCCACTCTTGATAAAAGGCATCCTCTCTATACTCTAAACCCTAATCGGGGAGAAGTCACTCTTCTAAGTGCTATATACGTGCAAAGGATTTCCTCGGGCCAGACAGACATTGGTCCTCGAGTGTAAAGGTAGAAGGGAGCTTGACTGCAAGACTCACCCGTCGAGCAGAGACGAAAGTCGGCCTTAGTGATCCGACGGTGCCGAGTGGAAGGGCCATCGCTCAACGAATCAAAGTTACTCTAGGGATAATAGGCTGATCTTCCCCAAGAGTCCACATCGACAGGAAGGTTTGGCACCTCGATGTCGGCTCTTCGCCACCTGGAGCTATAGGTGGTTCCAAGGGTTGGGCTGTTCGCCCATTAATGCGGTACGTGAGCTGGGTTCAGAACGTCCGTGAGACAGTTCGGTCCATATCCGGTGTGGGCGTTAGAGCATTGAGAGGACCTTTCCCTAGTACGAGAGGACTAGGAAGGACGCACCTCTAGTGTACCTAGTTATCGTGCCTACAGTAAATGCTGGGTAGCCAAGTGTGGAGAGGATAACTGCTGAAAGCATATAAGTAGTAAGCCCACCCCAAGATGAGTGCTCTCTCCTCCGACTTCCCTAGAGCCTCCGGTAGCACAGCCGAGACAGCGACGGGTTCTCCACCCATACGGGGATGGAGCGACTAGAAGTATGGAAATAGGATAAGGTAGCTGGCTGAGACGAGCCGTTTAAATAGGTGTCAAGTGGAAGTGCAGTGATGTATGCAGCTGAGGCATCCTAACGAATGAACGATTTGAACCTTGTTCCTACATGACCTGATCAAATCGATCAGGCACTTGCCATCTATCTTCATTGTTCAACTCTTTGATGAAAAGAAAAGATGAAAAAACCAAAAAAAAGCTCTGCCCTTCCATCTCTTGGATAAATAGAGAGGGAGGGCAGAGTCCTTTGGTGTCCCTTCCAGTTAAGAATTGGGGCTTCACAATTACTAGCCAATATTTCTCTCATGCCTTTTCTCGTTCATGGTTCGAAAATCGCTATTCCACCTTTTAGGTTTAGGTATCGTGAAAAGTGATACCTGTGAAGATCGTGCATTTTAGTCACATTCAGATCCATTTTTCGAGTCCATGATATAACCAAATTGGATGGATCTTCCACCCGTTTAGCTAAGAAAGAATAGATGCAGAGGTGGATAATAGACAATGATAGTGCATTTTCCTCTTGTTTTTGTACTTTTCCATCAGCTCGTGGAACAGAACTGAATGGAGCAGCAGAGTCGGAAAAGAAAGATACCTGAAATTTCGCCTTGGTTTCACCGAATTTAGGTTGGCTCTTTTAACAAATTAATGAACGAAATAAACAAATATAGGGTCCTGAAAGATGGGTAAGTATAGGTATCCTGCTCCTAATGAATGATTTCTCGTTGTGGGTTGGCACCAAGGCTAGGGATAGACAATGAATGGTGGTATTAGCCATGGATTACATGTAGTCTCATCATTTACCCATCTTATGGAAGGCATTAACCAGCTCCTCAACTCTCAAGCGGCTTCCTCTCTCTCCGTTGATGTTGCCCGACCCTTTTGCCATAGATATACTGGATGAAGCTCCTGCGCAGTAACCTAAATCAATGGAGAAGGTAAGGACCGGCATAGGATAGAGAGTGGAATCATCCGCGTATCTATTATTAGTTGAGAACCTTAAAAGGAGCTATTGTGACCAATCTTTTTTGCTTTTATTTCGACTTTATTAGTTAGGCACAAGGTTGACACTAAACAATATCTAGAGGGAACACGCATTGCATCTATCCTTCCAAAACAAACCTACTTCTTTGACTAAGCCGTAGAAATGCTTCATACTTGCTACCCTTGCGGAACCACTAGACTTGATCTTGAGGCAAGACTTTGCGCCTATCCTGACTTCGTGGTATCAATAGGAGACCTTACTTTCACATACTACCTGATTAATAAGACATAGATGATCTCAGAATAAGACATAGATGGATGATCTCCGGGTGGTTTAAAGAAAGGGTGTGCCCTAGCATCTTTGGTCTTACAGCGAATAGCTTCCCCGCTTAACTAGCCATCCAACTCTATCTCAATTCGACACACCCAGACATTCTAACTAGACTTTCACTAGATTCAGTATCAGTAAGAGAAGTGGTTACTCTGCCCTTTGCCAGATTAGTGGAAAGTTCAGACAAGAGCAGAATAGAGCTGAAGAGAATGGGTTTCAGCAGGAGACCTACCATTTCTCATCAAGAACAATAGCTAAGGGCCCTGTGATACTACCGCTTGGATCTGGTGATAGTCAATCCATTGTCAAGCAAGAACTCGAAAACGAGAAAGCTTACTTTCACAAGCATAGCAATCCCAAATCAATAGAGAGTTTGACTCAGCCATTCCAGATAAATAGAGTTAGCCGTAGCCATTCTAGTCATTCCAAGCTGAAGGCAAAGATAATCGAATGCTGGAAGATACCTAGGGTGATAGGAATAGGAGCGGAGCGCCCCTTTCCTGTTCTGAAGCAAGTATAGTAGTGGAAGAACTGAGCACTCAACTGTATTGTATCTGGCTACTAAAGCAGGTGTGCATTTTCACTCTGGCTACTAAAGCAGGTGTGCATTTTCACTACCTTGACTTTCCAATATTGATAGGTCGCGATAGAAATCGGAGAGCCAACCCACGAGCTAAAGGTGGATAATCATACGAGCTAAAGGTGGATAATCATACGAGCTTACCAAGAGTCCAAGAAAGCGGGTGAATAACTTAACCAAGCATCACATGGACCAATAGCGCCCTTAGCGTGGGGGCAATAGCAACTAAACTAGTAAGGGCAGTAGCAACTAGTGAGGAAGACCGTACTTTGTCTTGGTTTGGCGGGATTCTTTCCTTTGTATGTAGGATAACAATCCTTTCCTCAATCAATAGATTCTGCCCTCTGCTGCTTCCTGTTGCAACATATCCATCCCATTCTCTTCGGGAAAAGCTGGCTATCCCTTGCGCCTTGCCATATCTATATTGGGCACGTCAGTCAACACACATTGCAGCTATCTTTTCAATCAGCAATCGCCCTTACTTACTCCGACCCATCAGAAAAGAAAGGAAGCCATGTCCTATCAGAAAAGAAGGGAACTGATCCTCAGCAAGAATTAGGCTTGAAGAGAAGAGATTGGTAGACGCAAGCAGGTTCAAAGCCTCTCCCCAGAGAGTACGATGAAGATACCGACTATCATTTGTACCCCTTTGGCATGGGATAAAAAGATTGGAATACTAGATTATTTCATTCATACAGTCAGCTCTTCTGCTTCCTATTTCATACTTTTTTATTGGACCCCGTATAATAGAGAGAGTCTCGTATTGATAGTATAAGCTATCTGTATCATTATTCTTATCCTTTATGTAATTTTAATCAGTTCGAGGGAAGAAGGGGCAAAAGCATGGCTAAAACCTTCTGCAAACTGCTATCTTCTGATGGAAAAGGGAACAAAAGCGTACCTAAGATCAGATCATAAAAAACATATTAAAACATAGCCATTTCGTTCAAAATAGGAACTGAAAGTGACTGAACGACTGAAAGGAGTGAGACATGTTCCCGAGGCAAGTGTCTAGTTATGCTATGGTAGGTAAAAGCATTCCTTCCCTAACTTAGTGCGGAGCACTCACTATAATAACATTCCTGCAGAGTGCTTCTCGGGACCCATACTTACCACTTTTTGCTGCTGTCGATTGAGCATGTCAATCTAGTAAATGAGTTGTAAATGCATGGGCCCTGTCCCGGTGTAGCAACAAGAGGTTTACTAGAGCAGAAGTGCCCTGGCTTCGAACTTGTTTCTGCTTGTTCCTGCCAACGCATATCGATTTGATACGAGTTTTTGCTGCGATGAAAAAGCTGATTGTTGTTGTTGCCCAGGCTTGAGCAAGTGGCGTACTCCCGCAGGGTGTTCTGGCCAGAAGTGAAGAAAAGAAATGTGTTAAGCTTTAAAAAGAATGCAGCTAATGATGATTGTATCTATTGAGAAGAGGAGATATGAGAAATACTAATCAAAGGACCCACCCATCCAGATGTTCATGACAGTTCGATTGCGGCTTCTATAGAGTGACGAAAACATGCTTCTACCTTTTACAAAACCTAATAAGACCAGCTTAGCTTTCCTGCCATCACTGAGCAGAGCAGGTCTTGTTAGTCATATTGCCCTTATTTTCGGACCAGGCTATAGTCTCTCTTGTCCCTTCGGCTGGCAGAGTCTAGTAAAAAAAGTTATCCTGCGCCTCTAACATGTAGTTCTTTCTAGCAATCCGTCTTCCGGGCTACTATCTCTTGTAACACTAGACTTCGGATCTGTGAAGTTGGCAAACAATCCATACTGGGCCTTAAGCTTTCTCGACTATTGATCAGGCTAGTTCACTCCTACTATATGTCAATTCGAGATTCAAAGTACTTATTTGCTGATTTGAATTCAAGACCAATACCACCCGCTTCCTCCTAGCTGAGCTTGGTAGCCGATGCATCAGCTCCTCCCTCTTTCATTTCATTCCAATGTATTTCTGCTTTGCTACTTGTAAGTTCTCTTCTCTGCTCCTAGCTCCGAATGCCAGTATGTAGAGAAGTGATGGAAAGGGTTGTGCTCTTTCATTTGAGAAACTGCCAACCAAAATAGGAATGTTAGAACATAATATTTAGATACAGGTCCCTTATGAATACTGTACTGAGTAAGATTCATTGAAGAAATGCTTCTCCGAAGCAATAAGTTTGTGGCACAAGCATAGTCTTCTGCTAACCTAGCCTTTCCCATCTTTCTATTAAAACAAATGTAGCTAACGTGAACTAAAAGCAAGCTCTTGTTCAAGGAAGTATAAATTGTTAGTTGTTGCTAGCTTGAACTGAGTTGTTCCTGTTGGTGCTAGGGTTGCCAAGGGAGTTGTAGCGAGATGCTGCTAATGCAAGCTATTTCTGATGTCCTGGACGATGCAGCGGAAGTGAAAAGAAAAAGATATGATGCTTAGACTGTTCAGACAGGGATGATGGATTTCTAGATATAGGGTTTATTTGAATGTCTGGCCAAATGCTTACTTTCGTTATGCTTGTCCTGCAAAGCTGGATCTATGGTTCGGTTGCTTTGAATGTCTGTTCCGCCTCTGACCCGGCCCTTACCTCTTTCTTGACTCGGTTTTTCGCAGGGGCATCGAATTATTTGACAAAAGAAACGCCAGTTTCAAAAGGAATGGCACCGAAAGGTGTCAGATGATGATTGAACTGAACTATCTGAATCTGAAACCGCCGACCCTGACTCGTGCTTTTTTGGACTCAGCTTTTGCAGGATCCTGTGAGGCATTCGAATTCTTTGGCAAGTCTCTTCTTGCTAGTGTTGTACGCGTTTTATTCCTTCGCAAACCAGAACTAGATAGGGTTGATGACTTCACTTCTCTACAGGCCGAAGGGAGCTCGGATAATTGAATTCAGTTTGTCCTCCGCGGACTAGAAACCTGTATCTTTGGCCCATCCCATCTAAAAAGATAAGGAAATATGCCATACTAGGTCGGGATGGCAGAAAAGATCAAGGGAAAGAAGGGGACAGACAAGAAAGATACAGAAATCCGTTCCTTCAACTAATAGGTTTCTTTTCTCAACACCAGCTCTCCCCTCGATTGCCATCAAGAGGAGGATTTGCCAACTTGAATGAAGCAAGATACCGACTTTCATTCAGATCTCTATTCCAATCAGAAAATAAAGGCTATCATCAAGGGAATTCCATCTCTGCTTTGATCAAACGGAAACATCATATTTGCTTGTGCCACGAAGGTAGCTGAGGATCCACTGTACTGCCTTCCCTCAAGTCCTAGAAAAAGGGTACCTCTTCAAACTAAAGATAATTTATAGCTTTATGCGGGTTATATAAAGATAATGTGCATTTCTATTAATGAAATGGTGGTGGATTTCATAATTGCATAAAATGAGAGGAAGACAGGAGGTAGGATATCAATGGAAAGGGGGTTCTACCTTATTATATTAGGTAAGGGAGGTTCACCTTTACTTGGCTAGGGGTTGTATGAAGAAAAGGAAAGTATACTCCCATTCGAAATTACAAGCAACGGAATTCGGATAGTGAGCTGGTTAGAAAAACCAGGGAGGATGGTTGTAGCTGTCATCTACCCAGGAGCGGAGCGGGGCCAAGGAGAATCAGAGCTGCTAAGGAAACTGGCACTAGGGAGAGCAACCATGGAGGAACAGTATTGATGTACAGAAGAAGGGAGTAAGAGGGCTCGTCAACCACCCTTGCTTTCGAGGAACTGTTTAGTCCGTCTGCTCAGTTCCGGATATGAATGATAGGTTTTTCCCGTCATTAGGATAGGAATCAAGGGTTGAAGGAATAGCACTTGGGAGCGAAGCAGAGGCAAAGGACTACGAACTCGTACTATCCGTGATAGAAGAAATCCTAGAAAGAAGGATCAGATCGTAAGCGAATAGTCGAGAGAGCGTAAGCGACTTCAGTCAATGCAATGAAGGCTAGGAGAAATCCCACTCAGGAAGATAGGTTTAGGAAGATGGCACTGGAAGATAGTACTACCCATGATGAACTCAGATTGGGCTGGCTATCGAAACTTCTTCGTCTAGTCTAGATTGGTAGTACGGGAGACAGTTCTTCTTTGTTATTGGAGTCGAGGTAGCCACCACCGGGAAAAGGAAATCGGCCTTCATTCGTTTTCTTCCTCGTAGTCAGTTTTCGTCCTCGGCTAAGGTATCATCAGATATAGAAGAAGCGGAGACAGGGTGAAATAGCTAAAAAGGAATATAACTCGTCCGAGGAAGTGGGCGCTGGGGCAGTGGGAAGGTCTCTTTCGTAGAGAGGGTAAGTTCTTGCACCAGCATAAGCTTTTCTTGCACCTTCTTTAGCATAGGGTTGGGTTGCAGGTGAAGTTATGGCTCTGCTTTCTTGATCAGCTTTCTTTGGAGCAGGAGTGACAGTAGTTGTTTCTTTTCGAATAGGAAGAAAGGCCAGTCACTCGGATTCGGATCTGGTTTTGAACAAAGGAATCATGGAAATGTTCTGATTAGCGAACAAAGAAATATAGGAATTCGCGCGAATGGAGCTTTGACTGCCGCGAAAGCCAACAACCAACATCAGCTTCTAGGGATAGTAGGAGCAACTGGAGGTCTCTCTGAGAGGTGTTTAATCGAATGCTTAGTGGGCCCCAGGGATGAAGGGAGCCTCTAGCTTTTTTCAATTGGTTGATTATTAACAAGGGTGATCTCATCTTGATAAAGACATCTAGATAGAAGTCAGGGAATTTCTCGCAATGTCTAGCTGTAGATATACAATTCTCATGAACAGTATAGATAGGTGTATCCATATCAAGAGATTCCACAAATTTCATTGCTATATACCCATCCCTCTGATGGATTAAATTGACAAATGTGGCGGTAACACTCTTACGACGGTCTTTTTTACCGGTCACAACATTCCATTGTGATTTTTTTCTTATCCATCTTCTTTTTGACTTTATCGTATACTTGTACATATACATTTTTTTTCTCATGGCAGAGATAATCTTGTAAAGTACACAAATTCATTTAGGATCCGAACTACTTGGTTCGCTGACGTGACTACCCAAGCTATATCCCGAATTAATTGTATCAAGTTATCTACTGTCTTATATTTCTCGCGAAAATACTTAAAGAAGATTTGGGCTGCTGTAAACCCTTCTTTACGGGTTATATGTCAAGATAGTTTAGCAATGATACTATCCTTAACAGTTGACATTAGTGTCTTACCATAGATCAAGGGCATATACACGCTCTTTACTAGTTTCCGATGATCGAGATTCTCGATAAGAACACTTTTCAGTGAATCAGTCAAGTCTTTAGTTGGTTTTTCTTCGGAAATGTAGACCTTGAGCTCGACTGATTGTGTGGTGTACTGAAGATCGAGAAAAGCGGATTTCTCCCATCATCATCGTCTTTGTGAAAGTTTAAAGTATGGAATTCTCATGTTCCAATCAATAAGTGAGATGCTGTGGGCGAGGAATCTTCTGTCACAATAGAGGTCTTCTTTTCGAATTTAAGTGGGACTAGCTTCTTCCTTCAATTGATATTACTGACAATCTAGCAATTCCATCCTTTAGAAGAAGATAAGTAAACCATTTCTTTTAATTGCATGATTGAGTGATGGATGCGGACAATCACAAGCCTACTTTGTTTATAGAAAAGAGCGTATAACCCCCGATCCCTACCTGTTGCAGAGAATCTATCGTGGGCCTCCTCTTCTGTGCCATTTGCCGCCTAATACACTATTTAAGTATAATGTTGTTTGCTGGTGCATATCTCTTGATTGACTATTTATTGGTTATTAAGCATTAGTGAGCTGACCTATGTACAAGTTCTGAGTCAACCCCCAGATCTGTATCTCCTTGCCTTGTAATCTCTCATTCATCTATTTATGTGCATGCTTTAGCGAAGTCTCTAGCCCCATAAATATTAGTTAATGCGTGATGCGTAAATCAATAACTAAAACTAAAGTGTCGATCATCCCATGCTACCACAGGATTTTTCAACAACATGACATATTGAGACAAATCTATGTTAGAGCCGCCATTTCTTTATGGTTACATTAGTGTGGATTGCGGGCGGGTAGCGAGTGTCACAGGAACCGACCAATTTATAAGAGCACAAGTACAAAAACAATCGCCGAAACGATCAAATTCTCGAACTTGAGCCCATATAAACCCGGTAGTCAACCGAAATCTCGAAGGATTTCAAACCAACTTGCATACAACCAAGATCACAGTAATTCAACATAACATATCGTACGTTACAACATTTCGCATACGTTCGCAAATAGGTTACATCATCACAGAGTCATTGTTATTACAAAACAAGTCTTGTAAACATGCGGAAGCAAATAGTTTAACTCACACACCGAGTTCAAATACACATACTGGTTTGCTGATCACAGACCGCAAAAGCATTCAGATAAGAGAAAAGAGATCATGCCCATGATCTAGTCTTCATCACCCTGCCGGGTGGAGACAATACTTGCAGAATCTCTGATATAGAAGGTCAACTACAACAAGAGGGAATAAACCCTGAGTACGGGAATGTACTCAGCTAGACTTACCCGTCGAAAACCAAACAAATGACACCAAGGATTATGCAAAGCTTAATGTAGTGGAGCTGACTGACACTTTCTTTTTGTAGAAAAGCATAAGTAATAATGATCAACTCTTAACCTAAACTAGCAGTAACTTTTTAGCCATTAACCTATCATCTATATTAGCACCTGTACTAAGCAATCATTTTATTAGGGTGCAAACATTAATAACCATATCAGGTATTCATTGTGGCAACCTTATCATCATCCATTTAACCATATCGTTAAATTAATTGAATCTACGTTGCCACTGCTCAGTCAAGTTCTCACTATCCGGGAGAGACGGCGATTCGAATCGATTCCTATCCAGCTGGAGGGGTATTCCTAAACACAAACCCGGCTTCCCCTGTCAGGGTCGCAACAAGTCACCTTTGGTACAATTCAGGAGTCACGGGTCCGAACAGATCGGCATTCTCAAAGAACCACTCTGCCAAGGTTATTCAGGACTCTAACCCGCCTTGGACTTATGCCAATGGCTCTCCGCACATCCTTACTACCTCTAGAGTGCCGCCACTGCTCGCGTTCCCGGCCTAAATCAAGCTACTAGGCTTCGCGGTCGGAACGACTTATCCGGTTAGCTAAGTGTTAGGCTGCGTTCAACATGACATGAGGACGTACAGCGTATCGGTCCTTAAATGACTCAGACGGAGTCACTATGTTCAAACCTACACAAGACCCCGCCCGGTCTTAATTCATTATTCACATGGTTCTTTTCCACGATAGCAAATATAGCCAACCGTGATCCACCTCATCCTAAAGCTCGCAGGTGACAGGAAATCACCTGACTTCTACCGCACTAAGCATGGCTAAGCATTTAACCCATTCCTGAACTTAAATAGGATTCCAGTGCGATATCTGGACAAGGAAGGATATATAATGCAGGAATTGGCTCCAACCACTTCCTATACTTAATGCATCATCAACAATAAAAGATACTCAATGTATTTGTAAAACATGGGAGGCTTAATATGCTTCAGGGCTTCCCTTTCAGGAACGAGGAAGGCTGGTGGTCAGGGCACTCGGGCAATTCCTCCGCGGCGACTGCTTCGTCGGCTTCCTGCACCTCGGGTTCCTCCTCCTGGTTGGCTCCCTTGAACTCCAGCAACGTCACTCCCTCCAGCACACCTATTGCATGAATGCACAAGATAAATATCATGGATGCACATGTATGAATGTCAAGGATGCTTGGGGAATGCACATGTTCGCTGTAGTTTGCATATTCCAACTTAAGCCCTATTCAAATCACTTTCACTTACCACGTTTATACAACCTAAGGTATAATTGCTCATCTTCCGTTAATGACCTAGCACCTGCACCTAAGCATATTCTCAAGTTAGGCTAACCCCTAAACAATCAACGAGAACATTGCACAAGCATACACTCAAGCATTTGTATTACAACCAAATGGAGACTATGTATCGGTATAGTAAACTAACCATAACTGGAGATTTATAAATCCAAATGATACGCAACAAGACAATCTGGAAATCTTATAAAATTATCTACAAAACATTTTTAGACCTCAAAGCATGATTCAAACCTTTACAAGGTCGAACTCATAAATCAACAGAATTCTATCCTCACAAGACAGAGAATAAGCAAAAACTGCAACCTAGCTTTAAACAGCTGTAGTTTCTAAACTACTAGGCCAAATGCCCTCAAATTTTGATAGAAGCTAGATACATAGATTATCTACAACTCTTGTATTCATTACAATCATAGAAAACTAAAATATCATGGGTAGCTTTCTAAAGTCCCCAGATCTGTCCAGAGGGACATAATGCAAACAAAATACTTAGTAACTCATGAGGTAAACATATAATTGGACAACACTAAATCTACTCACATGTCACACATATCACAAGAACACCAGAAAGTAGGGTGTTCATTCCCAAAACATTTTCTCTAATACCTTTCTTAATTTATTTAATTAATTATAGGAAATAGTAAACATATATGAAACCTACACCATTAAATCTACAAAAATTACAGTAGACCCTACATGCCCTAAGTAGACTACCATAAAAATTTCACACCATTTTAGTAAGTACAACAGCCTACACAAAAATGGTAAGGCAGAATGGCTTAAAATGGCATAATTAGGAAACCTTAGTGAAAAGTATCAAGCAACAAATTTCATATTTTTCCTAGCATCTATAAGGTACCAAGATACTACCTACCAAGTTTCATGGCCATAGGATTCATAATTAATTTACTAAAATTCACCCAATTATCTACCAATGATAAAAGGAAAATCTATAACTCAAAAACTACACATGCAATGACTCTCAAATTTTAACCAGAGCTTCTACTAAGGAAGACTAGCTTACCCACAAAATTTCACAATTTTTGGATCAAGGAAACTCAAGATATGATTTAAACAAGTTTGCATGCATTCAAAAACGCTTTTCAAGTTCCTATTTAATTCATCCAAAATTTCTACATAAAGTGTTCAAGACATATTTTTCTTAAATACTAGACCTAACTGTGAGTCTAACAAAATTGGAACCATCCAATTTGGATCTACAAAACAGGAGATACAAAAATATCAAATCAGCATTCAAAACTGCATTTTTGAACTAGCCCTATGAACTACAGCCACTAACAAGCGGGACCCGGGTGTCAGCTGACCCCACCGGTCAGTGACCGCGAAAACAGAGGAGGCGCTACGACGGCGCGGCACACGGCGAAGCTCGCCGGCGGTGGCTCCTCCGGCAAAATCAAGGACACCGACGTGACCTCCGTGCTGAGGGGGTTCGATTGGTGCTACTAGCTAGCGCTACGACCTAGCATAAGGAGCTTGCCGCCAGTGATGGCGGCACGGCAAGGCTCTGGCGTGAGCTGCAGGCGACGGCAAGCCACGACTAGCTCCACAGAGCTCGGTACAAGCTCCACGAGCACGCGGGGAAACTCAAGGAAGCAAATATCGAGAATGAAATGGCTCCTAGCTAGCCCGACCACGGCGACCTCAGCTCTGGCGAGGACGCTGTCATGGCGGCGGTGGTGGAAAATGGCACTGTGCCCTTACTGAGACCCAAACGGCATGGCTAATAGGTGGAGGAGGTAGAGTAGGCTACAGCGGAGTCGTTGTCGAGCGGGCAGTCGTGCTTTTGCGGTGGTGAGCAAGCGAGGCGACGACGGAGCTCGCTTGGCCACGGCGGAGCTACGCTGCTCTTTGGCTGCTCCTGCTGCGAGCTAGAGAAGCGAAAGAGGGCGAGGAGGAGTGAATGGAGAGGCAGGCGGACGCGGCTACTTTGATGTCGACCATGGCCAGCGACGCCAGGCCGATCACGGCGCGTGGCGGCCACACGGCGGCCAACTTCTGTTGCCGGTCGACACTGTGCCGAATCTGAACTTCGTGTTTCAGCGTTCATCGAGTTCGACTGACAGGCGAAGTTTGACACAGATTTACTCCAAAACCGGGACGAGTTAGTGGAAGAAATGTTCATGAAAGTTGTAGCCCATACATCCATCTTCAATTTCTATTTAAGTACCAAGGACTAATTCCCAATGGATACAGAGTAAAATCGAGCCAAAGTCAGCTCCTTCAAACTGTAATTGCAATCAATACTTAGAAAAATTCTTAAGTGAAGAATCAGCCCTGATTTCTGGCTTATGGGCCCAAATTGAACATGTTGTGCACATTTTCATGACTTGGCTTCTAAACAAAGTTTGTTCCTTATTAAATTTGCTACAACTTTGCTTTAGGTTGGTCAGACATGCAAACATTCTAAGCTACACTTTTTAAACAGTCAAACACAAGAGCTCTAGGGATCCAAATTGGTCAAACCATGACTTGGAAACCTAATTAGGCAAAATGATCCACATGAACATTGTTCCTAATGACATTCTAGGTGTAACTAAGTTACTTAGAATGATTATTAACCACACCACACATTGGTCACACAAGAATCAAGCATCAGATGTATTGAAACAATGAAAAACACAAGAAATGTTGCAAATGTTTCATAGTCATGTTTCACATGTTTCATGATCTTGTTGCATAGTATTAACTAATCTTGTTTCACTAAGTGAGTGGCACATGTTGCACTTAAGTGTTGCACACTTTACATTTCATAAAAGAACAACACACATGAAATATACAACATGTTGCAATGTTTCGAAATCATGTTTCATGTGATATAAGTTCACTAAGGGATGCATGATGCTCATGTTCATGAAATGCAGTGCAATGTGGAAGCTAAACACCAGGGGTGTTACAGCCCTCCCCCCTTATAAAAAGTCTTGTCCCGAGATTTGACAAGCGTACCATTGTTGGTAGAATTCCTTATAACCTTCCCTCAAATAATCTTCTCTTTCCCACGTTGCATCGCGTTCACTACCCTGATTGCTCCACATGACTTTGTAGAACTTGACTACCCGACTCCGAGTCACTCGCTCACGAGTGTCAATCACTCGAACTAGCTTTTCTTCAAAGGTCAAATCAGATTTTAACTCGATGTCCCCCAATGGAACTCTCTCTTCAGGGACACGAAGACATTTCTTCAATTGGGATACATGAAAGACATTGAAGATAGCGCTCATCTCAGGAGGTAATTGAATCTTGTACGCCACTTTACCACTTTGTCCAATGATTTCAAACGGACCAACGTATCTCAACGCAAGCTTTCGCTTCACACCAAAGCGTTGGACACTTTTCATAGGTGAGACTTTTAGATATACGAAGTCTCCAACTTCGAACTCAATAGGTTTTCTACGTCTATCATCATAACTTTTCTGCCTAGCTTGAGCTGCGGCCATGTGGGTTTGGATAGTACGGACTTGTTCTTTAGCTTCTTGAACGAAATAAATTCCATAATATCTCCTTTCACCGGCTTCTACCCAGTTCAACGGGGTTCTACACTTTTGGCCATACAAAGCTTCAAACGGTGCCATCTTTATGCTCTCTTGATAACTATTATTGTACGAGAATTCAGCTAGGGGTAACCATTTTTCCCATGAGCCATTAGCCGAGATGACACAAGCTCTCAACATATCTTCTAAGATTTGATTCACCTGTTCAGTTTGCCCATTGGTTTGCGGATGATAGGCAAAACTTCTTACGAGCTTAGTCCCTAATAATCCAGGTAAGTGCTCCCAAAAGTGAGCAGTGAACTGTGGTCCTCTATCTGAGACAATAGTATGAGGGATCCCATGAAGTCGGACTATCTGGTTGAAGTACAACTCCGCATAGTCGGTTGGACGAAAGTCTATGCGGACAGGAATGAAGTGTGCCGACTTGGTCAGTCGGTCCACAATTACCCAAATTGAGTTAAAATTCCTCTAAGTGGTAGGGAGTCCAACTATAAAATCCATACTTATCTCTTCCCATTTCCAACCTGGAATAGAGAGTGGCTGAAGTAATCCAGCTTTCATGTGCACAGCCTTGACCCGACAACAAGTGTCACACCTAGCCACATAAGCGGCTATCTCTTTCTTCATTTTGGTCCACCAAAATTGAGGCTTCAAATCATGATACATTTTACTACTACCAGGATGAATAGATAATTTAGAGGAATGAGCTTCGGATATGATTTGATTTCTAAGCTCTCTATCCTTTGGAACTACCAACCTATCCTTGAACCATAACACGCCTTCCTCATCTACTCAAAAATGTTTAGTTTCTTGCTCTTTCATCTTGCGCTTGATGTGAAACACACCTGCATCTGTCTTCTATAGCTCGATAATTCGACTCTGTAGAGTACAATTGATAGTGATGTTGTGCAGGACTGTAGGATGAAGGAGCTTTGACAAATGGACATCACTCTCAATCAATGAGTGGCAATGAGACTTTCTGCTTAAGGCATCCGTGACGATGTTTGCCTTGCCAGGGTGATAGTGCACTTGGAGGTTATAATCCTTGATCAACTCGAGCCATCTTCTCTGACGCATGTTTAACTCTGGTTGAGTGAAGATGTACTTGAGACTTTTATGATCAGTGTAGATGTTGCACGCATTGCCAAGTAGATAATGTCTCCAGGCCTTCAAGGCATGAACAACTGCAGCGAGTTCTAAGTCATGCGTTGGATAATTCACTTCATGCTTCCGAAGTTGGCGAGAGGTATAAGCGATGACTCTACCCTCTTGCATAAGAACACCTCCTAACCCAATACCTGATGCATCACAGAACACATCAAAAGGTTTCTCGATATCCGGTTGTGCCAAAACTGGAGCCGACATTAGAAGAGTTCGCAGGGTATGGAAAGCCGCATCACACTCAGGAGTCCAGACAAACTTCATGTCTTTTTGCAGCAATCGAGTCATAGGCTTAGCTATTTTAGAGAAATCCGGGAGGAAGCGACGATAATAGCCAGCCAACCCCAGAAAACTCTGAACCTCGTGCACCGAGATGGGAGCCTTCTAGTTTAATACTTCTTGCACCTTGGTGGGATCAACCATAATTCCACCATCAGACAACACGTGTCCAAGAAAAGGTACCTTACGAAGCCAAAATTCACATTTGCTGAACTTTGCATACAGCTGGTGTTCTCGCAATCTAGTAAGAACCACCCGCAAATGTTCAACATGATCTTCTTCATTCTCAGAATAGACCAGGATATCATCTATAAATACCACCACAAATTTGTCCAACTCAGGCATAAACACTGAATTCATCAGATACATAAAATGTGCGAGGGCATTGGTCAATCCAAAAGACATAACCAGGTACTCATATAGACCATATCTTGTAGAGAAAGCGGTTTTTGGGACATCCTCAGGCCGAATTTTGATTTGATGGTACCCAGATCTCAAATCAATCTTGGAAAAGACTTTTGCCTTAGACAACTGATCAAATAAGATATCTATGCATGGTAGAGGGTACTTATTCTTGATTATAACTACATTCAAGGGTCTATAATCCACACACATGCGTAGAGATTGATCCTTCTTCTTCACAAAGATGACTGGGCACCCCCACGGAGATGAATTAGGACGGATAAGGCCTTTCTTTAGTAGTTCATTCAACTGGGTCTTAAGTTCAACTAGTTCATTAGGAGGCATTCTATATGGCCTTCTAGAGATGGGAGCTATACCAGGAAGCAACTCTATCTTGAATTCTACTTCTTGATCCGGGGGCAATCCAGGCAAATCATTGGGGAAAACATCCGGAAAGTCACACACGACAGGGATATCTGCCAGAGACTTTGCTTGCATCGCATTGGTCATGCAAGAAAGATTGATGTCCCTAGGTAACTGTACTAGAAAACCCTTCTGATTGCTAGGATCCCTGAGCATAACTACCCTAGTCGATGTATCGATAAGCACTCCATGATGGCTCATCCAGTTCATTTCCAATATCACATCGATACCTAGCCCCGGTAAAATTACCAGATCAACCTGATAACTTCGCCCCTCTATCACAAATTGTACATCCCCAACTACCAGCTTGGTTGGGATAATACCACTAGCAGCCCTAATACAATAACCCTCACCCTCAACAGTATATGTTTTCTACATAAACTTGGATGCAAATGATGGACTAATGAAGGAATGCGAAGCACCTGAATCAAATAGTACAACTGCGGGGTGTTGGTCAATTAGAAACTTACCGGCAGTCACTACCTCTCCTGAAGGAATCTCAGTAATATTAGTGTGGTTCACTTGTCCCTGACGGCCACCCTGGTAATTATTCTTCTTAGGGTAAGGGCATTCCCTTGCCCAGTGGCCTGTCTTGTTGCAGTTCCAGCATGGCATGTTGCTTGGTGGAGCCCTGGAACTACCCTGACTGGTAGTGCCCTTGGGAAGAGCAACTGTAAATGCCTTGCGAAACCCAGTCTTGGCGGGATTCTTCTTCTGTGGTGGGCGAAACTTGGCGGCTGACGCTAGAGGATGGAATGGAGCCCTTTGTGCGACGGGAGCCTTAGATTGTGAGGCGCCCACCTCATAGGCCCTCTTACGACTTTTTGAAGCAGCATACACAACATTGTTGTTCTCTTGCGATAAAGCATCACTCACAAACTCATTAAAATGAGCGCACTTGCAATTTCCCATGGTCTTCATCAGTTTGGGGCTAAGTCCCCGCTTGAAGCTTGCAATCTTCTTGGCATCTGTGTCCACAAACTTGGTAGCATACCTTGCAAGGTTGTTGAAAGCTTGCAGGTATTCGTTCAGGCTCTTATTTCCCTGAGTCAGCTTCATGAACTCTGTATGTTTGATCGCCATAAGACCAGGAGGAATGTAATTTCCCCTGAAAGCAGACTTGAACTGATCCCAAGTGATTTGGGCATTAGCAGGCATAGTGGACCGATGATGACTCCACCAGATGCCAGCAGGCCCATGAAGTTGGTGCGATGCGTACTCAGTTTTTAGCACCTCAGTCAAGCGGAGCAGACGGAACTTCTGCTCGAGAGTATTCAACCACTCATCAGCTTGTAGAGGCTCCTCAGCCTCCTTGAAGATTGGGGGTTTCGTGTCAAGGAAATCCTTGAAATCACTGTATTGATTTGGATCCGGTCCTTAGCGTGGACCACGGCCATCACGATTCACAATCGTACGGAGGGCCTCGGCCATAGTGCGCCGTCCTTCCGCAAGCATTGCTATTAGTTCCGTTGGTGTGGGTGGTGGTGGCGGAAGATCATCATCATCACTCACACCGGTGGAACGAGTACGAGGCATCTGCACAATGCGCAACCAGTAATTATTGATGATGTCAGCACATTGGAGAGGAACAATATAATCATGCCAAACTATATTTACTGACGAGAATGAAAACTCCATACAATAAACAGAGGCAATAATTCATTCTCCAATCACCACATCATCAAGTAGATTACTAGCGCCATACGCAGTGCATTCCAACATGACAAGTTTTAAACTTCACCATAACGTTACGCATCCCGAAGGGAGTGAATTAAAATACATTACCAGTATGACTGCAAAAGCTTAACTCGTGAGACTTGCTAACGAACTACTCATCGAAGTGATTACTGTCCACATTGGAGACACCTTGGACTTCTTCTGGGTATTCCTCTCCTTCTAACTTCTTGCCGAGAGATTTCACTTTATACTTGGGATAAGCAATTATAAGGGAGGGAGTAATGCAATATGAATGTCATGAGTGAATATGATGCATGCTCGTTCCGTACGTCCTCACAAACCTAAGAAAATTTAAGCTTTAGCGAACTATACGGTGGCATACATACGTTCTCTCAATTAGCGGTAACTAGTCGATCTACACGGTGCGTTGTTAGCGTACCTGCAGAAAAACTTTATTGCAGCCCAACCCAACAAGATATAATGCTAATTACACAAGTAATACTAAGATACTCTCCATATATACATCCCCCGATATATAAACTTCGGTATCCAAACTACCCGACAAATATACCCACAATTAAGTATCTTCATATATACATGTATGCAACATGTAAATACTCCAGTAACCACAACTAACTCTCCCCTAGACCGACGGTTGGACGGTCATGCTCTCGCAACTCACTCTTACCTTAGCGTAGAGGCAATTGATCCATACATTACCATTCAAACGAATGGCATCCATGCAATATCACGCCGCATGGACGACGAAATAGAGACAATCAATTCCCCCAAGTTAGTAATTATATATAAGCCACTTAGAAGTCCTTAAGTGGGCTATAAGGGATGTGATCACCAGTATACCATAAATTTTTTTTTGATTTTTGAACACTTATATATAACTATAAGTTTGAAAACCATTTTAACAACAAAAGCTTTTTGTTTTAAATAGCCGTAAGACATGTTTAATGTTGAATCTAGCTCCGATACCAGCTGTCACGGAACCGACCAATTTATAAGAGCACAAGTACAAAAACAATCGCCGAAACGATCAAATTCTCGAACTTGAGCCCATATAAACCCGGTAGTCAACCGAAATCTCGAAGGATTTCAAACCAACTTGCATACAACCAAGATCATAGTAATTCAACATAACATATCGTACGTTACAACATTTTGCATACGTTCGCAAATAGGTTACATCATCACAAAGTCATTGTTATTACAAAACAAGTCTTGTAAACATGCGGAAGCAAATAGTTTAACTCACACACCGAGTTCAAATACACATACTGGTTTGCTGATCACAGACCGCAAAAGCATTCAGATAAGAGAAAGAGATCATGCCCATGATCTAGTCTTTATCACCCGCCGGGTGGAGACAATACTTGCAGAATCCCTGATATAGAAGGTCATCTGCAACAAGAGGGAATAAACCCTGAGTACGGGAATGTACTCAGCTAGACTTACCCGTCGAAAACCAAACAAATGACACCAAGGATTATGCAAAGCTTAATGTAGTGGAGCTGGCTGACACTTTCTTTTTGCAGAAAAGCATAAGTAATAATGATCAACTCTTAACCTGAACTAGCAGTAACTTTTTAGCCATTAACCTGTCATCTATATTAGCACCTGTACTAAGCAATCATTTTATTAGGGTGCAAACATTAATAACCATATCAGGTATTCATTGTGGCAACCTTATCATCATCATCCATTTAACTATATCGTTAAATTAATTGAATCTACGTTGCCGCTGCTCAGTCAAGTTCTCACTATCCGGGAGAGACGGCGATTCGAATCGATTCCTATCCAGCTGGAGGGGTATTCCTAAACACAAACCCTGCTTCCCCCGTCAGGGTCGCAACAAGTCACCTTTGGTACAATTCAGGAGTCGTGGGTCCGAACAGATCGGCATTCTCAGAGAACCACTCTGCCAAGATTGTTCGGGACTCTAACCCGCCTTGGACTTATGCCAATGGCTCTCCGCACATCCTTACTACCTCCAGAGTGCCGCCACTGCTCGCGTTCCCGGCCTGAATCGAGCTACTAGGCTTCGCGGTCGGAACGACTTATCCGGCCAGCTAAGTGTTAGGCTGCGTTCAACATGACATGAGGACGTACAGCGTATCGGTCCTTAAACGACTCAGACGGAGTCACTATGTTCAAACCTACACAAGACCCCGCCCGGTCTTAATTCATTATTCACATGGTTCTTTTCCACGATAGCAAATATAGCCAACCGTGATCCACCTCATCCTAAAGCTCACAGGTGACAGGAAATCACCTGACTTCTACCGCACTAAGCATGGCTAAGCATTTAACCCGTTCCTGAACTTAAATAGGATTCCAGTGTGATATCTGAACAAGGAAGGATATATAATGCAGCAATTGGTTCCAACCACTTCCTATACTTAATGCATCATCAACAATAAAAGATACTCAATGTATTTGTAAAACATGGGAGGCTTAATATGCTCCGGGGCTTGCCTTTTAGGAACGAGGAAGGCTGGTGGTCAGGGCACTCGGGCAATTCCTCCGCGGCGACTGCTTCGTTGGCTTCCTGCACCTCGGGTTCCTCCTCCTGGTTGGCTCCCTCGAACTCCAGCAATGTCACTTCCTCCGGCACACATATTGCATGAATGCGCAAGATAAATATCATGGATGCACATGTACGAATGTCGAGGATGCTCGGGGAATGCACATGTTCGCTGTAGTTTGCATATTCCAACTTAAGCCCTATTCAAATCACTTTCACTTACCATGTTTATACAACCTAAGGTATAATTGCTCATCTTCCGTTAATGACCTAGCACCTGCACCTAAGCATATTCTCAAGTTAGGCTAACCCCTAAACAATCAACGAGAACATTGCACAAGCATACACTCAAGCATTTGTATTACAACCAAATGGAGACTATGTATCGGTACAGTAAACTAGCCATAACTGGAGATTTATAAATCCAAATGATACGCAACAAGACAATCTGGAAAGCTTATAAAATTATCTACAAAACATTTTCAGACCTCAAAGCATGATTCAAACCTTTACTAGGTCGAACTCATAAATCAACAGAATTCTATCCTCACAAGGCAGAGAATAAGCAAAAACTGCAACCTAGCTTTAAACAGCTGTAGTTTCTAAACTACTGGGCCAAATGCCCTCAAATTTTGACAGGAGCTAGATACATAGATTATCTACAACTCTTGTATTCATTACAATCACAGAAAACCAAAATATCGTGGGGAGCTTTCTAAAGTCCCTAGATCTGTCCAGAGGGACATAATGCAAACGAAATACTTTGTAACTCATGAGGTAAACATATAATTGGACAACACTAAATCTACTCACATGTCACACATATCACAAGAACACCAGAAAGTAGGGTGTTCATTCCCAAAACATTTCCTCTAATACCTTTCTTAATTTATTTAATTAATTATAGGAAATAGTAAACATATATGAAAGCTACACCATTAAATATACAAAAATTACAGTAGACCCTACATGCCCTAAGTAGACTACCATAAAAATTTCACACCATTTTAGTAAGTACAACAGCCTACACAAAAATGGTAAGGCAGAATGGCTTAAAATGGCATAATTAGGAAACCTTAGTGAAAAGTGTCAAGCAACAGATTTCATATTTTTCCTAGCATCTATAAGGTACCAAGATACTACCTACCAAGTTTCATGGCCATAGGATTCATAATTAATTTACTAAAATTCACCCAAGTATCTACCAATGATAAAAGGAAAATCTATAACTCAAAAACTACACATGCAATGACTCTTAAATTTTAACTAGAGCTTCTACTAAGGAAGGCTAGCTTACCCACAAAATTTCACAATTTTTGGATCAAGGAAACTCAAGATATGATTTAAACAAGTTTGCATGCATTCAAAAACGCTTTTCAAGTTCCTATTTAATTCATCCAAAATTTCTACATAAAGTGTTCAAGACATATTTTTCTTAAATATTAGACCTAACTGTGAGTCTAAAAAAATTGGAACCATCCAATTTGGATCTACAAAACAGGAGATACAAAAATATCAAATCAGCATTCAAAACTGCATTTTTGAACTAGCCCTATGAACTACAGCCACTGACAAGCGGGACCCGGGTGTCAGCTGACCCCACCGGTCAGTGACCGTGAAAACAGAGGAGGGGCTACAACGGCGCAGCACACGGCGAAGCTCGCCGGCGGCGGCTCCTCCGGCAAAATCAAGGACACCGGCGTGACCTCCGTGCTGAGGGGGTTCGATTGGTGCTACTAGCTAGCGCTACGACCTAGCGTAAGGAGCTTGCCGCCGGTGATGGTGGCACGGCAAGGCTCCGACATGAGCTGTAGGCGACGGCAAGCCACGGCTGGCTCCACAGAGCTCGGTATGAGCTCCACGAGCACGCGGGGAAACTCAAGGAAGCAAATATCAAGAATGAAATGGCTCCTAGCTAGCCCGACCACGACGGCCTCAGCTCCGGCGAGGACGCTGTCATGGCGGCGGTGGTGGAAAATGGCACTGTGCCCTTACCGAGACCCAAACGGCGTGGCTAATAGGTGGAGGAGGTAGAGTAGGCTACGGCGGAGTCGTTGTCGAGCGGGCAGTCGCGCTTTTGCGGCGGTGAGTGAGCGAGGCGACGACGGAGCTCGCTTGGCCATGGCGGAGCTGCGCTGCTCTTTGGCTGCTGCTGCTACGAGCTGGAGAAGCGAAAGAGGGCGAGGAGGAGTGAATGGAGAGGCAGGCGGACGCGGATGCTTTGATGTCGACCACAGACGAGTTAGTTGCAGTTCCCCCAAATCTAAACTTCGCGTTTCAGCGTTCATCGAGTCCGACTGACAGGCGAAGTTTGACACAGATTTACTCCAAAACCGGGACGAGTTAGTGGAAGAAATGTTCATGAAAGTTGTAGCCCGTACATCCATCTTCAATTTCTATTTAAGTACCAAGGACTAATTCCCAATGGATATAGAGTAAAATCGAGCCAAAGTCAGCTCATTCAAACTGTAATTGCAATCAATACTTAGAAAAATTCTTAAGTGAAGAATCAGCCCTGATTTCTGGCTTGTGGGCCCAAATTGAACATGTTGTGCATATTTTCATGACTTGGCTTCTAAACAAAGTTTGTTCCTTATTAAATTTGCTACAACTTTGCTTTAGGTTGGTCAGACATGCAAACATTCTAAGCTACACTTTTTAAACAGTCAAACACAAGAGCTCTAGGGATCCAAATTGGTCAAACCATGACTTGGAAACCTAATTAGGCAAAATGATCCACATGAACATTGTTCCTAATGACATTCTAGGTGTAACTAAGTTACTTAGGATGATTATTAACCACACCACATATTGGTCACACAAGAATCAAGCATCAGATGTATTGAAACAATGAAAAACACAAGAAATGTTGCAAATGTTTCATAGTCATGTTTCACATGTTTCATGATCTTGTTGCATAGTATTAACTAACCTTGTTTCACTAAGTGAGTGGCACATGTTGCACTTAAGTGTTGCACACTTTACATTTCATAAAAGAACAACACACATGAAATATACAACATGTTGCAATGTTTCGAAATCATGTTTCATGTGATATAAATTCACTAAGGGATGCATGATGCTCATGTTCATGAAATGCAGTGCAATGTGGAAGCTAAACACCAGGGGTGTTACAGCGAGAAAGCATTATCTATGTAAAATCTTTGTCTCAAACCAGCAAGATGTGGTGGAGAATGCGCTAACGCGCAACGACTTTCGCGCTAGTTGCTCAAAAAATCGTATAAAAATCAAGCAAGAAAAAGGTTCTGGCAGGCTACTGGCGTGGGACTGTAAATCCTCTTTCGCTTGTTTTGGCTGTGAGTTCTTCTATTGAATCTGTTCAATTTGGAATTTGAATGTCTTAACTGATTAGTACATGTGCATGAGTGACACGAGTTAGTACAGGAAAAGAAAAAGCTGTACCAGTCATGAGTAGTAAAGCTGTACCAGTCTTGACATGTGTTAGTGCACGAAAAGCCTAAGCCACGTCCAATCTTGTTTCATTTCTTTTCAAGGTTTATAAAAAGCTAATCCAGGTTCCTTTATACCTAATATGACATTTTTGGAAGCTTAAATGATTGCGCGCCACAAATTCATATTTTAGAAGGTTGATTTGGCCTACTTTTTACCTTTATTCCTCTAGTTTCTGTGAGACTTGGTTCATACAAGTTTGATACAATATGATAATAGGCTGTATAGGTCAGTTTGAACTTTCTTTGAACCAGCTAATTTGCAATTTTTTGATTCTTCATACTGGCATGCCTGACTTGAATTATGCTTAATTAGCACTCATCGAGTTTGAGCTTTCTTGAAGTTTCAATAAGTGCTGTTCAGGCTTGAGACTGACAAGAGTCAACGTGAACGTGTTACTGCCCCCGCGGGTCGACATGAGCTTCTCTTTGCTAGTTCAAGTCGACAGGAGCCGGCCAATGGCTAGAACAAGTCAGTTCAAGCTGCTTCGCACTACCGTTGCTAACGGATTCAAGTTGTCTGCAGTCGACACAAGCTTGCCGCTGCTGCCGCAAATCAACTCAAGCTTCTACCCTATGAAACAAGTCAACTTGAGGTTGCCCATCACTACTTAATCCGCTACCTCAAATCAACTCCAGCTCCTCGTTCCATCATGAAAGAGTAAAGCCCCAAAATGGGTACACAGCTAAACATGAGAGCAAGCAGACTCTTATACGTGTAACTAAGCCTTAAAAATGGGGGTGTGCATGTAACATAGCCGTCATAGAGCGGGTTCCCTTGTAAATATGCCCAGACCAGCGCCTCTTTGTTCTACATGGCATCTCGATTCTCCACTACATGACCCAGACCAGGGCTTGTAAACTGGAAGGTAGTATCAACCAATATAAAATTACTGGAGTTATATTTGAACAGGTTGACGAGATAAAATAATTCAAATGAAGAGATAAGCAGATGAGGAGATACGATGATTCAAAGGAGAAGTACATGATCTGCATGCAGGACGCAAACCAACCTGAGGCCTGAGCGAAAGGATCACGTCTCTGCTGTTTTGTTACGAATAGATGTACAAGCAGCATGCTGCTTAAAATTCCCTGAGTCCAAGTAGCTCACGTTTCCATATCAGGACCCACACGTCATGGGAAGTTGATATGGTTTACGGCTGCCATCCTAAGCAAGGTAATTAACGGATTATGTTCCCTGCAAGCCAGGGAGATTCGGCAGTTAGCATGGGGAGCTAGGTAAGGAGCAATCCACGCCAGGGTCTACATATAGCTAAGCCAAAAGACTTATCAGGCGAGTGTACGGAAGAACAACAGAGAGAGCCTTTGTTCCCATCTACTGTGCGCACATGCATATTAGTTCAACCTCTCACCAAGTCCTATACTCTAGTACATCTAGTAAGTGTGAGAGATTAGATTAATCTACTGTTCTTGAAAGGTGACATCGGGATCGATCTCGGTGGTGGTGGCGTTGTAACACCGAATCGATTTCCAACTTGTATAGGCACTCAGCTGCCTACCCAGGTGGGCGAAAGCAGACTTTGGTGAGTTAATCCGAGCAAGGTGAGTGGTCGGCGGAGACGTAGGACTAGTGGTCCGAACTCCGCCCGTCAAATGCGAGGCGCGAAGTGTTTCAGAAAGACTTTGTCCCCTTTTCCCGTTATGCGATAAATCCACTATATTACGATCAACCATTGATTGGTTTGCGGGTTCTTAATTCCGGATACCGCCGCAGATCAAATAGAATAGATCTCTTGCGGTGACATGACAATTAGAATATATAAATTATTTGAATGCGAACTTCTCGTTCTAAGCGTTGAAAGGGGTGAGGGCTGGCTTACTGTGATCTTGAAGCCCTTGCTAGGAGCTAGTCGGTATGGCTCACTATTAAAGAAGGTTCTGGCATGCTTCGACTTATCCCACTGCCCGCTGATATGTACATGGCAATAGAAGACTATACCCACTTTTTCGGGGAAGGTTTTCAAAAGCGCTTCATTGTGTGACGAGTTTAGACGAGTAAATAGGCAGGCCGAAGGCGGCTTACTAAGTGAGAAGGCTCCAAGCAGCCTAATAACGCATTAGAAGGGAGCTTGCTGCTTTGCAACCTAAGCGGTATAGCTAAGCTTACTCATCAAGGGCCGATAGATAGAGCAGCTCTTGTTGCTAATGGAGAAAGATTGGAGTGAAGTTTAGTATGCTTTCTAAGATCAGAGGAGGAAAAGAATGAAGGTGTGGGCAGGAAGGAGGAGGCAAGGCCCCCTCAATGTGTATTCGACTACTCATTACGGAACCACCGATTGATCCGATTAGACTTCCCGCGGGGTAGCACAGGGAACTTGCTGAATCAACTCCTTGGAATCGGAGGCCTGACTGAGGGTCAATCCTATGGTAACCTCAACCTAGGAATGCTTGTTTCACTTCCTTGACAGAGCCAACTGAGATGCTCTGTCTCGATGTTGACCTAACATGGATTGATTATAAATTCTGAAGGGTCTCATCCTGATCTCGCAAAGGATCAGCAATAGCTGTGTGTACTCGAGGACTCTTAGGGAAAGAAAAGCACTTTTCTCTCTCAGCAGTTAGACCGGCTATGGGCGGGTTGGTTATATACTGCGCCTTCCTTCTTTCGAACCTTTTGGTATGTATTGCCCCCTAACTATAGATCAGATCCACCGGACCAGAAACTCAATTCCGCACTGCTGCTGAGTCGTCGGACTTATCCACCTCAGGGATTCGTGGAATTTCCGTTTTTGAATTGCGTTGGGGGAAATCTACCAAAGCTAGGCAGATAGATAGACTCCTTTCCCGCTGCTAAGGGAGAGCAAGAAACTCAATCACATGATTTTTCACCAGCGCCCTTTTTTTTTGCGGGTACTAAGAGTCCTCTCACTACCAACCAGCAGACATCATCATCTGGCTGGGTCTTGCCGGTATCAACAACGAGAAAGAAGAACCAAATGGAAACAGCAACTAACTATGGCTCTTGGCCCAGACAACGTCCTAGGCGTAGGGGAGATCAAAACAAGAAGTCACGCCTAGACGACGACGCCCGTCCTGGGCTGCAGTAAGTAGATCGAGAGGTCGTTCCGCCCCTTGTCCCCGAAGATGGGTAATATGTTCTCATACAATGTTGCTCCAACTTTTTTCTAGAGGGCCTAGCTGGCGAGCGATCCCAGTCCGCGGTAGAGAACAAGACAGCAAGCGAGCGTACCTTTGTTCGCTTCTTTTCCACCAAGCACAGAAGTTTAAGGAGAACTGTAGGTTGGTGGCTACCTAAGGAAACTCCGATTCGATCCGCCCCGCGGCTGGGAGGCATCTACCTCATCCCGATCACAAGGAGAGGTTCACCATGATGGGGGGGGGGGGTCAGAGTTCAGACCAGCACTGCTGCTTGCTTGCTTTAGGCTTTCAGAGTTCAGACCAGCACTGCTGCTTGCTTGCTTTAGACTTTCAGAGTTCAGAGTTTTCAGACGGCCATTACTGCTACAGATTTGAGTAAAAACATAGTAAAACGTAACTCTTGATTAACGTGATAGAAACATAAGGTTATACGTAATTTTAAGAAATAAATGTTCAGCTCCTGTTTATGTTGATACTCGATAGCATGGCTTAGAAATTCATTAATAATTCCACCATACATTGAACAGTGTTGATAGTTTGCATATAGTGTTGTTTACAGTGTTAGATTCACAAAATACTTGCCTGCAGCTTGATAGTCTGCACAGTGTTGTTTATCATTTGTCAAGTATTATATAGTCTGCACAGTGTTGTTTATCATTTGTCAAGTATTATATATATATATATAGGGAGAGGCTATTCAGTAGCCGGCTACAGAATAAGTTATTCTGTAGCCACCTCCATTTACCATAATTTTATATACTAATTTACCGTAATGTCAATACATATTTACGATAGTTGGGTTACTATAATACACGGGGGATATTTACCATAACGTTATATTAAACCACTTAGTAAGGAGTTACTATAATCTCGTAAATTAACATAGTAATTATCGTAACTCAAAGTGGCTACAGAATAAGTTATTTTGTAGCCAGCTACAGGATAGTAGTTCTATATATATATATATATATATATATATATATATATATATATATATATATATATGAAGTATTTTTGGCCGGTTCAATTTATCTGGTCCAAAACAATTGAACCGGCGGTTCAATCGGTTCTAAACGGTTGGACCATTGAACAGACGGTCTCGCCGGTTCGATCTCCGGTCCGGTCCTAATAACTATGATTATGGCTGCATCAGTTAGGTTTGACCCTAACTGATAAAAATAGTAGATTGGATCTGATAGGCGTACGAGTTTATACACGTCTAATGGTTGAGTGGTTGCATGCTATAACCCTTCTTTCGCTGGAATCGGCTATTTAGCCGATAGCCTGTCTTTTGAGAATATATATTGGCTATCTACATGATGTTTACTTCTTTTTGTCTTGGTTAAAAGCTAGTATGTTTCTCAATCAAATCATATGATTTCACGTCTATCCTTTTACATCTTTCGCATGCTTTCATGATAAATCGGCAGGTTAGATCTTTGTAATTGAGTAACGATGATTGCCGATATGCTTGTTTTACTTATCATACATCATGAACATACTGGATATCGGCTCTCTAGTCGATAGCCTTGTATGACTGGCTACTTGGCCGCACATTTGGACCTATCTGGACAAACGACCGACATGTTCCACCTTAAATTACTGATCAATCTTGCTCCCTTATCAATCGTAGGTCAAATTGACTGGCACGCCCTCGATGTCACTATCGTCTGGTCCGGTGGTGCCCTTCCAAAGGTCGGAGAGAAAGCTCGGGATCTGCTCCGTGCGGGCCTCTCCCCGGCGTTGATCACTGTGTTCCCGGCGTCGAAACAAGTTTGGCACGCCCGGTGAGACAACAATCGTTTGGTTAGAAGTCAGATATATCCTCAATTTAATATTGGTTGAGCAGCAATAGGGAGAATCGGCTATGGGAGAATTTCATAACGTACCTCCACAAGAATACAGATCACGTGAATAAGAAAAGGAAAGCATATACACGTATATGAGCCTGTATATGTGATATGTTCGGATAAGCAGCTCTCTTACTTCCGTTGGCTCCGAGTCCAAATGTACCGAGAGTCGGCTATAGAACAACTTCGGAAATATTCTAAATTGAGAGCCGAGACCAGGTCTGGGAGTCTGGCACCGGATTTACAAGTCCGACGGCTGTACGATGATCACTAGCAAGGAAGAGAGATTTCAATAGCCGATGAAGTAATGGATAACACAATCGGCTGATTATTTTGATTAATACTTCCACGAAAGGAGTATATTGGAAGACCTCCATCCATCGACTCCTCTTGAGTGACACGTGCAGCTGATGAATGAAAATATCAATGAATAATAATAAATGATTATTTGAGCTGGCTCAAGTTGGAGGAAGCCTATGTTCAAGCTATCGGCTAGTTACACGCAAATGGCTAATAGCGAGAAATAAGACCTACACACTAATCGACAGCTACGTCAACTGCGGCGTTTCATACTAGCAGGTCCCCGAGACAGTAGAGCACCGGCGATGCCATGTTAATTCATCAGTCTCCTGCTGTGGTTCGGTTCGCCGTGGCACAAACAGCACAGAGATCGTCTGGCGCGCGCTCCACCTGGACGTGAACATGAAGATGATCATCGGCAACTAGCTAGCAGTTGACAAGGAGACGGTGCGGTGCCATAACATGTAACCGTCCACTACCCTGCAAGACTACAGCAAGACCAGCAATGGACAGTCTGGTCGACACTCGACAAGCTTCACCAGCACTTTTCAGCGAAGCGAATACGTTCAAGGTGGATAGATCCGCCGGATGTTCCTAGAGCGCAAATATGAGATCGTGAAATGACCAGACACATCTACGACATGCCGGCGATGACGTGAATGACACGTCGGCACTGAAGAAGACGGACGATGACGTGATGGATGCGGCCCAGAGTTCGTCTAACATCGTGCTGGCGAACCCGGATTGAGCGTGATCATGGACACTGTGTTTGCCAACTATGCCGGCTACGGCAGGGGTGAGCGAGAAGCGTGATAGGCCATAGTGCGGAGGATGCTGCACGGACTACCGCAATTTCTGGCTTTCGGCGACGACTAGGACTGGCACGAACTGCCAAGAGCTCACCAAGCAAGTACGCCGAGTCAGGGAGCTGCATATGTTCAAGGGGCACGTCAAATCCATCGTCAAGCTCAAAAGCTTCAACTTATGACAACCGATGGCACGCATGCCAGTTAAAAGCCAATGAGGTCTTTTACTACGAGCAACCGAGAATCAAGAGTTGCATCACGTTGAATTGAACCCCATTTGTTGCTCATCTCCATAGGCTCCAAGAACAGATAAACAAAGATCGGCTGGGGGTCAGTACTGGCTCAGTTTCCACTTCAGATGAGGCATCAGGCAGTAGGGCCATTTGGCCAGGCAGACACGACGTGGCCAGCTCAGATACCTCAACAGTAGCCAACCGTATACGACGTGGAGGACTTCGAATGCACAATCAACTAGCTATATGGAGCCGATGTAGCCACAATCGGTTGAAATTTGTTGCTCAAACAAGAAAAGGAAGAAGCTGATGTTCATGCTTGGCACTTCTAGATAGCCGATTATAATTATAGACTCGGAGGCAGCTCTTAGTCGGCTAGAGCAAGAGTATTTTGGTATTACTGGAACGAGGATGGTATTGTCAGCCCAGCAACGATACACTTTTTCTGTATTTAAAAGAATAGAGTTGAATTTCTTCATCGACTCCTGGATCATCGGTTCTCTGTGAGGCATAGCCGATAGCCGAGCAAAGGACGTGGAGGAGTCTGCATGCCAGACCTATTTTTCTTTTGAGATGGCAAGCCGATGGAGCTCTTGAAGTCAAATCAGCTGATTTTATCGGAAGCTAATGATGAAAGCGACGGACCAATAGAGCTGTTAAAGCTAGTTTATTGTGAAGCAAGAACAAGTCAGGTTGACCAGTGGCAGGTGCCCAAATACATACGCTATGTGACAAGGCTAAGAGTTTTATATTCACAAGCTTGCCTGTTTGCTTGCATGTCCGTCGTTGTTCAGCAAGTTACTGAAAATCTCGGCAAATAGAAGCTAGCGTGGCTAGCCAATGACGGCGACAGTTGTTCTGACTACAGTCTACAGGGACAAACTAGCCGATGGATGCAACCAGGGCACCCAATAAGGTGAATCAATCGGCTTTACCATCACTGGTCTGAAAGTCACGGTGAGGTGGAAAGAATGATTGGCAAAAAATTGCTCAAAAAACCAATGGAGTTTGCAGATGATCGGCTAAGCCATAGAGCCGATGAAGGAACATGGAGGAGTTAGAGCAAGTACGGATGAAAATTTGCATATATTCAAATAAAACAGCTGTTACTGCCAGGACGCCACCAAGGACACCAGGTGTTTCTCGCCATCGTCAAGAGAACATGAGACTGCAGTTTCGTCATCATCCTCTGTTCGTGTGGGCCTGGGAAACTGGAGCGCTGATTACAGCTACGTCCGCATCAATTGTTGAAAGAACTGCAGGCTATGTCATCATCGGCACGTAGTATCCAGTAACTTCCAGCTGATCCAAAGAATTCTGATGACTCAGCACGTCAGTGTTTCCTACCTGCTCGTCAAAGAGTACGGAGATCAAGCTAATAGCCGATGGGGCAACATTGATTATTGGTGCAAGTTCTGCAAAGAGAGTATACATCGGCTGAAGCTAGAACGGCTATATATATAATTATTATTAGCCGACCTGAAGATCATCAAGACCTGAAGATCACCAGGAGTCATCTCACCGAAACCAATTGGAATAAGAGTTGCTATTATTCTGATGAAAACCGATCCTTAATTTGCAAAAGAAAATTCATGGTCGGCTCAGTGTTTCTGTCAGGATGATGATTGACTTGTTGAGAAGAGCTCCCTTTCCTGGGAAGAATCTATAGCCGCAGCGGGATATTTGCGTCGGCTCCCTTTCTTTCTTCTTGAAACATGATCAGAGGTGGCTCTTTCGTCTTACTAACGTTGCTCGAAAGGATGTGGGCATTATTATTGGCCCATTGCGTGTTGAGGACTTCATCGACTGTTGAATTCTCTTGAGCATGGAGTGTAGCCGATAAGTGCACTGGTGGAAGCATCGTTATAAAAATGGATCCCAAGCGGAGACACTCATCGCGATCGGCTCCGAGTGGGGGCGCGTACATGTAGATATATATATATATATATGAGGTACACGCCTTTCTTTTGTTGGCTCACATATTTTTTATTCTTTGCTTTTCCCATCACTAGTGAATAATCTATCGTAGGAAAAGCATGCTATTTAAGTAGTTGGTGAATGAGATATGGTATGATAAAAAGGAACTTGCTTCTTTCTGCAAAGTGCTTAGGAAATTTTCTTATAAAAAATTCAAAATTAATAGCTTGTCTCCTCCATGATATTGAATTTCCTACCAAGGCCATATGTTAGTCTCATTAAAAACCTTTCACATAAGTTGCTTGCTTTGTGATGAGTTTTGTCAAGTCTTGTTGACCCTTGTTGAGGGATTTATCATTCTCCTGAGATCAAGATGTTCTACATTAAAAGTACGCAAAAAACATCCTTTTCATGCACCTCAAAATGTTCTCCTCCTATACTGGGAGAAGGCAAAAATGTGTTTGTTAGATTTTATCAGAACAAATGCTCTAAGTTCTTGATAATATTTCTCTCAAAAAGTTTATTGTAAAAAGAGATATGGGTTATGCAAAAATATATAAAATGGATACGGAAGAGGTCTAAAGTAAAAAAAAGATGAGAATAAAGATAGCCCATGTTCTCACAAAAATATTCCACAAGAGAGAAATATGTTTCAAAGAGCATAGTAGAATTAGGTTAGCCACTAAATATTCCACACACGTGCACATCTTGATCTAAGAATATGACACTTCTCTCCTTGGATCCGGAATTTGACTTAACAATATATGCAAGGTAAGTATGCTACAAATTTTATCCCTACTTGAACTCTACATAAGCTTTTTAGAAGGAGGATGAAAAGAGGCAAAACAATGCCTTGGTGAGGGACCTTATACATTGAGCGATTTGAGAGAATCATTTGAGGAGCAAAGTTATATTTTAATTTAAAAATCTTTTAAAAACTCAAGTGTTCTGAGTAGGAGAAGCGAAGATGACTAGATTCTAATTCGTTCCATTTCTCAACCACCCAAGATGGTATGGTAGACACTTCAAAGTTCACATATGTAGATGAGACATGAAATAAGGTAATATTGCTTCCGGCAAATTCATTGGCTCTTTGAAAATCAAACTAGAAGAAGACACACAACGTATGCAGGAGCTATACAACCTATTCGTGCTTATACATGTCAGCTACGTCCTGGAGTCTATCCTCTGTTGCCATCGGCTATAATCAATTAGCCATTGTTCATGGTCGATCGGTACTGGTGCTCAGTCGTCCTGATCCTGGGCTCTTGGCTTGGGTCACCTTTGCCTATTCAGCTGAGTGCCTGAGTGTCCAAACCAACAGGCCTTCTATTTAAATTCAACAGGCATTAACAGATCAGCCGAATCAAGAAGAATTGGGATAGGCCATAAAGATTGCAGAGCATGAGAATATTTTCAAATACATTGCCGATTATAAATATAAGATTCGGGGGGGGGGGGGGGGGGGGGGGGGGGGGTGGACCAGCTCCTAATCGGTTAAAGCAAAAGAATATCATGAAAGCCAATTACAAGATGCATAGAAGGATTAATTTTGAAATTATAAAGATCAAGGAATAAGATGATTGATATAAAGCCGATGCAGCCCTCGGTGTTGCGATCAAATATCATTGGCTCAGAAAAGAAGACCATTGGCCGGATAGAAATAGTTTGGAGCATGAAAAATTCATACTCCGAACTAGGGGCCTGAGTTGACACCAAAATTTAGCAAGTTTACCCTGATTAGGAAGGAATCAGCTAACGGTGTTAAAAGCAAGAAAATCTCATAATAAAAGATATTTGAGAGCCGGCCAGGGAATATTCTTTAATATATTTTAGGAGAGGTCTCTTGACGAGAGAATAAGGGGCAGCTGGAACCATGAGTTGGTTTGCATGTACGTGAAGAAAATTAAAGGAAGCCAATCGGACTCTATATGCATAACAATACTTGCCTTAGATTCGATGGTGTACGTGCTCTCTCTAATATGAATCGGTCCAGAAGCAGCACGTTGATATTAAAAAGGGAAGCGTACCGATTTAATTATCATTGGAAAGTGGCGTACTTATAGCTGGGTACAACCAAGTAAGATGGCCGAATTAAGACACGTGTGTGTGGCATGCATATATACCTCGCAACAATTACCGTATCAGGCTCGGCCAGACAAGAGAAAAGCAAGGTAAAAAGAGAAAAAGGGAAATCCATGGTTATTTGCTTCGGCAACATGCAGGTCGGATTATAAAAATATGTAAGTACAAATGCAACACGTATATGGTTGCAGGAGTCATCAATGTGCAAGAAGCTGGCACAGGGTTCGGTGGATTGGCCAGCAAGTTACGTAGCAACGTATCAGGCAAGCTAGGAAAGCTAGAAGACATGCATGCACACGAGACTTGCACGAATGGCCAATTACCATATTTGGTCCTATTCATTGATATATGGATATACACATGTTGGGACATATTTGTTGATGCCTTGTGACAGTCCATTCAAAGTTTTGAAGATTTTTTATTGCTATCTAGCACTAGTATGTCTTGTAATGTTGAAATTGCTACCTGACATGAACCTCAATCAAGATGACTTAAATTGATGTTCACACCCATACTATGAATAAATCCAGCATCCAAATTTCAAAACATGGATGAATGTGTGTCGAATTGGTGATTAGTTTGGCTTCCGGTTCTGATTTTTTTCTATCATAATTTTCATGGTTCCTGAACAATATAAACAGATTCGTGATTGTTGTTATTATGAATCTAATTTAGTCACAATTGTACTTTTTTTTTACCTTTTCAGAGGTTTAAAGAAGTCATCAATGGGCTTGCTGATGCCGGATGGTCTGTGATTGAAAGTGATCTCTCCAATTTATCAAATTTCTTTTGCTTAATTTGTTCGTTGCTTAATTTCTTATGTCGGTTTCTCGAGGTTATAAAATTGGGAAATGACAATAGTTATCAAACGCGCTCCTGCAGCATGATCTGTTTGTATGCATTTTTGTGATATCAAATGTTAGTGTTTACTATCTTCCAGCTTAGTTCAACAAACTTCAATGATGATCAGCTTTTGTCAGATGCTAGAAGTCAACATGCTATTTTAAAGTCCACTGTACTCTAAATATCTTTGATCACCTACACTCCATGATCGCTCACAAAGGTCATTTTTTCTAATATTCCTGATTTGTAGGTGTGACCTATAGTTATTATGCTTGAATTTCATCATGTATATTTTTTTGTTTGTGACTTCATTAGATAATTAGCCATATCAATATATCCTCTGATATGTTTTGACAATAAAAGTATGCTATCTTAAGCACAAAATATTTTTATCAGTCTTTATGTGTATTAATTTTTTCATAATATGTAGTATTAGTTCTATGTTTAGTTATTCTTTCATAAACCTCTACTGCCCTATACACAAGTTCTGTTATTTGAAACACAAATATATTTTCTGGTGGCCTTAATCAACTAAGCCCCTCTTGCATATACCACTTTATCCCAACATACAGATATTTCTTCCTCCCACAGTAACTTGTAATTCCTTCTCATCAATATAGATCAACTCTTCAAGAGTCTTTATGATCAAACATGTTATGCTAGTACATAAAAGAGCAAATTATGCTAGTACTTCTTGATCGGACATTTGTTTTTTAGGCTTGTTTTCCATGCAAATTGAGCTATTCTGTGGTGGTTTCAAATTAAACCGCAAACCACTCACATTTTCCTTGTGGCTACAACAGGACGAAGGTTGACTGAGAGAAGCCTTGAACTTTGCCTTGTGGAGCTGTCTCTGACAGATGTGCTGCCTACTGAAGCACAAATGCTTATGCCTTAGTGTTGTACCTTGAAGTAGCGTGCCCTCCCAACTTGCTGCTTACAGTAATGTATACAGGTTTGGGCGGGCGCATGTTTATATACCAGGCATGATTTTTTTTTACATACCACAGGGTGGGTATGTGTCTGAGCAACGACTATTGTGTGTGTGCTGATGTTGAAAAAAACATTGCTGGCAAAAAAGTATGATTTTTTTATCGCCCGTTCTGCGTGACATAAAATAATTTAAAATCTTGTATGGTGCCTTTCATCATAGAATAACCGTCTTATCCCTATAGCCATGTATACAAACAAACAAATATTGAACCACAATAATTATAGTCACACTTTTCAATTCCACTACAAATTCATTTTTTCCGGTCTCCAGGAAATTAATTTCCATTCACACGTAAATAGGATATCTATATTGCTTGCCAACAAATCCTGATCTACCTAGTCAGAAATTTTAAAAAGGGAAAGCTAGCTGGACAACAACCATGTCAGAATTTAATAAAAAACAGAAAAACCAGCTGGATAACAACCACATCAGATTTAAAAAAAAAGTAAAACCGGCAGGAAGCAGATCGTAGATGTGCACACTAGAAAAACTGGCCCGGTTCACGAGGCGTGCGCTGTAGAATTGGGAAATCGAGCGTCCGAGCGGGCAGAATCTGGAGGGGTCGGGTACTGAATATTATTTAGTACCCAGGTACCAACTAGCGCAGTTCTATATATATATATATATGTATGTATATATATATGTATGTATATATATATATATATATAAGTTCAAAGTATTTTTGGCCTGTTTAATTTATCCACTCCAAAACAATTGAACCGGCGGTTCAACCGGTTCTAAACAGTTGGACCATTGAACCGATGGTCTCGCCGGTTCGATCTCTAGTCCGATACTAATAACTATGACTATGGCTGCATCGGTTAGGTCTGACCCCACTGATAAAGATAGTAGATTGGATCTGATAGGCATACGGGTTTATACACGTCTAATGTTTGAGTGGTTGCATGCTATGACCCTTCTTTCACATGCCTTGATAGTTATTGGAGTTCATCACATGCCTTGATTAATCTTTGATTATGAATTCATCTTTTGACTTACCCAGGTTGAAATTGAGAGTTTTCTACAGGGGTTAGTCCAACAAAATATCCAGTGTCTACACAAGCAACTTTTAGTTCAATAACCAAACTAGACTCCATGTCTCATTTTGATTAAGGAAGGCGTTTCAACCTAAGCACCATGTTTAATTTAAAAGCCAATGGAAGTATGTCGTGTACTTTAAAACCAAAGCATGCTATAGCAGACAGAGGTAGCATGAAAGCACTATAGAGATTTATTCAAATAGAGATGAAAAAGATCATGATCATGATGAGTAATGTATTATTTCTTTAATAAAGATGCAAGCAATATGGATGTATGCAAGGAACTAAACATGTTGTGGATTTGATATGAGAAAACTTGGACTAAGCGGAAGTGTATGCATGGATTATTCAAAGTAAACATGCAACGAAATGCAAAAATTAAAAGATAACTACTCATTAAGTTTAAAGTCCATGAGTAATACTATCTCAACTTTCTTGATCATACTTACCATGACTCACATTGTTGGGTTCATAAACCCGGGGTCCCTCAGGGACCGGCTTCCACACCAAGGCTCGGCCCAAGTGGGCAGCGCACAACTCATGGGCTGGCCCAAGGATCTAAAACAACAAGCCGAAAGAGCGGTCCAGTCACCGACCGGAAGGTCTGGCCGAAGAGGAACAACGCCCGCTCGTCGACTACTTCGGCCCACCTTCTGACCGGAGCGCTCGCTTTGGACTCCAGTCGCCTCCGGACGGCCTCTCTGATCGGAAGGCTGGCCCAAAGCGCTACTTCCGACTCCGACCCCGCGTCTCTGACCGAGGTTCACAGAAACCCTGCTCACCACTCTTCTCCGACTGGCGTGACCAGGACCGACTGGGGCCATCCGACCAGGAACGCCCGCTAGGAAGGAACCAGGCGACGAACGGAAAAAGCAAGCCAGGGCGTACAGAGTCAAACCACGACACCAGGGACCATACCCTGTATAGTACTCTGCAACCACCCTGACACGAATAGTATTGTAGGCGTCGACATTTTCTTCTACAGTATTGTAGGCGCCATTAACTCCCATACGGTAAGGCCCCGCCACATGCCTCTGGGCATCGATAGTGTTGTGGGCACCAGGATTTATCATACCAGGTGAACGTGGTGAAACTCCTCACATGCCTCTAGGCGTCAACAATGTTTACAGGTACCGACATCTGCCATTTCTGAAGAAGGCAACGCAACCTCCGACGTGCATCTGACACTCTATAGTGATGACCAACAGTATTGTAGGCGCCTACCATTATCTTGTACCCACCGGCATGGGCGACAGAGCCCAGTAGCATACATACCCTCACCCTCTCACTTGTAAAGCCATCCCTTTTATCTATAAAAGGGGATGCGCTCCCTCCAACAGAGCAGAGCTTCTTTAGTCCTTTTGGGAAAACCAACATCAATCGAGTTCATCAGCTCACAACCACAGAACCGCTGGGTTTATACCCCAAGCACACGCTTGAACACTTAGCTCATAGCATAGCCCCCGTCGCTCTTGGCCCTTCTGACCGGAGCTGACCAGACCTCTTGTACCCCCATCTTTCTCCTTCTCGTTTGTAACCCCACTGCAAACTTCAGGCACCTAGGCTCAGGAATAAAGTCATTGACCGACCCCAACTGGACGTAGGGCACGTTGCCTGAACCAGTATAAACCCTATGTCATTGAGTGCTAGGCCACCTCCGATCACAACGTATGACAAAACTACAAATATTTACTAGTTGGTCACATTCTGCACCGATAGTTGGTGCCATCCATGGGGAAGACGCTGTACGTTCAACACTTTTTGGTCATCGGATGGCCCACTTTTCCACCACTCTCGCCGTGGCGGGCTTTGGCGATACTATTTGCTTTGGCTCACTGGAGTTTCCCGCGCTCTCACCAGCTGGGATGCGGGTCCCGATCGTCTTCGAGCCATCCTAGGCCTTCCTCTCTAGAAGTCTGGACTTCATCGCTGACCAGCTCGGCGAACTGCACCTCCGCAAGGAGGCTCACGTCCCGACACCCGTCGAAGGGGCACCCTCCATCAACTCCGGGACACATGACTTCGACGACGTGGCATCTACGCTTCTTTCCGAGCAAACTCTCTGCTCAAACCCCACTGTAAGTAATATGCATACTGTTATTTACTCTTCATTTACTATCCCCACCGATCACTCGGAGGGACTGTATCGCCCACGCCATAAACACCGTACGATCGATTCCCCTATGGCCTCGCATCCTCCACGGATGCGTACGGTTGGGGGCTCCAAAGGATGCTAGCACCATCCCCCCTCGCTACTGAATCTGTGGGAACGGTAGGCTATGCTCCTGCCATTTTCCACGAACTCCCGGATGACGAGGGCGAGAGCGACGGTTCTAGCATCGGTGACGTGGCACCCCGCCACTATCCGTCCTAGGAGTGCGCTATGGCGGACGCTCTGGGATAGCAGCCGGTGGTTGTGGAGTCTGCGCAAACTCACACCCCTCCAGACCCACGTGCGGGGGCCCTCGCGTCTACGCATGCGCACGCCGGGGAATTACGACAATGGCGGCAGAACCAGCTGCCGCCTACGTCGGCGCATTCGGTGTAGCACGTTGCACCGCATGCACATGACCCGGCGGGTGGCGCTCGGGGCTACGCTCGCTAGGTCTAACATGACATCGTGAATGAGGGGAACGATCCCCCATAGTTCGCTCAGGCCAGCCAGAACATTGCCGCTGCGATGATGCTTCTGTGCGGCGTTCCCGAGCCTATCGACCCCTAGGAGCGGGAGGTCTACCGGAACCTCCAGATCTGGTAGAAGCCATTGCCGTTCAACAAGCAAAAAGCTCCACATCGTGACTCCGACACGCACCCTCCCTCCCCACCAGGGGAACGAGGGCGCGCTAGACAAATCGCTCCATTTGCTCACCGCTACAGCCACCAGGTGTGGCCCAAGGGGTGGCGGCCACATCACGGTCCGACCTAGCGCCTGCCCCGCACCGACCACCGGTGCATGAATGAACTGGTTTGCACCAGGATGCTCACAGCATCGTCAGCAACCGGCATTAGGTCCGGCACGATGATGATGCCCGCTGGGCAGTGGTAGGAGTAGGCAACATAGGTCCTGGCCAGACCATCGAGGGGAGCGGCGAAACATGCCCCAGGCGCAGTCGCTGACCGAATGACTAGAGTCCCAGCCCTGAGGGCATGGGACCATGGGCCTTTGACCAACATATCCGAAGAGCACTATTCCCACGGTGTTTCTGACTGCCCACCAACATCACCAAATACTCCGGGGAGACAAACCCAGGCATTTTGCTCGAAGACTTCTGGCTCGCTTGTCGGGCCGGAGGAGTGGATGATGACTATTTCATCATTCAGTATCTTCCCATTTGTGTGGGGGAGAATGTTCGGGCATGGCCTGAATTCCTCCCGCACGACAGCATCCGCGACTGGGCAAACCTCAAGAGGGTCTTCATTAGAAATTTCCAGGGGACGTATGTCCGCCTTGGAAACTCCTAGGACCTCAAGAGCTGCCAGTAGGAGCCCAGCGAGTCCTTGTAGGATTACATCCGCAGGTTCTCCCAACGACGCAACTCCCTCCCTGATGTCATCGACACAGACGTCATTAGCGCGTTCCTCTTCGGGATGAACTGCGAGTACCTGATCCACAAGCTTGACTGTCTAAAGCACCATACCACCCGTGACCTACTCAACATTGCCACTAACCATGCCTCTAGCGAGGAGGCGGTCGGAGCGGTCTTCAGTAGAGGCCAGGATAAAGTTAAGGCCAAGCGTGCGGACCAAGACGAGGGCCCCTCCACATAGAGGGGCAAGAAGAATAAAAATGATCGGCACCGATCGAACAACACCACGATGGTCGCCATGGCTGATCGCATGGGCAAGCAGCCCCCAATAGGGGCTGCCTGACCACTTCAACAAGCTCATGGACAGTCCGTGCACCAACCATGCCTACTCCCATCAAAACACCTCCTTCAAGGACTACGAGCTCCTCAAATGTTTCTCCGACAGGCCGGGCAGGTCAAAGGAGGGAGAGATGGCAAAGAGGTGGCGGCCAAGAAAGGAGGCGCGATAGGCAAGGACAGAGACGACTTCCCCAAACCTAAGGAGTGCATCATGATTTGGTGGGTCCGACGCCATCTAGACAAAATGCTAGCACAAGGTGCGCTATAGGGAGGCATGCACTGTCGAGACGGCCATCCCCTCCTTCCTCAGCTGGTCGGAATCTCCGATCACCTTCGATCAGAGGGACCATCCCTCCCATGTTGTAAGGCCAGGACGCTACCCGCTCATCGTCGACCCCATCGTCCGCAAGAAGCGCCTCACCAAAGTGCTGATGGACAGAGGCAGCGACCTCAACATCCTATACATCGACACCCTCGATGCCATACGCATCCCCCGATCGGAGCTCCACCCGGTAGGCTCCCCCTTCCACGGGGTAATCCCTAGAGTGCAAGCGTACCCGCTCAGATAGATCGATCTGCCTGTCACATTTGGCGGCTGGTCCAACTTCCGCTCGGAGGTCCTCATCTTCGAGGTGGTAGACTTTCTAGGGTCCTACCACACCATCTTAGGGAGGCCATGCTACGCAAGATTCATGGCAATCCCCAACTACACCTATCTCAAGCTAAAGATGCCAGGAGGATGAAATGCATCATCACCGTGAGTAGCGCCTTCTCGCACGCCTTCACATGCGACCACGAGCACTACAAGCTCACCACTACGGTTGTCAACTCGTCTAAGCTCTCGTGGCTCGAGGAGTCATCAACCCTAGTAGTCCTATACCACAACAAACTGACTTCCTCGATGGCCTTCCGCCCGCTCAAGGAAACCAAGGTGGTAGGTATCGACCCCGCTGACCCAACCAAAATGCTGTGGATCAGGACCCAGCTCCCGACCAAATAGGAATGTGAGCTCGTCGACTTCCTGCGCATCAATCACGATGTCTTCACATGGCAGCCTTCTGACATGCTGGGCATACCGCGGGAGGTTGCCGAGCATGCTCTATGCCTCGTCTTGGGCTCGAAGCCCGCCAAGCAGCGCCTGCATCGCTTCGATGATGAGAGACGTAGGGCCATAGGCAAGAGATCGCTAAACTCCTGGCAGCCGAGTTATTAGAGGGTATTCCACTCTGATGGCTTGCTAATCCCGTTCTTGTTAAAAGAAGACCGACGAGAAGTGGAGAATGTGCGTTGATAACTGGCCTCAACAAAGCGTGTCCAAAGGATCACTTTCCCTTGCCACGCACAGACCAGAAAGATGACTCCACCTCAGGTTGCGAGATCCACTCCTTTCTGGATGCCTACTCAGGCTATCACCATATTGCGATGAAGAATCCAATCAGCTCGCAACATCTCATTCATCACCCCGTATGGTTCATCTGCTATGTGGACCATGCCTTTCGGCCT